>NC_133620.1:394780962-395092629 GCF_048593235.1 Sminthopsis crassicaudata | reverse complement strand
TAGAATTTCTGGTATTCTTTTATTTTCTCCAAGTAGCATCTTGAAATTTAAGCTGTAATTATTTCAGACAATGAACATATACACAAACCCAGTATTAATGTTCTCATGTTTATTTTCTTATTTATTGCTTATTTTTAACAATAATTTTTTGAAAAATTGAGTTTTAGATTTTCCTACTCTCTTCAGTCCCTCCCCCTGCCCACTGAGAAGACAATAAATATTGCAATTATAAGTGCAAATTCATGCAAAACCTATTTCTATATTAACCTTGTTGCAAAAAAGGCAAAAAAATAAAGTGAAAAAATTATATTTTTTGAAATATACTCAGAGTTTATCATTTCTCTTTTTGGATATGGATAAGTGTTTTTAAACATGACTCCTTCAGAATTGTCTTAACTTATTGTATTGATCAGAGTAGCTATGTCTTTTACAATTAATCATCATTATAATATTGCTGTTACTGTGTAAAATGATTTCTGTGTTCTGCTCACTTCACTCTGCATCAGTTCATGTAAGTCTTCCCAGGCTTTTCTGTAACCATGAATCTCATAATTGCTTATAGTTCATTAATATTATATTATAGTCATGTACAGCAGCTTTTTCACCCATTTCCCAAATCATGGCTATCTCCTGAATTTTTGATTCTTTGCCACCACAAAAGAGATACTGAAATATTTTTGTACATATAGGTCCTTTCCCTTTTCCTCTAATCTCTTAGAGATACAGTAGTGGTAGTGTTTTTGTAGGCTAATATCTAGTAACAGTATTGCTGGGTCATTTTTGTAGCCCTTTGTTCCAAATTATTCTCCAGAATGGTTGGACCAGTTCACAACTCTTATAATAGTTCATAAGTATACCAATTTTCCCATATCTCCTCCAGCATTAGTCATTTCTTATAGTTGTGAGGTAGTAACTTAGAGTTATTTTAATTTGTCTTCTCTAATCAATAATCATTTAGAGCATTTTTTTCATTTGACTACAGATAGCTTTGATTTCTTCTGAAAACTTCCTGTTTATATAATTTGACCATTTATGAATTGAGGAATGGTGAATTTATTTTTATAAATTTGTTTCAACTCTTTATATATTTGAGAAATGAAAACCTAATAAAGAAAAACTTGCTATAAAAGTTTTTGATATGACTTAATTTTCTATGGTACCTTTTAGCAAAATGTGGTCTCCCTGATTATCTTTTTAATTAGATCTATTTTTGCTTTTGCTTTGTCTGAAATCATAATTGCTACCCTAGCAGTTTTTTTTTTCCTTTGGCTGCATCAACACATTTTGCTCCAGCTTCTTATTTTAACTCTGAATGTCTTTCTGTTTCAAGTATGTTTCCTATAAACAACATATTGTTGTATTCTAGTTGTGAAGCTTTTTTTTGCTATCTGCTTTTGTTTTATAGGTGAGTTCATCCCATTCACAGTTGTGATTAATGGGAATTTCCCCTATCCTATTTTCTTCTGTATATATTTCTCTTTCTTTTTACCTTGTCCCTCTTCAGAAGTCTGTTTTGCTTCTGACCACCACCTCCATTACTTTGCCCTCCTGATTAATTCTCAATTCTTTCTCTTATTCTCCTACTTCCTTGCTTAGTAAGAGAATTATATACCCTACAGTGTATGTGTATCCCCTCTTTGAATCAATTCTGATGAAATTGAAATTCAAGCATTTTTTACTCTGTCATCTCACTATTTCCCCCTGCCTTGTAAAAGCTCTTCTTTGCATTCTCTTTGTGAGATAAAATTTTTCCCATCCTTTCTCTCCCTTCTTTTTCCTCTCATTGCATCTCTCTTTATCACCACTTAATTTTTTTGAGTTCCTTCCAATGTGATTGACTCACATCCATGCCCCCTGTCTCTGGAGATTTTCTTAACTGCCCTCATAATGATAAAGTTCTTTGGAAGTATCCTTTTCCCTTATGATTTCTTCTTCATTTTTACCTTTTCATACTTCTCTTGAGTCTTATGTTTGGATGGCAAATTTTCTAATCAGTTTATTAGTAATGCTTAAAAGTACTCTATTTCATATCACTTTTACCTCTGAAATATAATTTCAGTTTTCCTGAGCAGGTAACATATTCTTGGAATATTATGCTCCAAGATTTTTTCTCCTTTAACAAATAAGAAACTACTAAATTTGTATAATTTTGACTGTGGTTCCATAAAATATGAATTATTTCTTTCTGATGACTTGTAATATGTTCTCTTTGATCTTAGAGCACTACAATTTTGCTATAATATTCCTAAGAGTTTTAATTTTGGGATATCTTTCAGAAAGTGATTTCTGTTTTTCTCTCTGAGATTTAAAATATTGAGGGAATTTTCCTTGATAATTCTTGAAATATGATATCTTATTTTTTGTGATTTTTTTTTATTTGGACTTGCAGTTATCCAGTCTTTCTTAAAGTATCCCTTCTCAATCTGTTTTCCAGGTCAATTGTTGAGATATTTTATATTTTCTTATATTTTTTCATTCTTTTGACTTTTATTAGTTGTTTTTTTTTAATTTGTTTTATTGATATTTCATGGAGTCTGTAATTTTCACTTTCCAAAATATAATCTTTTAAGGAATTATTTTCTTCAGTAAGCTTTTCTAACTGCTTTTTAATTCATTCAGTTCTACTTTTTAAAGTTTTCTTTTCTTTAGTGAATTTATGGGTCTCTTTTACCATTTGGTGAATTTTATTTTTAACGGCCTTATTTCCTTCAATGTTTTTTCCCACATTTACCAAGCTGTTAATTGTCTTTCCATAATTTTTTCTTGCATCAGTTTCATTTCTTTTCCAAATCTTTCCTCTACCACTCATATCTTTCCTAATTCCTTCTGAAATTCTTATTGTCAAGGGTTTATGTCCAATTACCATTTTTCCCCCTTTGAGGCTTTGCTTGCATTTTTATGTTCTTTTTTGCTGAATTTGTGTCTCAGTCTCTCCTGCTACTAAAAGTTTTTATGGTCAAATTTTGATTTGTGTTGTTTTTTGATGGTCACTTTTTAAAAATTTTATTTAGAATTTTTTTTCCACAGTATATATGCATGAGTAATTTTTTAAATAATATTATCCCTTGTATTCATTTTTCCAAATTATCCCCTCCTCCCTCCATTCCCTCCCCCCGATGACAGGCAATCCCATACATTTCACATGTGTTACAATAAAACCTAGATACAATATATGTGTGTAAATACCACTTTCTTGTTGCACATTAAGCATTAGATTCCGAAGGTACCTGGGTAGATAGACAGTAGTGCTAACAGTTTACACTCATTTCCCAGTGTTCCATCTCTGGGTGTAGTTATTTCTGTCCATCATTGATCAACTGGAAGTGAGTTGGATCTTCTTTATGTTGAAGATATCCACTTCCATCAGAATACATCCTCATACAGCATTGAAGTGTACAGTGATCTTCTGGTTCTATTCATTTCACTCAGCATCAGTTGATGTAAGTCTCTCCAAGCCTCTCTGTATTCCTCCTGTTGGTCATTTCTTACAGAACAATAGTATTCCATAACCTTCATATATCATAATTTACCTAACCATTCTCCAATTGATGGGCATCCATTCAACTTCCAGTTTCCGGCCACAACAAAAAGAGCTGCCACAAACATTTTGGCACATACAGGTCCCTTTCCCTTCTTTAGTATTTTTTTTTGGGGGGGATATAAGCCCAGTAGTAGTACGGCTGGGTCAAAGGGTATGCACAGTTTGATAACTTTTTAGGCATAGTTCCAAATTGCTCTCCAGAATGGCTGGATTCTTTCACAACTCCACCAACAATGTATCAGTGTCCCAGTTTTCCCACCTCCCCTCCAACATTCATCATTATTTGTTCCTGTCATCTTAGCCAATCTGACAGGTGTATAGTGGCATCTCAGAGTTGTCTTAATTTGCATTTCTCTAATCAGTAGTGATTTGGAACACTCTTTCATATGAGTGGATATAGTTTCAATTTCATCATCTGAGAATTGTCTGTTCATATCTTTTGACCATTTATCAATTGGAGAATGGTTTGATTTCTTATAAATTAGGGTCAGTTCTCTGTATATTTTGGAAATGAGTGATGGTCACTTTTTAAAGCCTATTTCTTAACTAAACTTTATGTTAAAGTTGGGTTCTGATTATCTGGATTAAGGAAGTGCTCCTAAACTTCAGGATTTTTGTGGTGCTAGTGTCATAGTTAGTTCTTGAGATCTGCAAGTTTTTTTGTGCATTTTAGATGGTATGATTTGGGGAAAGGTGGCCTATGTTCTGGTTTTTACTCAGGAAGGACCCCTGATCTTTTGCAAGCCCAAATACTCCTCTTGACCCTGACACTGTGACCAGATTCTTTTTTTTTTTTTTTTTGTAGCGACATGTGCTGTTGCCTGTCTCTGCATTGGAACTGCATCTTCCTTGTGACCAACCCAAAGTACTGCTCCCCTATCTTCATTGTGACCCAGAACTGTGTGAATAATAAAATTGCTGAAACTAAGGTTCTGCACTCAGTAACCAGTCAAGGGTTTCCTGTGATTTCTTTCTGATGAGTTGGCTGATACCTTTACAGTCTCTGGACTGAGAGGTTTTATTTTTCCCCTGAGGCAATTGGGCTTAAGTGACTTGTCCAGGGTCACAGAGCTAGGAAGTGTTAAACGTCAGAAGGTCAGATTTGAACTAAGGTCCTCCTGACTTCAAGGCTGGTGCTCTATCCACTGAGCCACCTAGCTGCCTCCAGGAGTGAGAGTTCTTAAAGTTACTACTACTGCTATCACACCACCTCCAAGGCTCACTGCTGGTACCTCACTATTGTGTACCTTGGGCTGGTCACACTCTAATGTCATAAACCTGGCTTCTGGCTTCCTAAATTGTCTTAGGCTTGAAAAACATCTTACTCTGATTTTTTGTTGGTTCTACTATTCAAGAATTAATTTAAGGCATTATTTTATAGTTGTTTGGAAAGGACTGTTGGGAGAGTTTGGCTAAGTTTGGCTAAGATGTTGCCTCTACTCCACCATCTTGGCTCTGATGCCTGACATTTTTTTTTTATTGTTGCCTTTTAATTGGATCCTGTGGCATTCAGTGTTCTACTACTGCTGCCAGCTAGATATTGTTATTTTTTAATGTTTTTTCCACAGATGTTCAATAGTTTTTCGATCTTGCTTTTACCATGGCAGTATCTGATATTTATGGATACAAGTATGCCTTGATGGTATCAGATTTTTAAAAATGTTTCTTATTAGGGAAATGTATTCCACATATACTAATAATTAATATAGGAAAATGCATTTATTTACAAGGGTTAAAACAGACATCTGCTTTTAAAAATAATTCTATTCTGGTATATTTTCTGCTATTACATTTCTGCTATTCTGGTAACTCAAAAGGGGCCTTATGGAATTCTACTATAAATATGTCCATCTCCTTTACAAAGAATATCATTTTAGGATTTGGTGATGGTTTTGATTATCTATTTCTTTATCAAATATTATTTTTTTGAGTTTGCCTTAAGTGAAGATTTTCAACTTTTTCAGTCTTTATTTTTTTCCTTTTGTTTCATCTCTTATTTTCTCTAATGTAGTTTTATGGATATAGTTATTTCTTATGATTGTCCTGTTTTGGTTGACAATATCTTATAATGTGAACTAGAGATGATGATGCCATTAATAAAAAGCAATCTGAAATTTTGTCTATAACCGATGAGATCTTTTTCTAAATTTTTTATGATATTTTACTGGCGCATACTGTTACTCCATATCATGAATATTCAAAGTTTGCTTGACAATACCATCTATATTGAAGCAGTCCCATAAGATGAGATATTTATATTTTTAATTTGTTTCACATATTTTTATTTATGTTGGTAGCAGAACTTCTTTGATGCCCTATGCATCATGATGATCACCATGACAATTATCTAATGGCTATCCTGAAACTTATACTTTCCCTCTATTTCTTATTATTTTAGGCAACCTACTCAAATAATCAGTGTTAATCCACTTAAAGCTATTGCCAGATCCCTATTGACTAGTTTTCCTGGTTTATTATTACTGTTGCTTTTGCTGCTACTATATTACTATTTTGTGTTTTGCAATTTATAAAATTCTCTCTTCACAACAACTGTATAAATGGTGTAAATTTGTTAGTCCCCCCTTTTTAGATTAAGAAATCAAGAGACAGATAAGCTATGATTTGCTGAGGGAAAAATATTCTGTTTTGTACAAGCAATTATAGTTCTATAGATAGAAAATAAAAAATTGATACTCAAGTATTTAGCTACAGATGGGGGTGGGGGTGGGGGTGGTGGTCGTGTGTGTGTGTGTGTGTGTGTGTGTGTGTGTGTGTGAATGTTCAAAGCCAAAGGTTGGAGATAACATTTCAGTAGTTCAAGTTCAAGGCTGCTTCAAGCAGTAGAGGCAAGTGGAAGTTGCCAAGCCAACAGAAATAACTAAAGTGGAGTCAAGAAGTTCATTTTCAGTACAGATAAACAAGAGAATAATCAGATTTAAGACTGAGGTGGCATGTAAACAATAGCAATGGACTAAGTGGTCATTAATCAGAAGAATCATATGAAGACAAAATTGCCAAACTGTCAGTAGTTCAGAGTTTCACATAATCAATGTAAACCTTTGAGTGGTTTGGTCTGAACCAGCAGTATTACTTTTTCTACTCCTGAAAGGGACTAAGCTGTGACAGGCTAACTCATGAAAATTTGATGTTTGCAGTGAAAAAAGTTTTCAGTGCATGAAAAATCATGCAAAGAAGAAAATAAGAAAATAAAAAGAAGGAAGTATTAATGAATCATTAAGCAAATACACAGAAGAGAACAGAAGGAAATTTAGAAAGGGTCTAAATATTCACTAGTCCCCAGAACAACATTGAATCTCATCACTGTTACCACTTTTCTGATACCCAGTAACATTAATACTCTCATGTTAAATATAATATAAACATTAATAAAACCAACTATGCATATAATAGATATTCAAAATTTTATTTATAATCTGTTATTTCTTTGTACATTGAAATATCCATGTATGCTGGTGTTTGTTAAATGGGAAGTACAATGTGGATGGAGCACTGGACTTGAAGATAGGAAGACATAGATTCAAATCCAAACTCATGCACTTACTAGCTATGTGATGCTGGGGCAATTTAAAAAAATTTTTTTCCCTTCATTTTTTCCATCTAAAAGATAATGGGGATTATATATGATAGGTCTCATATCTTTAAATACATTAACTTAAATTCTAAACCTTAAAAAAGGATTTGTTTTCAAATGTCATATCTCCCCTCAATTAGAATCATTTGGAAAAACAAAATTCATTTGTGAAAATGTGCATGTGCATAAATGGTGATGATCTTTTCTTTATTTTTGCTCTAGACCAGTTATGAGAAATGTCCATATAAGGCCATTGAAATCATTTACTAAGACAACCACAGATGATGATAAGCTGAAAGGTAAGTACAGCAACCTCCCATTGCTTGAGTTCTATGTTGATATTTTTCTTATGTCCTAAGAATGATGTTATAAATATCCAAATGACTCTTGCAGATGAAAGATTCCCCACCCCTGTTCTAAGACTTTTATTTAATCTATTAAAATGTCTAGTGGGGAAATTCATGATTTAAATCATGATGTCTTTAATTTATTGTTTTAGAGGGTTGCTTCAGGTGCACTGAGAGGCCGGATAGTTAACTTATGGGTAGAGAAATGGTTTGTTGCCAAAGCAAGACTTAAACTCAGATTTTCCTTATTTAAGGTCAGACATTTTTCTACTATGTTATACAGATTTTTCTGGGAAGATGATATGAAATATATTACCATTAACAGGCTGTATGGTATGATTAAAAGAATTTTTATTTTGAACAAGAGAACTATGATTTGACTCTTGATTCTGCCACTTACTCCCTGTAAGACCCTGGGCAAATCACATACCTCTGCTCTGTCTCATTTTCCATATATGTAAAATAAGATAAACGGTCTTGATCCTGGAGATCCTTTCCAATTCATTAACCTATGAAGATGATGACAATCTCTTATTGACTAACAGCAATCAGCTTCAGCTATGATAAAATCCATCACTCTTTGTCTTTAGTAGCCCTGAATGGAATTAATATTTGATTTTTTCCAAATTTATACTGTGAGTTTTTAAAAGGGAATGACTTGGATTAATGCCAACCCATTACAGGAATTTAATCAAATGCACAAAAATAGTCTGATAAGTCAGAAAGTTGTTGCATTTAAATCATTAGACTCTGAATCCTGACAAGAGGCCCTTTGATCCTTGCAGCATGTGGAATCTAGTTATCATTTAGTTTACCAGGAAAAATGCAGAAAAACAAGCAATTATTTACAGTGAAGAGACATTGTATGTATTTGTAACATCTCTTTGTTCTGAGTCATGAATGTCTAGAATGAAAAGTGGGAAAATTAGAATTGTAAATGAGACTAATCATGATGGACCAAATAATTGACAGATTCTCCTTGCATTATTGTCCAGGTTGCTTTGTAACCTCTTCCAGATTAAGTTAGGGGTCCATTCAAATGTGCACCAAAAATGTTAACAGCCCTTCATGAAGGTACATGCATATGGGGAAAGATGTTCTTCAATTACATATTTGCTTATTATATGCCAGAAAATCTATTGTCCCAATTTTCAAAGTGATATTGAAAGTTGTTCAAATTCTCATGGTTCCCCAATTCCTCTAGCATCCCTGTTATCTATCACTGATGCCACATTTATGATACTCAGCATCATAAAAGTCACAAAAAAGAATCAAATTCAGATTCCTCTCAAGAAAGAATTCAGGAAGCAAAACAGGAAATTTAAGAGGCTAACTAAAGAGAATTATTCATCATGTTTAGAAGAAGAAAAGAAAGGGGCAGCTAGGTGGCACAGTGGATAGAGCACCAGCCTGAAGTCAGGAGGACCTGAGTTCAAACCTGGCCTCAGATACTTAGCACTTCCTGGCTGTATGACCCTGGGCAAGTCACTTAACCCCAATTGCCTCAAAAAAAAAAAAAAAAAAAAAAGAAGAAGAAGAAGAAGAAGAAAAGAAAAATATGAAAGAAGAATCCTCTACTTCAAGGGTTAAACCAGGTTCAGCCTCCTCCATAAAATCTTCACTAATATTCCTAGTGGATAATCTTTTAATCTCAAACTCCCTGATACTATATTTATATTGTACATTTTAGACTGAAAGCTTCTTAAGGGCAAGTTCTATTTATTTTTGTCCTTATATTCTCACTACCTTGTATAAAACCTTAATCTTTAAAAAAAGTGCTTGTCAAATTGAATCACTGAGTTTTTCAGTGAAACTTGGCTTGTTCTTTCCTCATCTTGACAAATCTAACCAAAGAATGGTGATAGTGAAGTGAATTAAACTCCATGGTTGGGTGCTCTCAGTAAGTCTAGGAAAATTCCCTTGCATCAGTGTTTTAAGGAGTTTCAGACTGCAGTTGCTTCCAGGTCCTCTGAGAAAATTTTAAACATTGAGGTTAACTCATAGACCACATGGCATAAATCCAAATATCTCTTGAGGTTCTCTAAAACTAATGAACTAAACTTTCTAGTGGTCGAAGCTCAGGAAATCAAGAGTTCCTCTAATGGTTGCAAATAACAAATAAAAAATTCATTTGTCCTTATATTTTCCAGAGATTAAAAAGTGAGCTTTGTCAAATAGTCGCACAAAAACTGTAAATAATGCTAATGAGAAGTAATGAAATGGTTTATTTTTCCCTTCTGAATAATGAGCATTGGATGGCCCCATAAAATCATTTCTTAAAATGTCACTTGAAAAGCAAACAATAAACTCAACTTTCACACTACGCCATCTAAATGATTCAATTTGAAACTGTAGAAATTGGATTAAAGAAGCATTAGTCAAAATGGCATAACAAGGTGTAATTTTCCAGTAACTCTAATCTGGGAGAGATGTAGTGAATTTCCTTCAATGGAAAATAGGGCCTTTTTTTCAATAGATGAAAAGAGGTGGGAAACTCATTTCTTTTTAACCACCGACATTCTTTTTAAAATCATCCTCTATTCTCCCAGCACCATATATAGAACTGAAGTCTTTCAAACTCAAAAGTTTATAATCTGAGAGTTAAATTTTGGCTGGCTGGGCATTTCTGATTTTTATCCACATGGATAGCAAAGAATAACAGAATGATGCATTTAAGTCCATCACAACCAAGACCAAAATTGAGAATTTAGGGAGGAAAATCCTGCATACAACTCATTGCAAAACAATTTACTCCAAAGTAAAGCTCAAGTGGACTAATACTCATAACATTTTCTCTTTATTAAATACTCATAACATTTTCTCTTTATTAAACACCCCCCCCCCCAAAAGCCTTCTTGGTGGAACTCTGAGAAGTATTTATACTTCTATGTTTCTAGATTTTTATTCTTATATATGTACCAAATATTATAGAATCCAAATTCTGAGGGGAGAAGTTAAGAAGTTGCGAGAAGAATTAGGCAGCAAAAGTATACTAGTGGAGGATTTCAACTTCTCAGAAAGATACATTGAACCACAAAATAAATAAGAAAGAAGTTAAAGAGGTAAACAGAATTCTAGAAAAGTTAGATATGATAGACCTTTGGAGAAAATTAAATGGATACAGAAAAGAATATACCTTTTTCTCTCAGTACTGGAATATACAAAAATTGACCAAGTATTAGGGCATAAAAACCTCAAAATTAAATGCAGAAAGGCAGAAATAGTAAATGCTTTTTTTTTCAGATCATGATACATTAAAAATTACATGCAATAAAAGGCCAGGGGAAGATAGAGCAAAAACAAATTGGAAACTAAATAATCTAATCCTAAAGAATGAGTAGGTGAAACAGCAAAGCATTGAGAGATTTTTATTTTTTATTTTTTGGGGAGAGAAATGTAGAAATATGTAAGTGATTAAACAGACTTTCAAATTTTACTGAGGTTGGATGGTATGATGGATAATGTGCTGGCCCTGGAGTCAGGAGGACCTGAGTTTCAAAATCTAGCCTAGACCATTTTGACGTATTCTAGCTGTGCCACTAAATTCTGATTTACTTGCCAGTCCACTGAAGTTTAATTGTTTTACTTTTTTGGTGGGAAGGTGGGTGGTAGTTTGTACAGTCCTACATAGGAAAATCTCACAATTTCTGGATTTTCTAGGGAGTGGCTGCTAAGAAAAACTCAAGCTGGAAGTAGATGGTGGGACTCACACACTCTAGAGTAGCCATGGAGTATTAATAGAATATCACCTTAATAATTCTCTTTACCTGATTCTGTCCCCTGGTCAAGTTGCCAAAATTCTTAAAATTTTATTATGATATTTCAGCTTTTTTTCCTTTTTCCTTATGATATCCTTTTTTCCATTGTTGAATCCTGGAATCTTCATTTTGAGGAATAACCCAAGCCAGGCATGCTTCATTCTCTGGATTTCATCATCAAGCCTCTAAACAGGGATCTATTCTTATCCTCTCAACTTTTTTTCTTATGTTGACTTCACCTATTAGGATGTAATTTCCTTGAGGGCAGGGTTAATCTTTCTCCTTGCCTATATTTTATATCCCCAGGACTTAGCATTGTACCTGGTACTTCTAAAAGCTTATTGACTTGACAGAAACAGAAGAGATCTAACAAACGTGGTGCTTTTGTTGCTTTGACCCAGGGTACTGACAGCACTTATATTTTTATGTTTCTATAATGTAGAAACAACTAAATAGTGCCTGGTTAGCAAAAAAACAATTCTCCAAACCAGGAAGCTACTTTATTTTTACCCTTTAGAGGTCATATCTCAAGATGCACTCCTTCTTGAGCTCCTCTCTGCCCAGCTGCCCTCTTCATCATTGCATTTGATCATGCTGGGGTCCACACTGCACTGACTCCCATGAACATAAGCTTAAAAGTTGATTTAAGAATGATTTTTTTAAAAAATACATCTCACTTCAGACAATAAATTTGCTAATTATGGTTTTGATAGATGGAAATTTTCTATAGCTGTACATTAGGTAGGGAGAGACTTTTGCCTTTTTGGACTCAATCCTTTACAAATTTATGATGATCGGCCTTAACTTAATCCGTTCCTGGGAAGAGACTGAGAAGTAGCTTATTATAGAAGAGATATGTATGGAATTAACTGAGTGAAGATACTGTCATGAGAATATAGCCTTAAACTATATCTTAATTATGACTTGAGACTTTATAATAATAAATAACAACTATAGCTAAAAAAAGTAGCAGGTATTTGTCCCCTTCTGTTTCCTACCACCTCTTAATAGCATTTAAGTACTTCTTTTAAAGGTAATGATAGCTTTGAATTCTCTTATTTAAGGATATTTGCTTCTATAACACTTCTCTAAAGAAATTTAAATTAAGAGTTTATTATTATTATCCTGTATTCTTTTGTTCCTGGGATAGACTTGTGGGGTTAGAATATAAGCCTAGACTCCCCCAAACAGTGAGAGAAAAGATCAAGATGGAGAGAGGCTTCTGTTCTATTTAATCTGGTATTTTGCAATTTATGCTTTGTACTCCTTTTGCTGACAAATGCTTTGTCAGATGGAAGGTGCCCTTTCTTTCAGGTCATAATAAACTCCTTTTTGCCTTTTTCTTACTCTGAGAATCTCTGATTGTTTTTGTGGTTGATACTGTCCTATACAGTTAGTAGAGAAATTTGAGGGCAGAGGCAGGATGGCAGAAAAAAAGGAGGGACTCACATGAGCTCTCCCAAATTCCCCTCCAATTAACTTTTAACTGACACTTTAAAACACTTTGTTGGGATGAGATCTAAAAAATAAAATTAAGGAGTGAGAAAGAGGAATGCACCGGGAAAAGGGGAAAGGAAGAGGTAAATGTGGTACATTATATCACACAAAAGAGGTGCAAAAGAGCAATGGAAAGAAAGATGGAGGATCTGAGGAGGAATTACTTGAACTTCATGCTCATCAGAATTAGCTCAAAGAGATAATAACATGCACATTCAGTTGAGCATAGGATTTTATCTTTTCCTAAAAGGAAATAGGAGGGGAAGGGGATAAGAGAAGAGGGGGCTGATAGAAGGGAAAGAAAATTGGGGGAGGTGGTAGTCAGAAACAAGACATTTGAGAAAGGACAGAATGAAAGGAGAAAGAAGACTACAATAAACAGGGGGAAATAGAAGTGGAATTTATTGTTGGTAATCATAATAGTGAAAAAAATTCATAGCAAGTTTCTCTGATGGAGGCCTCATTTCTAAAATATATAGAGAACTAAGTCAAATGTATAAAAATAAGAGTTATTATAAATGTTTATAATTGATAAATGTTTGAAGGGTACGAAGACAATTTTCAGATGAAATAATCAATGCTATCTGTAGTAATATGGAAAAATGCTCTAAATAACTATTGATTTGAAAAATGCAAATTAAAGCAATTCTGAGGTACCATACCACACCAATCAGATTGGCTAATTGACAGAAAAGGAAAATGGCGAAAATTTAAGGGGACATAGGAAAATCGAGTCACTAATGCATTGTTGATAAAGTTTCAACTGCTCTAACCATTCTGGAGAGCAATTTTAAACTATGACCAAAGGGCTATCAAATCATATATATATCCATTGACCCAGCAATACATTGCTTAGTTTTTAGTCAAAAGATTTTTAAAGAAAATGAACCTACATGTAAAAAAAAATTGCAGTTCTTTTAGCGTAGCAAAAAATTGGAAACTCTCCATCAATTGGGGAGTGACTGAACAAGTTGTGATATTTGATTATGATGGATACTATTTTCTTTTTGAAATGATGAGCATGGTACTCTCAGAAAAGCCTGAAAAGATTTGTAAAAATTGATGCAAAGTGAAATGAACAGGAGCAGGAAAATATTGTGTGTCATAAGGTCCATATTTTATAATGATCAATTGTGAACGATTTATATGTTCTTAGAAATACAATGAAATAAAACAATTCTGAAGGACTCATGATAAAAAATGTTATACCTTTCTAGAGAAAGAACTAATGAAGTCTGAATGCAGATTGAAGCATATTTTTTAACTTTCTTTTTTCTTCTTTTCCTTGTTGGTATGTTTTCTTTCACAGCATGAGTATTATGGAAATTTGTTTTGCATGACTACATATGGATAAGCTATATCAAGTTGCTTGCTTTCTCAATAAGGGGCAAGGAACAGGAGGAGAATTTGGAATTCAAAAAATGTTTAAAATTATTTTTACATATAATTGGGGGAATATATATATGTATGTGTATATATGTTTTTTATATATATATGTGTGTGTGTGTGTGTGTGTGTGTGTGTGTATGTTTGTGTGTATGTATGTGTGTGTATTTTAAGAAGAGATATTTGACTAGATTTATACACTGGCTTGGAGCAAGATCCAGAAGACTAAGTTAGAATGCCAACTCTGTTCTTTAGCTTTCATCCTTGGGCAAGAATTTTCTTCTATCTTTAGTTACCTTATCTATAAAGTAACTAATAGGTAAACTAAATCATCCTGACTCTTTTGAAGAGTTATTACAAAAACCAATGAGAAAAGCACTTTGTAAAGTAGTAAAGTGTATATAAATCTAAGGCATTATTATTATTTCTCCTCACATCATATGTAAATATGTTACATGTAAAGAAAATCCTTTAATCTCTTTTATAATGAATATATAATTGTGTACACAAGATTGATCTGCTATTAACCTGAATAAACTGACTCAGAATCATAGGATTTAAAGCATAAAGAACCTTTGAAAATCATGGTACCCTTTTACAGATGAGGAAATTGAGATCAAGAGACATGAAGTTGCTTGCTTTATTCATACATTTGATAAACAGTAAGGGATAAGATTCAAACTCAAATGTTCTGGCTCCTAGTTTAGGATCCTCTTGGTCCTTGGGTTACTTTTGGGTTTGAGGCCCCTAACCCTTGTCTTTCACTTATCAGAAAATGAATGGCAAGTAATATATACATGTATATATTAAATTAAATTTGAAATAAGGATAAAAGGAAACATTTATTAAGCACTTGCTATATGCTAAGTACCATGTTTTATACATATTATTTCATTGAATCCTTATGGCCCCCTTGGAGATAGGTGCTATGTTGAACCCATTTTACCCATTGAGAAAATGGAGGCAAAGGGAGGTTATGACTTGCTCAAAGTCACACAACTAATAAGGATCTGAGGCCAGTTTTGAAGACAAGTCTTTCTGACTTTAAGCCTAGGGCTTTGCCCACTGAATCACAAAGTGGCCCAATTAATACAACAAGAGAGGTAAACTGTCTGTAAATTATATAATTCATTCTAAATTCAAATTACTTTCAGGTTATATACTGTTAGACATTTTCTAGTCTGATGATTTAGTGTCAATACAAGTGACCTTGCTGAGAGATGATCCCTTTTCCATTAAATATTGAGTGCCTACTAGGAAAATAATCACAATAAAAAATAAAATTTATGTAGTATTTTACAGTTTAGTTTATGAATACTCTTCTGATAACAGCCTTTGAGATAGGCAATGTATGCAAATCCCTTCATCAGTCAGCAAATCACTGGAATAAATAATTGGAGTTGGAATCCTAAAGTGAAAAAATGAGAACCTAAGGTTGAGTGGGAACCATCTGGAATGGAGAGAAAAAAAGTTATTTTAGAAGATATTTAGAAGGAAGAATTCAAAGTATTTGGTAAATGTGTAGAAAATCATCATCATCATCATTATCATCATTTACATGATGCTTTAAGGCTTACAAAGTGTTTTATGTATAATTCATTTGTATACATTCAAATGTATATTCATTTTATAAATAATGAAATTGAGATTGAGAGAATGTTTCTAACTTGCTCACATAGCATGCAACAGGGTCACACAACTAATAATTATTTGGAACAGGATTTAAATATATCTAAATACAAGTCTCTCACTATTCACTGCTCAAATCAAGCTGCCCATTTAAGTGATGGAAGAAAGGCAGCTGACCTCAGACTAATTCTGAGTCTGCTATTCAGCATGCCACTTAGTTACCCATTTAAAAGATGGAAGAAAGGTAGCTGATTCCAGTAATCTGGGAACAAGTGATGGTGATGTCATTGTCTTTGAGTGGGACTGAAATTCATAGAAATAAACAACCAGTTTGAGAAAGTTCAAAATTGAATTTTGGGGGTTTGAATAACATTGGAAAATGTTATACTATTTAGGCAGTTAGAATGCTTTTTTTATTTGTTCATTTGTTGGTTAGTTTATTTAATTTAGGTTTATTTTATAATTATCCTGCATTGAAATCTAGGAAGCTAGAGGGTAAAGTATATAAAGCACAACAGGTAAAGTCCACAGTGAACCTGGAATCAGGAAGACTTGGATTCAAAAGCAGGCTCAGTTATAAGGCTGAACAGAGACTTAACCTCAGTCTCAGTTTCCTCATCTGTAAAATGAGAATATTAATAGCACATCCTCCCCAGTCTCGTGACAACAAAATGAGATAGTTTTTGCAAAGTGCCTTGCAATCTTAAAATATAGCAGTGGTAGGTAGATGGCACAATGGATTGAAAACCATGGCTAGAGTCAGGAAGACTCATCTTTGTGAATTTAAATCTGTCTTCATTTACTTACTAGCTGCTACTTAGCCCTATTTGCCTTAGTTTCCTCATCTATAAAATGAGCTGGAGAAGAAAATGGCAATCCACTCTCTATCATCTTTGCCAAGAAAATCCTGAACGGAGTCTCAAAGAATCAGACATGACTGAAATGATTGAACGGCTTCTTCTTTGTGATGGAAAGGTAGCCCAGAGTCTCCGAGGTAATGCCAGTGAAGCATGACATCTGTCAGGTGCAACTAGAATAGGAAAGCTTTGAGTCCAGCTTCTGTTGTATTGGAAGCAACCTGGATAAATGAAAAGAAATGAATCATCATTACCATAAAGCTGGCCAATGAGAAATGTGCTTATAAGGCATGGAAATAAAAATTTCATCATATTGACTTTAGGGATATATTTATGTATTTTATATGGTAAAATGATAGAAGGTCTCCTTGTCCTTTAAAGGTAAAAAAAATATTGAGGTACTAGGTGTACAGTGACTTGCTTAAAAGTCCAACTAAAAATGTTCTAAACAATGAGATTGTTGAGAAATAATTATTGAGGTTTGCTTTATTGCTGGCTCATCTATTAGCAAACATCACAGATAACATTCCTATGGAATTATTTCTAAATTAATTTTCTCCCCTTTCACCTCTTTATTAGACTATAGTTGGCTGAGTTCTCATTGCCTTCTAAAATAATTCCTCTGAAGATAGGTAAAAACATAGGAAAATAAGAATACGTGGCTACCTTCCATCCAAATCTATAATCCAGTACTGCTTCCAATATTAGGCAAGCAGGAATATATTGACTTTCATCAGAAAAATGAAAAATCAAAATCCTGAATATGAATGGCTTTGGGAAATATAACAGGATATGGAATAACAAGCATTAAACTGGCTACAGCAGTCCTGAGATCTACTCCTGACTCTGTTATACAATGTAATATTATGAATAATAATAAGATATGTGTTTTTTAATTGTGGGTGGGAACAAGGGAGAGAACCTAGAACTCAAAAAATTTAAAAACATGTAAATTTTTTTAATGTACCTGGGGAAATATTAAGTAAATAAATCAAATAAAAATAATAATATAGTGATGAGAACAACAGTCATGAACATTTACATAGCACTTTAAAGTTTGCAAAGTGCTTAGCAAATGTTATTTTATCCTTACAACAATCCTGGAAGTTTAGTGCTGTTATTATCCCCACTTGGCAAATGAGGAAACTGAAGAAGATAGACATTAAAGGGTTTGCACAGGACACAAAGCTAATAAATGTCTAAGGATGGATTTGAACTAGTCTTCTTGTCTCTGGGTTGATTGCTCTATCCACTGAGGCACATATACACTTCCATACATGAAATTTAAGAAGTAAAGTTAAAAGCAATTTATTCTTTTTATGTTAATTTTTGTAAAAAAAATCTATAAAATGAGGAAATTAGCTTAGATAGTCTCTAAAGTTTCTTCTCTTAATCTATGATTCTGTTATTACAGTGGCAGAGAAACAAATTTAGTTTTAATTAAAGGAAAACTTTTAAGATAATAAAAATTTTAAGAGATTTTAAGAGAGAAGAAATTTCCAAAAGTGGAAAGAACTATTTAAACAGATAATGCGCTTTCTAGAATTTAGAGATGTAATATGCATATATATGCATGTATTTATACACATATATACACACAAAATATGTCTTGTACATGTGTGTATTAGTGTGTATAGTGTATGCATATTTACATCCCTATGTGTATAAACTCACCTATCAGTTCTATGCCGAATCTGTCCTAGTGTGTGCTACAAGTACTCCCACTCATCTATTCTTTCTGTATAAGAACAAATAAGAATAATCAATTTGAATAGAATGTTACCCCATGACAAAATTTCTTCCTACTTCAAATGAGCCCCTATTTGCCTCCATCTCCACTTACCTCATTGTTTCCTCAAATAGATTGCTCCTAAGCAATGAAACTGCTATTTGGTCCTGTACCTGTCCCTAGAGATGTTTGAGAAAACTTTGGGCAGTTTTGTCAATTATATTTCAGTAGGATTCTTGTTTTGGTGCTTGTTAAATGTGGATGACTTCTGAGATCCTTTACATAGCTATAAAATTCTGTGGTTCTGAGTTTCATTTTTATGGTAACTCATTCCAGAGTTGAATAATCAGGTTTGAAATCCCAAGTTTTTAGGATCCTAAGGAGCTGGCATTTACTGCTAAAGTTAAAGTTTACTGCTGAAGTATATGACTTACCTTTTAAATTTGACCTTGATAAAATGCTGCATAATAGGAAAGCTCAACTGGGCAGTAAGAGAGAGCCAAGAAAGGAGCTAGGAAATTTGAATTTGGCAAGATAATTAAGAAATGAGATAACATTTCCTTTGTTTGTCAAAGATTTGGTCATGTATAAGAGCTTGTTGAGATTATCATTTTTAAGGATCAGTGGGTGAAATACCCAAGACCCAGAATGCAGGTGGGAAGCACCAAAACCTACTTCTCATAGTCAGGAGCCATCAGTCACAAATGTCTCTCAGCATGCCATATCTGGCTCCTTCTAGTCTTCTTAGTCCTTAGTTCTGACCTATTTCTTGAGCTTTCTCTTCTTAGGCATTGAATAATTTTGGATCCATCCTTGTCGTTTTCCTTATGGTTTGACCTTCTACTTTTTTCCTTAAGCTTTTATTCCTATTGATTTCCTATTTTTATATCATCTTCATATCCCTTCCCTCTCACCTACCCAGAAAGCCATTCTTTATGACAATGAGTAAAATAAAAGTTGAAAGACCCCAAACAAACAAAATTGAATATTGTATAATTATGGTAACTAAGAATGGTGAAGAGGAAAAGAGAGAAAAAACATTTTCTCCTTTTTTTCATTTAGAGAGATTGAGGTCTCTAGAAAAGGAACACATTTTATACTTTGTCTTATTAATTATTAATATCTGTCATACATTTATAATATATAAGTATTAGTGTTCATTAATATTATTAATATGTTGACAAGTTTTGCTGAGAATATTTTCCCTTATTATATATATACAACAAATATTTATTAAGTGCCTACTATGTACTAAGTAATGGAGATAAAAGAAACAAAGATAAAACAGTTCCTGCTCTGAAGAAGCTTACTTGTTATTTAGGAGATATGTAGAATAGTATATACAAAATCAACATAATTTGAGGGGAGGCATTTGCTGCTAGAGTTATCAAGAAATGTATCATGTAGGATATTTATATGGGAAAAAGAGTGTTAGAAACTATGCTGATAGAATTTACAAGACTTACAAATTGATTGGATACACAGGATTTGTGAGGTTGAGGACTCAAAGATGACTCCAAGGTTGCAAACTTGGATGATTGGAAAGATATTAGCTAACTTTTTTAAAAAGAGGGAAGCTAGGAAAGATTGGATTTTGGGAAAATATAAGACATTTCATCATTATTTTTGTTTTCCTTTGTTTTGAGTGAAAAAATGCTTAAATAGGTCTGGCTAGAATGGCAAGGGCATTTCTCTCTCTCTCTGTGTGTCTCTGTCTCTCTCTGTGTGTCTCTGTCTCGCTCTTTCTCTCTCTCTCTCTCTCTCTCTCTTTATGACTTCTTCAATTATATTGTTTATTTTGAATTTTTCCCTAATAGTTCTGACTTTACATAGGCAGCTAAAATGGCTGATTCATTTTGAACCAGTTATGGTTAAGTCATCAGTTTCATTTAAAAACAATTCTATATACAAATAATCAATCAACAAACATTTGTTAAGCACCTATTATGTTCTGGGCTCTGTTTTAATAATCTTGGAATACAAAGATAAAATAAAAGCCTTTCTCTCAAGTATTTTACATTCTATCATCTAAAACTCCATGTACTTATAGAAATTTATGCAGAATAAATATAGAATATATACAAGGTGGTAAGGGAGAAGAAGAATGTGGTGATATTGTAACACTGGAGAAACTGAGGAAAGATAGAGATTAGAGAGTTTTTAATAATTTATTTGAAAGGGAGAGATTGTGCTGGGTATATGTTGTCCCCAGGGCTGATGTCCAAAGCATCCAGCAGTGAATGTGAGTTTTCAATGACATATATATCCTTGGCTCCAAGCTTGAGGGTCTAAGACAAAGGGGGTGGAGTCCTAACTCTGTTGAGCGGATATCTCCAGGCAGAGACCATCAATCCAGTTCTGACAGGTTGGGGGTAGGACCATAAATTCTTACAAACTTCCAGTTAAGGATTTGTCCAGTTTAGAGCCAGGAAGTTTGGACTTCCCCTTATCTTGAGTTTACACATTGACAATTTATAACCTTAGAGTAATTATCCCTGAGTTTTATCAGTCTTAATGAACCAGAGCAGTGGTTTGCAATTAAGGGGATTGAGGCAGAACAATTAGGGAAACCAAGGCAGGACACTACAAGGGAACTGTGGCACAACAATATGTTGAAGCTGGCTCTCATAAGCTTATTACAGCTGAATGTTAAATTTTTATTGTGAGCATTGGAGATTGTCAAAGAGTAAAATCAGAGCTTGATTTATAATTTCGATGATTATCTCAATTTTAAAAAGTTATGGAGAAATTGTGAATAATACAAATTAAACTATAAAATACATTACCTAGATATTTAACATTTATCAATATATCCCTCACATAGAGGACATTAGCAGGTGGAGGATTAGAAAAGGCATCATGTACTTGTTGCTTCAGCTGTGACTTGAAAATGAGAGCTTCTTTGGGATGGAGTTAAGGAGAGAATGAATTCTAGGAATGGGTCATGACCCAATGCAAAAAGCATGGAGGTAGGAGATGAGGCACCATGGAAAAAGATAGAGAGAAAACCAATTTACCTTTGAGGAATGGAAGAGGAGCAATGTCCAGTAAGGTTAGAAAGATAGTTTGGGATCAGATTGGAAAGGGCTTTGAAAGTCAAAGAAAGAAGGTTATTTTTGATACTAGAAAAAATGAGAAAGCCACTGAAATTTATGAAGTAAAAGAAAAACATAGTTTTGTCTTTAGTTTGAAAATAACTGGCAGTGATGTAGAAAATGGATTGGAGGGAAACACTAGAGGCAGAAAGTCCAATTAGGATTGCAGTGCATATGAGATGATAGGAGTTTGTATAAAGTAGGGTTTTTATAAAATAGTACGTATGCGACTAGAAATGAGGGGTCACATGCAAAAATTGTGAAGATAGAAACAAGATCTGGCAACTGATTGCATATTTGTGATTTGTGAGAATGAGGAATCAAGGAATATACCAAGGCTAAAACCTAGATAAATGGAAGAATAGAGGTCTTGGCAGAAATAAGCTCAGTAGAGGTAAACCTTTGTAAGAAAATATAATGATTGCTGAACTTGATATATCTCTGGTATGTGTAACTCTCTTTTTGAAAAAGTATTCATATTATCAAAGCATAAACCTTCTATATAGTCTGCAAGTTTTTTACCTGGTTCCTTGGTTCTTACTCATATTTTCCAGCCTAGTTTTCCCCATAGTCTTTGCTCACTTTCAGTTTGCCTAACATCAATGTGTTATTGACTCAATTAGGAGGATGTTTTTAAAAATTTCAGAGAACTTCTCCATTGATTTGTCCTCATCAGTGGATATTGGTATGTAAACTACAATTATCATCATAGTATAGCCTGTAAATCACTCAATTCTGGATTCAGAATTACTGGGTTGATTATGGGATATTTTTGAGGTTAAGAAATATTTCATTTGGTTCAAATTCCTAGCCCAGAGCAACGTCTAACATCAACTGAACTCACTTTGCCCTCTTATTGGTAGATTAACCAAGGAACATATATTTAAAAAATAAAACATTTAATCATCATCAAAATAATTAGCAAAGGAAAAGAAAAGAGATTTCACATACATTCCCAAGGGATTACGATTTAATTCCACCTAATCCCTCTTTAATCCCCCTCAACTCTGACACACTGGGGGGAAGGAACAAAATAATCACCTACAAGAGTCAAGTTCCAACAAGGGAAAAGTAGTCTCACAAATTTCCTAGCATCATTGTACCAAGATTGACCAGCTCCACCCTCATAGTACAAGTTTCTCTTAATTAGTTATAGCTTGCACAGCATGCTGGGAAATATTTGCCTTTGTCTGAGTCCTGTTATCATAATATCTATTTGCTTTTCTGTATGTCTCAGTTCCCTCATTAGAATGTAAGGCCCTTGAGTTAAGAAAGTGTCTCCCTTTTCTAAATTGTATTTCTCACTCCTTCGCATTATATTTTGTACCTAAGAAGCATTTAAATTATTTTTTATTGATCCATTCATCATGTTCTTTGGAAGGCAATTGTTTCATGAAAGGATTTTTAAAAATGATCTTTGAGGACACAATGAAAGCAGCTTACTGATTCTATTTGTCTCTTTGAAGAGATTCTGTGAATTCTTTTTCTGTCTGATTTTGGATTATGTCTTCTGATCTATTTAATGAGACTATAACTATGTGTATATTGCAATTATTCCATGGTAGTGTGTTAAACTTTTGGATTTTGGATGGAGATCACACTTTAAGCATACCAATAGTTTAATTCTCATTAGCTAGTCTTACATTGAGTGATTCTTAGTACCCATTGCTTCCATTCCACTTTTGTTATAATAAACAGAAGAGGATGCACAAGATTTAAAGCTCTTTTGTATTTTTGTGTCTTTCATGAATGGCACTGACAAACAAATAACCATCACTTGGTGTCTAACTTCTTGGTGATGAAAGAACCTCTTTGGACATATTTTAGATAGGTCTTCAGAGAAAAGATATGTGGTCCATTCTCACATGAACACACAAAGCCTTTCTGGCTTTGTAGAACTTCATAAAAGGTAAGGAGGGGAGGAAAACATGATTTCATGTCCCTAGATTTAGGTATATATAATAAACTAGAGAGAAGTGCTGGGACTTTGCTATAGCTATATTGTTTAAGCTATAAATTAGGAAGTGGAAAAACCAAAGAGGGAGGATACTTTATTAAGTATCTATTCTGTTTCAGGTCCTGTGTTATACATATACATACATATATGTGTATATATATATGTCCCTATTTATGTATTTGTTGCCTCCCCTGGCAGAATATTGGCTCGTTGAAGGAAAGAAATGTTTCATTTTCCCCTTTGTATAGTCAGCACCCAACATAGTGATTGGCATTCAGTAGATTATCAATAATGCTTGTTGATCAATAAATGCTTGTTGGTTGATGGATTGGTTGATGGATTACAATTTCAGCCCTCTTTCCTTTATACAATGTAATGAAACAATTCCTTTAGGTGACAAGATTTCAATGGTATATATTGAAAATGTTTATTCTCATATTTCAATTATTATGTTCTGAATATGTCAAAGAAATAATGCAATATACTTCTAAGAAGGTCATATAATATATACCGGTTTATTCACAAGGGAAGTAATTTTTAAACTTCATGTAATTTTTTTTCCCAATGGTTCATTTTCAGAGAAGGGAAATGTTGAAAAAAGTCAGGGCTTATTTTTACCATTTTTCTAAATGTATAACTGAATCCCAATGTACTAAAATGCCTCTACAAACAAAATAAAATTGCCATCTCAGAAATTTCATCCATTTGTCTTTTAGTTTTTGAACTCTAATATCCTTACAATTTATGGTGAATTTTTGTCTGTGATAGAAGAGAAATAGGTGATGAATTTCTGAGAAACATCACCTGAGCTTCAAGCTGTGGAAGCATGTTTTAAAAAGCCTTATTTTATGACATAGCCTTCAGGGATTTTTATGGAGAGAGAAGCAAATGGATGTAGAACAGACTCCAAATGTACCCAGAGCTACTAGGTGGAAATCATTGTGGCTAGAAGATAATAGCTTTGTTCATTTGTTCCTTGAAGGGATATGGAGGGTTAGAACAGGAGAAGAAGGAATTAGGGCAAGTTGATTCTATTGTAAAACTTTGTTAATTTGGATTCCATTAATTTGAAATTCCTAAGAATTCAGATGAGGGCTGATTGATATTAACCTTGATATGAAGAAAAAGCTTCCTAAGTAAATTAGTAGCATAAATTAGATTTGGGATGTTTAAATTACTTAACTTTTGCAGGTATTTATCAAACATTTTAGAAATATTCAAATACATGCTTCAACTGATGGAATAAAATTCTACTTTTATTTATTTATTGAAGCACATTTCTGAAACAATTTATTATATTTAATTCAATAAGCATTTATTAGATACTTGTTATATAAAAGGCTCTATGCTAGACTGGGGTCATTAAGATAAAAATGACACAGTGCCTGTCTTAAAGGGACTTACATTTTATAGGCAAATAATAATAGCTGTACTTTACAAATATCTCATTTAATCTTCACAACATTCCTGGGAGATTAGTACTGTTTCAGATGAGGAAGCCGAGGCAAATAGAAATTGAATGACTTGTCTAGAGCCACAAATCAAGTAAGTGTCTGAGACACAGTTCTCATCTTCAGGTCTAGTACTCTATCCATAACACCACATATATTCTTAGGTTATCCTAATTCTTATCACTTTGTGTACTTGAAAATTAATTGCATTTCTTTTGTAGAAATAGCTATAATTTAGATTTTCCACAAATTCTTGTGGGTTTTTCTAGATTTTTGAAGTTTTCTTTGAAAACATATCGGTAACTAAGTGGCATATTGAATAGAGTTCAAGGTGTGGATTTAGGAATACCTGAATTGAAATCTAGTCTCAGATACTGTGTGATTCAGGGAAAATCACTTAACTTGTTTGTCTCAGTTTCCTCATCTATAAAATGAGAATAATAATAGCATCTTTCTCCTAGGATCATGGGGAAGATCAAGTGAGATAATAATTATCCCTTAACACAGTGTCTGGCACATAGTGAACATTATGTAAATATTATCTATTATTATTTGCAGTAGCAGCAGTAGTAATAGTAGTAGTAGTAGTAGTAGTAGTAGTAGTAGTAGTAGTAGTAGTAGTAGTAGTAATAGTAGTAGTAGTAATAGTAATAGTAGTAGCAGTAGTATTAGTAGTAGTAATAGTAATAGTAGTAGTAGTTGTAGTAGTAATAGTGATGGTAATAGTTATGGCAGTGAGGTAGTTGTAGTAGTAATAGTGATGGTAATAGTTATGGCAGTGAGGTGGTGGTGGTGATAATAGTAGTAAAGTGCTTAGCATACTACCTAGTACATAGTTGCTACTATATAAATGTTAGTTCTTTATGTTATAGTTATACTGAAAAGTATTTATTTTCATCCAAACCTATATTCAGATTTTTTTTCTTTTTGGGGCTTATGCTGCCTTTCACAGCATAACTTTGATACAGCATAATCCTTCTTTCTCATTTTAAGTCAAAGTTGAAGTAACATCCTTTAATTTTGAATTTAGGCTTGAGTTTGGTGAGAATGAACACATCATATGCTGTCAGATCCTGTGGTCAAAGTCTCTTGTGGGGGGAAAAATCAGTTTGGATTCAGATCGGGGCAAAAGGTTGGTATACTCTGAACAGATAACATTTTTAGTTAATAAGAATAAACTCACATGTTTGGGATGAAAAGAAAAATCTGGCACTTGCAGAGTTTTCTCAGACCCAGGTGCTATGATTCAACTATTGGCTTGTCTCCAGACCCCCCCTTTCTATCTCCAGCAAAAACACTTTCTTCTTCAAGCAAAGTGGCCAAATTTCTTCTCCCTGGAATGAGCCTTGAACATAAATCCTAAAACAAGTTTCTCAAAGAGACCATTGATGTGTATGAGAAAGTTCAGAAATATTGTATTGTTTTGCCAAATAATATGAAGCTAGGGATTTTACATGTCAGGAGTATTGTTTGGGAAATTTTCTAATAGATCAAACAAGTACAAATGCACTTGGTTATTTGAAAAAAAAAAAAGATAAATAAAAGCTTTTATTTTTTTCCAATGCCTGGAGAGCTGGGAGAAAAGAAAGATATAGTTTTTACTTTGAGAAAAGTGAGATATTTTATTTAAAGATTCCTTGTACTACATGGCTGTAAAGGGAAACCAAGCCCTCTGCCTTTTGAATTTAGATAAGAGCTTTGTTACCCAGATCTTCAGTTGATTTGCTGCTGCATATTAAAGTTTACAAGTATCCTAGTGGAGGGGTGTATGTATGTATGTATGCAAAAATAGGAATTACTCACATTTTGGGGTCATGTTCAAAGTATAGAGAAGTTATGTAATGTGGTTAATGAAGTGCAGTACTGCAGAGCAGAATTCTAATTGAGTTTCTGGGATTTTTTTCTTTTGACTTGAGTAAAACAAAAATTTAGAATGGTAGGTAGTGGAAGGAACCAGATGATACACAGAGTATTTGAAGGGATAGTTGTGGAAAGAGAGGAATTGGTCTATTTCCTTCCCTCTCAAGAATTAGAGGGGAAGGTAACTTTTTGGAGAGGGATCCTATAGCAATGGCACCCTGAGGGTGGTATTTGTATAGAACAGTATAAAGTGACACATGGGAAGAAAGCTTACTATGGGGTAAAATATTTTCCCCAAAATAAAAAGCTTTAATTAAAAAAATATATTCTCCCCAGATGTTCAATGTCTTGGGAGCAAAGTCCCATTTATCTCCTGTTTTTCTAGTTACAGCTCTATTTCAAGGAAAAAAAAAAAACTGGAATAAAATCAAACTTTGTTCTTTTTAGTCCACCATCAGTTCAAAAATTGTATTTATTAGATCCTTATTCTGATAAGAACTTTAATGCAGTTGAAGAAATAACTCTTTTAAATGTTCATATCTTTTCTCAGAGTTTTTAATGTTTGTTTATTAAATTTTCTGACTCAAGGCCATGGTTATGGATTCATAGAACATTGCTTTTAAAAAATGGATCAACATTTTACTAGCCAAGTTGAACCTGAATCAGCTTGAAATGAAAAATCCTAATATGTTATAAATGGGCAATTTGGATGATGAATTAATGGCAATAAGTTTCCGGAATGGAAATTGAAGCTATTACATGTCAACAGTGAAGGTTGTATAGGTGTATGAATCAATCATCTGTGCTAGCAAGCTGAATTCAGGACAATAAATGTATTTTCTATGGCCATTTATGAACAAAACTTTATCTTTAGATAAAAACCACATTCAAAGAGAACCAACCACATTATAGGGCAGAGCATTTTTCCATGTGAATAGTCCTGTCTTATAAATACACTTCACAAAATGAGAAGTAATACAGAAACATTGGAAAGTGAATGTGGCTTGGTGGTGATTACTATTATTACTATAGTATTTTGAAAATCTGGGACCAGAGATGATTACACTATAAAGCATCCATAGTTTTGTTGAGTATCCTTGTCTACAAACAATCTTGTTCAATGACATCATAAATAGTGTGCTCCTTCCTTGTCTCAAACTTGAATTTTGAATAAATGTCTTATAGAACTGCCACATATGATATAATTAACCTCTTGTTGCCTTAGTCATTATGGTCTACTAATATTGAGCTTAAATATGCCATTTTGGAAATTATTAATAATAATATCTAACACCTATATAATGCTTTAAACTGCAGTGGTTCTCAAACTTTTTAAATAGGGGGTCAGTTCACTGTCCCTCAGATTGTCGGAGGGCTGGAATGTAGTAAAAACAAAAACTCACACTCTGTCTCAGCCCCTCAGCCCATTTGCCATAATCTGGCAGGCCACATAAACATCCTCAGTGGACCACATCTGGCCCGTGGGCCATAGTTTGAGAACCCCCTGCTTTAAGGCTTGCAAAACAATTTTCTAAAATCTCTATTCTTCCTTACAACAATCCTGGATGTTATTTTTATCTTTTTTACAGATGAAGAAACTGAGGAAAAGAGGTTAAATGATTGCTTGGTATCAGTCAGTTAGTAAATATCTAAGGCTAGATTTGATTTTAAATTCTACTGACTCCAGTCCAAAAGCTCTAGCTACTGAACTATCATTTCTGGCAGTATTTTCCTCTAAGCAGAACAAATCTAATCCTTTTTTTATAAGAACAACTTTCCTTCTTTTAAAAAATGATTATTATATTCTGATTTTAAGAAATGAAACAAGCATTTCCATAACATAGTAGAACAGGAAAAAAAAAAGCTGATTATACATGAAATGGCAAATCTATTATGTACAAGTTTCTTTATTCCTCTTAAATGTATATTAAAGTTATCACTCAATTTAATTTTTCCCTTTTTTTCTTCCCTACCCCTATCCTAGAGCTGGCTTCCATTAGACACAAATATATATCTATCTATCTGCCTATATTTATATGTAAAAACATTCTATACATCTATTTTTTCATTTCTTTCAAATACTTATAAATGACCATGGTAAAAACAATTATTTTTCCTTTATTTCACTTAAACCTTTCTAGTTCCTTTCATTGATGCTTCAAGGTGACATCTCAACACATTTCAGCATTCCAATTGTTCTCTGAGCACTGAACACAATACTGTAGATGTAGTTCAACCTATAAGTAGAAAAAAGACAGTTTTCTACTTATACCTGAAACTAATGCAACCTAAGATGGCACTACTCTTTTTGAATTATGTGATGTTGCTGATTTATATTGAGTTGTTGTTCTTATAAAATTCTGTAAAGTTTCCCCATATATAGCACTTGCTAGCTATGCCTTCCATTTCCATATTCTATTTGCAAAGTTGATTAATTGAACAGGAGTGTGAAAATTTTTTCACAAGGTCTTAGAGTTGAAAGGGACCTTATAATTTATTGAATCCAACCCCTTCATTTTACAGATAAGAAAACAGAAGTCTAAGAGGTTAAATGACTTGCCCAGAGTTACAAAGATGGTAAATGTCATTTATCTCTAAGTAAATTTCATATTATTATATTTGGTCCTTTTTGGATCCTAAATCTGTTATACTCACATGTCAGCTATTAATCCCAGCTTTGTGTCATCTGCAGTTTGAAAAGCATTGCCATCCAAGTCAAAGATGAAAAATGAGAGCAGAGTCAAGCACAGATTGCTTGGGACATTACATCAAGGACCTCTTTCCAAGCTGACATTAGATTATTAATGATCCCTCTTTGGATTTGCCCATTCAACCTGGTTAAAATCCACCTAACTGTGCTATTATTTAGCCTATACTTTTTCATATTGTTTGTCATAATATTGTGTGAGACTCATTAAATGTTTCAATTTTTAAAAAAGTAAAATTGTATTTTGTAAAAATTTATAAAAAAATTAAAATTGTAAATTGTATTTGAAGTAAGGTAAAATGCACCAACATTGATTGGACTCCAAATAACATCATAAAGAGGTTGATATGACTGAAATAATGAACAACAAAAATGAACTGGAAAAGGAATGTCAAACTCTAGTATCTTTGCCAAGAAAACCTCAAATGGAAGCACAATAGTTGGAAATGATGGAAAATGACTCAACAGTAATGGGGTCCAGTTCTTTTTCTAGAGCACTGTTGAATAGCGAGAAAAGGAAGAATAAACTTAACTGGTGGTAGAAGTTTAGAAATGCTCGGAAGCACCAAATCTTCTCTCTTCACTGACTGACTTGTGCTTGTATGGATAAAGCCCAATTTTAATTTAAGTCAACTTACATGCTTCTTTCTGAAGTCTTAGATGGGGGTCACAGATACAAAGAACTCCATTTCTTCCTTATAAAAGACACACACACACACACACACACACACACACACACACACATTCTCTAGTTTTATCTAGAAAACATTAAGAAAAACTCAAGTAATGTCATTAACAAAGAGGTTGTAATTTAGATATAATCAGTCAGCCATTGAACTAGCATTTATTAAGCACCTACTATGTATTGAACATTAAATTTAGGAAATACAAAGAAAGGTAAAAGACAGTTCCTTTTTTTCAAGGAATTCACAGACCTATGAAGGTAACATGCAAACAACTACATATAAACAAATTACACACATATATAGACTTTTGCAAAGGATAAATTGGGGGTATAATCAGAAGAAAGTTCAAAGATTAAGGAAAATTGAGAAAAACTTCTTGCTGAAGGTGAAACTTTAGCCAAGATTTGGTGAAAGTCAGAGAAACTAGGAGACAAGAGATGAGGAGGGAGAGCATTCCAGACATGAGGGATACATACAGTGAAAAGGAGATGGGATGTTATATATGAAGAACACTAAGGAGGTCAATGTTTCTTGATTTCAGAGTACAAGGGGATGGTAAGGTATAAGATGACCAGAAAAGTAGGAATGTCAGGTAAAAAAAAAAAAAAAAAACTTTTAAAGCCAAATGAAAGATTTATTTTATTTTTTTTTTGTTTATTTTTGTTTTCTTTGTTTTCTTTTTCAAGTGAAAAATTTTATATGTATTTATGGAGTTAGGTAGCACAGTGGATAAAATGTCAGACATGGAGTCAAGAAAACATCTTCCTGAGTTAAAATATGGCTTCTTACTAGCTGTGTCCTCCTGGGCAAGCCATTTAACTCTCTTTGCCTCAGTTTTCTCATCTATAAAATGAGCTGGAGAAGGAAATGGCAAAGTACTTCAGTACCTTTGCTAAGAAAACCCCAAATGACATCATAAATATTTGCACAGTACTGAAATAAGTAAACAACAAAAATGAGCTGATAAAGGAAATGTCAAACCACCCTAGCATTTTTTGCCAAGAAAACCTCAAATGGAGTCACAAAGAGTTGGACAAGACTGAAGATGACTCAACAGCAACAATGACATGGAGGTATTAGGGAGCCACTGGAGTTTACTGAATAAGAGATGACAAGGTCAAATTTGTGCTTTAGGAAAATTGACTAATCAGCTGATTGTAAAATGGATGGGAGTGGGGAGAAAAGCAGCATGGTATACAGAAAGGAGCACTAGACTTGAAACTAGGGTGATCTGGATTTAATGACTATTTCTGATTCTTTTGAGGTAGTGACATTAGCTAATTCATTTCATCTCCACAAGCTTCATTTTTTTCCCCATAAAATGGGGATAGTAATACTTTTACTATTTCCCTCACTGAATTATACAGAAGAATATAGTTCCTAAGTTTTAAAGTTCATTAGTCACTTGAGCTATGATATCCTGAAATGTGGCTACAGCTATAAAAGAGACAGAATGACATTGGCATGCATTTCTTTCTAGTCATGACTGAGTTCTCTCTGGAATACATCTCTGAACTACACTGGGATCTCTACCTGAGCCTTACTCTGGGATATAGATTGGTGTCTTCTTCTAGATCTGTTTCATAACAAAGAAAAATAGGCTATATATCTGGCTTGTGAGGTAAAATCTTCTGGGATGCCTTTTTTTTGCCACAAAAAAAGAAAAATAAACCTAAATATTTTCTTTCTCTAGTCCCAAAAGACACAGGCCAGGGCTGTGCTAATCTTTTCTTTTACCTATATAACATTCTACAAACTCCTTATAATTGTCCTTTTCAAAACTAAACAACACTATATTAGGTAATTAGAGGAAGTAGGCAGGTCATAGTTAGTTAAGGGAAGTTAGAACATTAAAATCTTGTTGATTGGCTCATTCTAGATCTAGGCTTATTTTTAATTAAGAAGCAGTAATTCTATTTGAAATAATGCCACATTTTACGGGCTACTTACTCTTTTTTTCCCCCTATGATTTTAAGTGCTTTTCTTTTAACAGACCTATTTGCTGTTCTCATTGCCTGACATTTAATTTCCCTCCTTCATGCCTTTGCAAAAGTTGTCTCACATATCTGAAACTCTTCTTACCACTTCTTATTGGAATCCTTAAATCTTTTCAATTTGCATCTACTTCCAGAGGACTTTTCTGATCCCATCCTGTCCCTGAGGGGTCAATTCATTGAGAGAAACTAGGTAGTACAGTGGTTAAAGTTCTGGACCCGAATTCAGAAAGATTCAACTTCAGTAATGGTATCTATATCCCTGGAATATTATGAGGATCAAATGAAATAATATTTGTGAAGTACTTAGCAGCGTCCCCATCATTCTTTCTTCCTTTCTCTTTGCCTTATATTAGTTTTTATATTTATACATTTAAATTTATCTTTTAACAAATTGCATCCCTCAATATAACCTAAGCCCCTTTGATTTTGTATTTTTATTCACACTGATTAGAATAGAGCCTGATACATTGTAGTTATTTAATAAATTTATATTGATTGGTTTAGTCAGTCAACAAACATTTATTAGCTATTTAGTATATTAAAGGCAGTATGCTAAAAGACATGGATACAATATACAAACATACACACAGACCCACACATACAGAAATAAAAACAGTCTCTCCTCCCAAGGAACTAATATTTCAATTGTATAGATAATATGTAAGTGAATAGGTTTGTATGTTTTAAAAAATAAGTATGATAGTCAGATTCTCCAGGAAGAAGAGGATTTCTTTTGAATTTTTAGAACGTGTTGTTCCCTGTTTGTATATGTGTTTCTAAGTATATGAGTATATGTGTGTGTGGTGATATTTGGCATTTATATAATGCTTTAAGGTTTTACCAAATTCATTATGTTATCTAAAATAAGATATTGGATTTAACAATTCTCACAAAATCTTGCAAAATAGATGTTATTATGATCCTTATTTTTATAAGTGAGGAAACTTGAGTGAGGTTACTTGACTTACCCAATGTCATAGTAATAATAAGTAATAATAAGTATGTGATATGTCATAGTAATAATAAGTATGTGAGGCAGGATTTGAACTCAGGGTTTCTGATTCTAAAATCATTCACCATACCACCCTGCTGTCTAGATGCACTATTAATGATTATTGAATTAATTCATGTTTATTAGACCACACCCATTATATTATGTTTGTTCTTGGCTGAGCTATGTTATATTCTCTAAACCAATCCCCATTCTAATCACACATTTATGAAACAGATGGTCTATGATCTTGGAACAAAATAAAGTATTCAACCCACATGGGAATTCAGCCTGAAACTAAAACTCTTTTGGTATCATGTTCTCATCAAGTGTGTGTTAGGCTAATGATGTCTTTTATTGATGAGTCAGATTCTCACCTTGAGAAAGTTTTTCAGGGCACAAAAATGGAACTTAGTAAATGATCTCTACCAGGAAACTATAAATTAAGACACAAGAAAGGGAATGATGAGAAGCTAACCAGAGTTGCTTACTCCACCAAAAATATAGGCAAAAGCTGAACTTTGAGGGGAGCAAGAAAAAAGGAGAGGAAAAGCGATAGTTGCATTGCAGAATAGGAATAATAGAGTCTAGGAATGGGAGAACACAGTGGGTGCAGGGAAAAGACATTTGCTTTTTTCCCATTTACCTCTTTCTTTCCAACATGAACTTAAATGATTCAAGCAATGAAGAGCTGATGAATCAATATGTATTCATTGATTATTATGTAATAGGTTCTCATTTGAATTGGGATGCAAAAAAAGAGGTAGAGAATAATTTCAGCTGTGGAATAATGTAATTAGGGAAGATTTCATAGGATTAATGAAACTAATGAATGATAAACAAAAGTCCTCAGAGACATTGATATGTATAAGATCTAGAACTATCATGTTTCTTAACCTCTAGCATGTAACTTTTCTTAAGTGATATCATTTCCATTCTCCTAATTAGAGTTTAGATCTTTTTTCTTAGATGAAGATCTTATTTACCATTTGGTACCATTTATTATAATCTAAAGAACTTTAATTTCTTTATGCTGTTTTCCTTGGAAAAATACTCATTATTATATTTATGTTATATATTCCACATATTTATGATTAAATTGATATTACTATTTTATTTTTATACATTATATGTATTGATAATTTATCTTAAATATCAACTTAATAATTAAAATAATAAAACATTCTATAATTTAATAACATCAATGATATGCTAATAAAATATAATTATATTTATTTTAAAATAATTTAATAATTAAAATATAATAAAATAAATATAATTATTAAATTAATAATTATAGCTGGACAGTCCTGTGTCAGTGTTTCTCATATCATACAGTCAATTCTAAAGTTCTTAAAAGAGACTTTGAGTGTGTTCTTGTATTGCTTTATTTGACAACCTTGTGAGTGTTTACCTTGAGTGTGCTTTCCATTTAAAAAACTGTGCTTAATATATAACATAACTAAATGCTATCCCATGACCTGAATGACTTAATGTATCTTCAGAAAGATATGCAACAACCAACTTGACTATCTGTTTTTATATCAGAAAAACTCAGCTACTTTGGAAAAAGGTTTTCAGTAGAAAGCTATACCGCCCCCCCCCCTCCAAAGATATTCTGAATGTCTCTTCTATTATTGTCAAATACCTTTTTAAATGGAGAAAGTTGTTTTTGTTTTTGAATCCCAGTTGGATTGGGCTCATGATATCCAATCCGGTTGCTGGCCAGTCTTCCTTAATGAAACCAGCCTGATCAGTATGGCTTAGGCATGGGGAGGTTTGATTTATTTTCCTTGAATTGCTTTTCTCCCCTATTTTTAGCACCACTGTTCACAAAGAAAATAAAGATAATCATTCCAGAGATTGAATATCGAATCACTTGGAGCAGAATATAAATTATAGCCTAGGAGCAAAGTTTGGCCCACATTCCCCTCCTCACAAAGAATAAAAATGGTTGCACATTCAGAAAATACCGGTTCAGAGATAATCAAAACCCAAGGAAATCTGAGTGGAAAATTCTTTCTTAGACAGGTGGAAAGTTAACTGAATCCTCTAGAAAGACGAGCCAAGTCCATCCTTTTTCTTGTCTAGGTTATTGATCTGGACAAGTTCTTCAAATGTTATTTATGGTAGCTATCAATATTTCTGGAATTCCCATTCTGAGCAGGACAATGACCAGTGACAATGAGAAGCAATGGGATATAGATAATATAGTCACACAGCTGCCACAGTATAGTGGATAGAGAGCTAGAGTTATAATCAGAAAAACCTGAGTTTAAATTCTGCCTCAGATGCTTATTAGCTGAGACCTCTGAGAAATTGCTCATCCTCCATCGGCATTTGTTTAATCATTATTAAGTTGGTGTTAATGATAGCACTTACCTCACAGTGTTGTTGTGAGAATTGAATGAAATCACATTTGCATAGTGCTATATAAACAATGGTTTATTAGAAATAACTAGGTGGTATAGTGGACAGAGTACTGAACCTAGCTTCAGAAAGACCTGTTTTCAGATGTGACCTCGGACACCAGCTGGGTAACCCTGGGCAAAGCAATTAACTTTCATTTGCCTCAGTTTCTTCATCAGTAAAATGGAGATAATTATAGCATCTACCTTCCTGGGTTATTATAAGGATCAAATAAAATAATTATTAAGCACTTAGCACAATACTTAGCACATATAAAGTACTAGTGAAATTTTATTTATTATAATAATAGTTATATTTTATTATTAAATTATTGTTATAAAGAGAAGAAAAAGAAAAAAGAAGTAGAGAGTGAGGAGAGGAAGAAGAGAGGAGAAAGAAAAAGAGGAAGAGGAATATGTGATATCTGTGGCAAAGATGACTTGAATATGGCAAGTTGCCTCCTGGATTCTGCTAAAAGTTTATATGGTGGCAAGCATGTAAGTTGAACAGTCCCCATCTTTATTCTGATTTGCTTGAAGCATTCCTGTCTTCCATCTGCTTCCCAATGACCCACCCATCCTCTGAAAGCATTACTGTAGTGGCTTTGCTCAGCTCCATCCTTCCTTTACAAGTTGGAAGTTTAGCTTCTCTCTGTTTTAAATTGAGCTCTTAGGTTTATCTGCTTAGATTACAACCCATTGGTGGAATGCTCTCTTTCCTTGACTGCCTCATTACATCAGTTCATGTACCCTCTATTTACAGAAAACCTTTCCTAATTCCCTTAGTTGTTAATGCTTGCTCTCTCTCCCCCAAAATGGTCATGTATAAACTGACCTGTTTATATCCCTCTGATAAAATCTAAGTTTCTTGAGAGCAGGGACAATTTTTCTTCTGGCTTTGGATCTTTAATATTCAGTAGAGTACCCTATGCTCATAATAGGTACTAGATAGATGCTTGCTGCTAACTTGCATTGAGCCATATGAGTGTAGCTCCTAGTTGAAGAATAAGCATTAGACCAAGCAGAGACATAATGAAAATAGGACAAATGGGCTTTTACATGTTATCTATTGGGGTCAGAATTCACTTCTTCCTTGCATAACCTTTACCTCAAAATCCTTCCCTAGCCCATAGTACAAATAATATGTAGTCACTCCAGCCATTCATCCTAGAATGTTGGGGCTCTAGGATTTTTCTTACAGATCCAGCTTTTCCCCAAGTCTTGCATACGGGGCAAAAGTTGGACTGCAACTATGCTTTTTACCTACAGTGGGAATATTCTCTGTTCTATAACTGCCTACACTATATCCGCAAATATTTTTCTATGGGTAAAAAATTTCTATTTAAAATTTTGGGGAAAAACAGAGAAAGGAGAAAAACATAAAGGATTTGATCATGCTTTATTATTAATAAAAACTTCCTCAAATTGTGATAACATATTTTTGTAAGGCTTTTAATGTTTTCAAAGCTTTTTCAAATCTATTGTTTGATCTATTCCCATAACATTCTCTAGGGAAGTAATATAATTCCTCTTTAACAGATGAAAAACTCTGAATGCATCTTAGGAAGCTAACATGACTTGCCCAGAGACACTCAACAAATAAGTGGAAAATATTAGAATCTGTCTCCTGATCTGGTATTTTTCCACTGATGTGTGAATAGAAAATTTTTACTTAGAAAAGACAGAAGTTACTTTTGACTTTTCCAAGTTCTTTTATGGAGGCAGTTAGGTGGCATAGTGGATGAAGCTTTGGACTTGGAGTCAGAAAGAACTGAATTGAAATTCAGCTTCAGCCACTTATTAACTGTGTGACCTTGGGCAAATTATCTCAGTTTCTTTATCTGTAAATAGGGATAAAAATGATACTTCTCTAGTTTGTTGGGTGAATAAGATGAGATATTTATTTAAAAAATTTAAAGCATTTTGATACCATATATATAAATGCTTTCTATTCTTATTATTATTATTAAAGATAAATAATAGCATAGCTCAGACTTGAGTAGTTGGTCAAGTGCATTGGGATCATAGGGAATGTAAGTGAATGGACATAATTAAGATCAAAGTAGACTACTACTTAAAAACTTGTGAACAGAAGAAATTAGGAAAGTAAGGGTGTTTTTGTTTTTGTTTTTGTATTTGTTTTTTTGTTTTGTTTTGTTTTGTTTTGTTTTGTTTTGTTTTTGCAGAAAATAAGTCATAGTGGGGAGGAGGGGAAATTATCAAGGTGGAGGAATATAGATACCTAACTTTACTGCTTGATATAATGATATAAATGATTTCTGCCTGACTCTGGAGTCAGATGACTGGCTGGTGCATTGTTCCCAGCATAGTTAAAGGAGAAATAGACAGAGGGAAGGAGACCAATAACTATAGCAAGAAGAAAGTTAGAGCAATAAAGATGAAGAGGAGAAGCAATACAGAGAAAATAAAGAAAACCAATGGGGAAAATAGTCTGACCATAAAGGTCTATTGAAGCCCACCTCATCATTTACCCCAATCAAGTCCTCCAGAAATTATTTGGCCATCAATCAACCAACCAACATGCAAGCATTTATTAAACGCTGCATCAGGGACTGTGCTAAAGGCAGATGATACAAAGACAAAAATGAGAAAGCTCCTGCCCTTAATGAGTTAACATTCTCTCTGGGGAATGAACACACATACATATAAGTATGTAGAAATATATGTTATATTTATATTATATAACATGTACATTAATATAATGAATACATACACAGTTGGTTTGGTTGATTTAACAATGAGGGGAATCAGGAAAGCATTTGAATTGAGCTTTAAAGGAAATTATGGTTTATAAGAGGTAGAGCTTAGGAGAGAGGGCATTCCAGTCATGGGGAACAAGGAGACAAGAGATGGAATATGGGGTTAATGCAGTGAAGGCTGGACCAACAAAAAGAAATACAATATTGCTGCCAATCTTAGGTCAAGCCAAATTGTGAAAAGCTTTAAATAGAGGAGCTTGGATTAGATCTTAGGGGTAATAGTGAGACACTGAAATATATTAAGCAGGATAGTGATACGGTTAGAATTGTGTTTTTGGAATATCACTTTGATATTTGTGTATAATCCTCATTTTACATATTAGAAAACCAAAGCTAATATTACAATGTTATTAAGTATTGGGTATAGAACTCAAATCTGACATTGTATCTCAAATCCAGCTTTGTTCCACCTGTACAGGAGCAAAATTCAGGGAAAAGAAAATGAATTCTATATTGACATATTAAATTTGAGATATCTGAGATATCTGCTATGCTGGTAAATGTTTAACAACCAGCCCTTTGAGAAAAAAAATGTTCCCTTGACACACAATTTTAATCTGTATTATTAACATTTTATCCATCACTTTCTTAAGGCTGTCAATCAAAGAGAATCAAGCCCTGATTTATAGCATTTGCTGATTCCCAAGGTGAATACTCACACTGAAAATTTAATAGTCTGGCTCCAACAGATTTTTGTGCCTTTCAAACATCTAGTTCCAATAAGCAATTGGTATTTTAGAGCTCAACAGAGACCCAGGATGATACTTAAATCAATGGAATCCTCAGAAATCAAGAATGTAGAAAGAAATAAGAGGAAGGCCGGAGATAGAAGCTTAGGGGGTGATACACTCCTAGTGAAGGGGTACTGCAATATGATAATGGACCAAGAAGATGGAGTACTGTTCAGTCATATTGGAGGACAATAATAAGAGAATAGTATCACAAAACCCCAAAAAGGAGACAATTCAGGTGGAGAAAGTGGTTTGAAATATTGCAGAGATGTCAAAGAGGGGGAGCGCTGAGAAAAGGCTATAAGATTTGTTTAAAATAGACATCATCATCACCTTTCAGAGTGATGCTAAGCAACAGTTAAAGTGGAGGACAAGTTTCTTTTATAAACTCTCTGGTTCATACTTTCCTTCTAGATAGAATGTAATTGTTTTTAAAATCTTTAATGTCTATTGGGCTCAAGTAATTAAAAATCTGATTTATGCTAACAAATCAAAGCAATTAATCAGTTTAAATGACAATGCTAATAAGAATTTTGAAGGGAGATTTGCTTGGATAATTGGCAATTTGGTAATCGAGGTGGGAGCTTGACTATAAGGATAATATAACTCAGAAAAATATTGGCTCTCGCCTAGGATCTTGAAAGCTCTATTTTCTTTTCTAATTCTTAGCATTTTATTTTCTCCTAATTACATGTAAAAGCAACTTTAATGTTTGCTTTAAAAACTTCGAGTTACAAATTCTCTCCTTTCCTAACTCCCACCTCCCTATTAAAAAGGCAAGAAATTCCATGCTGTTTATGCATGTGTAGTCATATAAAACTTATTTCCATTTTAGTCATGTTGTAAAAGAAATCATAGGCCTTTGACTCAAAGAAGATCCCCATAAAATAAAGTTTAAAAAGTATATTTCTATTTGGAGTAAGACACCATCAGTTCTTTGTCTGGAGATGGATAGCATTTTTCATCATAGGTCTTTCAGAATTGTCTTGGATCATTGTATTGATAAGAATCACTAAATCATTCACAGCTGATTGTCCTATAGTATTGATATTACTTTGTACACAGTACATTTCACTTTGCATTAGCTTTTGAAAGTCCTTTCAGATTTTTCTGAAAGCATACTGATCATTATTTCTTATAGCACAATAGTATTCCATCATAGTCATGTGGAAAAATTCACTCAGTTATTCCCCAATTGATGGATATCTCCTCATTTTCCAATTCAGAAAAGAGCTGTTATTAAGCTGTTATAAACATTTTTTTTACATATAGTTTCTTTTCTTTTTCTTTTTTTATATCTTTTGTGATACAGACCTAGGAGTGGCACTGGTAGGTCAGAGGATATGCATAGTTCCATAACCCTTGGGACATAGCTCCAAATTGCTCTAGAGAATGATTGAATCATTTAGTAACTCCACCAACAATGCATTAATGTCTCATTTTTCTCACATCCCTTCCAACATTTGTCATTATCCTTTTATGTTCTTTTAGCAAATATAATAGGTATGACGTATTACCTCAGAATTGTTTCAATTTGCATTCCTCCAATTAATAGTGATTTAGACCACCTTCTCATTTGGCTACAGATAGTTTTGATTAATCATTTCACCTGAAAACTGTTCATCTCTCGAAATAATTCATCAATTGGGGAATGCCTTTTATTTTTGTAAATTTGACTCAATTCTCTATATATTTGAGAAATGAGACCTTTTCAGAAAAACTGGCTTCAATTTTTTTCACAGTTGGCAATTGTTAAATGTATTTCCCTTCATGCTTTTTCTCCCACACCTGTTTGTTCTATTCTCTCCTTTTACTCTGTCTGTCCTCAAAAATATTTTGCTTCTGATTATTCTTTCCCCTAATCTCTTCTTTCCTTTTATCACTCCTCCTTTTCTTATCCCTTCTTCTCCTATTTTCTGTAGGGTGAGACATATTTTTATATCTACTTGAATGGATATGTCATTCCCTCCTTGAACTTATTCTGAGGAGAGTAAGGTTTACTCACTCCTCCCCACCCCCATCCTGCCATCCCCTACCTTCCCTTCCATTGCAAATTTTTTTTTAAGTGAGGTAATTTATTTCTCATTTCCCCTTTCTTCTAGAGCATTCTTCTTTCTCATCCCTTAATTTTAATATTTAAGATATTATCCCTTTATATTCTACTCATTGTGTGTCCTCTGTTTACATATACTCCTAACTACCCTAATAATGAGAATTCTTATGAGTTACAAATATTATCTTTCCATGTAGAAATATAAACAGTTTAACCTTATTAAACTATGGAGACTGAATGTGGATTGAAGCATACCATTTTTTTCTCGTGGCTTTTCCTTTAGTTCTGATTTTTTCTTTCACAACATGACTAATATGGAAATATGTTTAAAATGATTATATATGTGTAATCTACATCAAATTGCTTGTATTGGAAAGGAGATAGGGAAGAAAAGGAGAGAGAAAAAAATTGAACTCAAATATAATTGGAATTCAAATGTAAATAAAATTTGATTAGGTGAAAAAAAACTCTCCTGGACCCATTTTCCAACTGAGTTTTTCCAGTGAAATATTTCATATTGTCTTTTATTTTTTCATTCTTTTGTTTTTGTTTTATTGTTTCTTAATTTCTTGTAAAATTCTTAGTTTTTAATGTGTTCAATTCTAATTTCTAAGGACTTATTTTTCTTTTGTACCTTATTTTCCATTTAGCCAATTCTACTTTTTAAAGATTTTTTTTCCCCTTTGGTGAATTTTTGTGGCTCTTTTTCCTTTTGTCAGTTTGGCTTTTCAAGGCATTTTACTTATTGGCTTTTTGCATTTATTTTTGTTTACTATTTGGCTAATCTGTTTTTTAAGGTGTGATTTTCTTTAATATTTTTGTGTCTTCTTTACTAAGCTGTTGAGCCTCTCCCTCCCCTCAATTTTCTTGCATCACTCTCATTGCTCTTCCCAGTTTTTCTCCTACCTCTCTTACTTGATTTTGACCTCTTCCATGGCCTGAGACTAATTTTCATTTTTCTTAGAGGCTTTGGATGTTGGAGCTTTGATTTTGTTATCTTTTTCTGAGTACATATTGTGATCTTCCTTGTCACCATAGTGACTTTCTATGGACAGACTTTTTTTCTGTTCTGCTAATTTTTCCAATCTATTTCTTGACTTTTAGCTCTTAGGTAAAGTGGGGCTCTGCTTTCTGGGTGAAAGGTGCACCATCTCAAGCTTCAGAGGTTTTGTGGGGCTGTTTTTCAGGGACCTGTAAGTTTTTGGTTCTTCCAAAGTGATATGATTTAAGGAGAGGTATGCTTACTCCTCTCCTAGACTGTGCTCTAATCTGTAGGCACTGATCATAAGCACTCTTTTCTGCCTTGGAACTATGACAAGGGTCCCTGCTCTACTGCAGCTACAAACACTGATGAGCTAATTCCCCTCTTCACCTTGGGATTGCTATCCAGGATTGCAACCAAAATCTGAATATGGGCAAAGCAACAGAATCCTATGCCCAGTGACAGCAGAGACCCCTGTAATCTCCTTCTGATCAGTTGTTCGACCCTTTTATCATCCATGGGCTGAGTACTCTAGAAACAGATGCTGATGTTGCTGATTCAGTGGCTCTCAAGGCTTGTTTCTACTTGCATGGGACCTGACTTGCACTGACAGGACATGGATTGAACTGTGCTCTACTCTCACCTATCTATGACAGAACTTTCCTGGAAATCTTCTAAGTTGTCTTTGGCTAACTATTTTACCCAGTCCTATTGTTGGTTTTGTCACTCCAGGACTATTTTGTGGTATTATTTAAAGGTGCCTGGAAAGTTTTGGGGGTGAGCTCAGGTGAGTCACTACCTTTTCTCTACCATTTTGACTCTACCTCCAAAGCACTGTTCTTTTAGACTCTGGGATAGTGTCTCTTTTCTGATACAGAGATGCAGCTTCATAATATGCATTGGGGTGAGGATCGACCCAAACTACTTCATGTTTGAATCTATACCTTATTGGGAGAAATAGTTGCTTGAATTTATAGTACCATTTTCATCTAAAAGGATTGAAAGGAGGTCTTTCATGTTGCTTATAAGAATCCTTTCAAATACCTTTTCATAATGTTCTTGCCTAGGTTTAAAAAAAACATAGCAAATCTAGGCAGTGTTTCATAGGAGACAAAATAAAAAAGATCCCTCAAAATGTTCTTGGCAGTTTTCTTGCCAGCAACCCATGATTTAAAATCATAAGTGGAATGTGTATAATGTAATTTCCTTAAGATTGTTTAATTTTTATTTTTGTATCATTGGCTCCATTCACATTATAGAGACCTATTTATTAATACTTGTTGAAAAAGGACAATTGGAGATGTATAAAGATTTGGCTAAGAGAGTACTTGTCCCATTGGAATGCTACTCCTATAGGGTAAGTGACAACTGCCAGATCCTCTTACCTGATGTAATGATGAAAGATCTACAGCATAAAAAATATGGATTTGTTGGAGGAGATGCAGGAGAATTTTGTGGAGTGTGCTGCTTAGACCCTGGAGAAACGTAATATGGAGAAGGACTTAGTATGTCATAAAAGAGTTTGACAATGTAGTACAAGCCCCACAGGGAACTGCATTTCGTTATGGAACTCTGGAAATTATGGACTCCATCAGACTAAAAACTTAATCTACTTCTATCTGGGCTGAGTTGTAATTCTTCTGTTGATTTGGCTAGAGTCTATGCTAACTTAATGATCCATCAGAAAATAAAAACCTGTAATCTAAATTCCAAATATAAGCCCATGGGAGCACTTCACTTTTTAAGTCTTTATTGTAAGTTAGTTGTTCATAGTACCATACAGAATAGTGTTTTATCATTATAAAACAATCAAGGAACAGCTTATATTTGTATTTATTTTCTAGACCGTATTTCATCATCACCCTCTCCCATTCTAACAAATCCAAGCCTTCCTTTAAAAATAACTCCTTATATGTGGATTATCAATTAAAAAAAAACCAATTAGCTAAATTTCAATGAGCATCATTTTAGGGAACTTTCATCTTTCCTTTTCTACTTCTTGATCAATGGCTGAACATCTGACCTAGAAAATTTAATCCACTCTTTATCATTTCCTTCATTTTTTTCATGTTCTCCTTATTAGGGGGAAAAACTTTACATTTTTTCAATTAATCCTAAGTGTGAATAAAGCATATAAATACAGATTTTCTTAGAGGCCTAAGAAATAAACAGAAGGATACTTGATTTCGTAAGTGTAGGAAACTCCCTCCATCAGTAGACTTATTACTTGTCAGTGGCTTAGTAGAATCAAGGGAATTCTTACCTGATCCTCAGAGAATTACCTGGGCTTACTGTAATAAGAATATATGGTTGGTTGGACCCAGAGCTTCCTGATTCCAAGTTGAATACTTTGTTCTTTATAGCCCACTGCCTCTTCTCAGAGTATCAGTTGGATTGTAAAAACTGTGAAGACAAGACTACCTAAAGTAGCCACCAAGACTGGCCACAGGGTGCTGAGACTGGGAAACTTAACAATTATACCTAGAACAGTTGGACTCTAGTATCTCTCCTCTTAGCTGTCAAGATCTGGAAATTAGTGGAAGAATGGGTAACATCTCCTAATAAATAAACCTTTTAATTTATTTTTAATCTTGACTTTTCTATAAAATTATGTTTTTGGTTTCCATAATTCCATTCTCCAAAGAATTGTGGCTACTATTTTAGTGATCACTGAAACCTACTCATTTTTCTGGAAAAATAGAAGAATGATAAATTACATTTATACTTAGTTTTTAGTGTTTTCATTATGTTAAGGCATTTATTTAGGTTATTGTTGTTCAGTTGTTTTCAATCATATTCAACTCTTCATGGTCTATACCGAAATGGTCTACTATTTATTTACCCAGCTCATTTTATAGATAAGGAAACTGAGATAAACAAGGTTGTAACTTGCCTATAGTCACACATATAGTAAGTGTCTGGTGCTAGATTTTAACTCAGGAAGGTAAGGGATTTTTTACTCCAGGCCTGATATATTATATCCATTGTGCCAACCAACTGCCCATTTAAAAAGCAGTTTAAATATTATTAATAAAACTATGTTCCTTGCTGATAGTCACACAACTAGTAAGTATTAGTTCCATTTCTCAAACCTACTGTCTGATTCCAAAACCAGATTTGTTTGCCTTCTCTATTCTGGATAGTTGGGGAAAATTAATACAAGGATAGAGTGACTATTTTCCCCAAGGTCACAGAATTGTTTAGAAACAAAAATAGTGATACAACATAGAGATTATTAATAGTTGATGGTAAATCAGTGCTCTATCTGAAATCAAGATACTCTTTTAATCGGGTTTTAAAAAGATATTCTTGGTATGAATGTTTGCAAGCAAAATAGTACTTTATCAAAATTTGCATTTTGTCCTTCACAAAAGATAAAGCAGTTGAATTTTTGAAAGTGTTTTTTCCTCAGAATGAACAATAAAGATAACATTGTCTTTGCTTTCTTTTGGGTCTTTTTAGGTGAAAATCTTCCAAATGAATTACAAGTAGCCATGATTTATATCAGTCTGAATCTCCACCAACATAGGGAAGGAGCTGTCAAAATACAGAAAGTGTACTTTAAACAGTTCTAAAGTCAGGAAAAGTTGAATTAAAACCTGTCCATAAAGACTTACTAGATATGTGACCCTGGTCAAGTCACAACCCCAATTACTTAGCTAGTTCAGTTCATTAGTTTTTTAAAATTTCATTTTTGAATCCCTCTCAAAAATGATTTCCTTTATTTTCTTCATTATCTGTCTTCTCTTTGTTTACTCCAGATCCTCATTCTCTGTTTCATAATCCCTATAATTATCTAGCTTCTCTTTTTAATCTGTATTCTTCATATTATCAAAGCTTCCAAGATATCCATTCTAGGCACTGTCAACTAAATGATTTATTTTATTGCTTTGTAGGATTTATCCCATGGATTCCACTCTTCCATTGTACCGGAAAAAAAAGTCAAATATTACAGTTTTCAAAGAGAACTATGCCCCATGGTAAGGCAATCCTTTTTCCTACTCCTACCTTCCTATGCCATCTCTTCTTGACATCCTCCCGCCCCTCCCCGCCATATTTCGCTGGGTCTATGCTCTCCCATTTCTTCAAGTACCGGTTGGCTCCAGTGGTCCTAACTTCATGCTCCTGGAACAAATAGACTTTTGGGACACCAAAACCTTAAGCCTTCATCTAGTATAAAGTCCTCACCTCCCTTCACCCATAAAAGCATTTATCAGTGGAATCTACACCCACATCAAGAGTAAGACTTCTCCCCTTTCCTCTTCTTTTCAATCTTCCCCCCAGTTTTTTTTAATCTATTCTCCTTTAAATGTTTTTCTCTAAGATTACAAAGATCACCTTCCTCTTCATTAATAATCCTTGATTTGACCTCAGTGAATAATTCCTCTCTATTGTACAGCCCTCTCCCCTTTCTTGTACCCTACCATACAGTAATGTATAGGCAGTGTGTTACTAGGTTCTGCCAATAATTTCTCCTTTTCGCCTTTTCTCTGCCTTCAACCTTTTCTCTTTGTGTAATTTAGGTGTTGCTAATTGCATTTCTTCAGTCCATTAACATTTCTGGCCTGCAGTAATTTTTTCAGGAGAAAGACCTAAAAATATAAGGAAAGGACATTTGAATAATACAAGACTATTCTACATCCACTAGAAAAAGAAGGAAGGAATGGAAAAATATGTTCCAAAAACTACTTTCCATCTTTCCTCCCATCCTCGACTCATTTTCCTTGTTCTTTTCTAAGTCCCTCTCCTCTGATTGGGTTTTTTTTGGGGGTTGGCTCTCAAATTGTCTCAGTTTCCTCCCACATAGGGCAATTCACAGATCACTAGTCTAAGTTTTTACCCCAACTGACTTTTAGGTAGTTAGAACTGGTCTCAGCTTGATGCTGTATTTTTCCCTCAGACCTGATTAAGTAATGCACAGCATTCCACATAGTCTTTTCCTATTGATCCATCTCACGTTCTCTGTTCCTTAGTTCCTTTCTCTGGCATGGCAACTGTAGTTCAGAGCTTGCTGATACCAGTAGTTTAAAGCCTACTTTTTCCAACACCTGTGGTTCAGAGCTCTCAGAAGTTCAGACCTTTACAGAACTAGTGCTTTCAGCTTGTAGCCTCTGGCAGTCATTTGTTCCCAAAGGGATGTAGCCAAGTTCATTGTTGAGACATGAGGAAGGTTTCACAGTCTTTATAACACTAGAAATAGGGAAGAGGAGCCAAATTGTAGGGGTGAGTTTTGATATAAACCTATGTGTGTCCATGCATCTGCTAAGGCAACCTTGCTGCCAGTAGTATGAAAAGTTCAGGAGTAACAAGAGAGCTCAGGATCAGTAAGCATCAGTTCCTAAAAAATTTTTTAAACCTCATTTTGGATTCTTGGCATCATAGATCATGGAAATAGCTCAAGTTGCCTTATTTTTTGATGCATAGCTTCTGTCTTATAGAAGCTTATAAGACTGAGCGGATCAGAGAAAATGTCTAGTTTGCCATCTTCCTATGAACTTATTTTTAAATTTTTCATAATTGTATTTCAGCATAATTGACTTCTTATCTTGTGACTATTATTTAAATGAATTCTGGTATATAATTCAGGAGTTGCACCTTTTTTTTTTAACGACCAAATTGACTTTTGTCAGACTTAAGCACTGAAAGTCATGAGACACTTATGGAGAAAGATGAAAGGAAAAGAAAAGAAGATGAAGGGAGAAGAGAGAAGGAGAAAGGGGAAAATAAGTAACATACCTACACTGAAGATTGATGAGTCAGGTTGGACTCTACCTATGAACAAAAGGGAGAGCTAGTCTGATCCCTGCTGCCATACCATTAAGTGATATTCCATCAAAATGTGATTTTAAATTTTCACCCTCTGTCAACAAGTGACACTTTCTTATGTTCCCATCTATCCACCAGACAAATTGATAAAACTCAAGTAGTTTTCTTGACATAGAAACTATGTTGAAGATGTATATTATGTTGCTCTAGTAAATCATCTTTCTTTTTAAAAAAAATTATCATCTCTCTACATCATCATCATCATCAATCTCTCCAGTGTTGACATTGCCTTTACTTCCAACGCATGTACCCCTCACCCTGTCCATACCAGAAGCCAACCCTTGTAATAAATAAAAATTAGAGAAAAAGTCAATAAAATCAACCAAAAAATCCCAAACCAAAACAAAAAAATTATGGTCAGCCAAACTAACCAAAGACAGCCAGATGACACAGTAGATTAAGCACTGGCCTTGGAATCAGAAAGATTCCTATTCATGAGTTCAAATCTGGCCTCAGATACTCATAAAGCTGTGTGAGCCTGGGCAAATTACTTAACCCTCTTTACTAATTTATATTTATAAAATGCTTGATTGTTTTTTACCTTTCTTGCTATCCCCATGCTTAACACAGTGCCTTACACATAGATGGCATTTAATAAATGCTTGTTGATTTGACTTGGTGGAATTGTGCTTTCATTGATGTGGGAATTCCCTATAATCAAAACCCATCCATATCTGTTCTTCCAAATCTATCCTTGTTCATATCATCCAACAAAGCTCCCCACCTAGCATTCTGGAGAAAGACATTCTCCAGATCTTTTTGCTGAAGCACACAGGCTCCCTATAACATCTATCTCTTGCTCTCATTATGTAACTGGCTCATCTTTTATTCTTAGTCAAACATCTTCCTGATTTTATCTTTTACATTAATTTTTCTGTATAAATCTTCACTGATATGGTGTTGTAGGCTACTCGTGCCCACCTTTCACCTTTCCATTGCCTTTGGAGTGACTCTCAAATTGATTCTTTAGAGATAGTGTTACCCTTGACTCATAGCCATATATAGAATCACTGGGAAAGGGATTATGAAAAATAATTTTAAGAAATTTAAATTTCCAAGTAAAGGTTGGTATCACAGTTTAATGCATTCATTCATTTGCTTAGATCAGTGGTTATCAAAGTGCTATCCAAGTATTTCTAGGGGTCCTTAGAACACAAAAATACCAAGATGTTTTCATTCCAATTAAAGTAAATATCTATAGGTATAATTCATATAAGTAAAAAGTCTTTGAGAAATTCTAAAATTTTTTAAGAATGTAAAGGGATCTAGAGACCAAGAAGTTTGAGAACCACTGATTTATATAATTTATCAGTTGGGGAATGATTCTTATTCTTATAAATCTAAATCAATTCCTTGTATATCTTTTGGATCTTAGTATAAAATGTAAGATGGTTTTTTTCTAAATTCTGTAAGACTTCTGACTAGTTTCCCAAATAGGTTATTTTTATATTATTATATTATCAAATAGTGAGTCTTTACACAAGTAGTTTTATTTTTTATGTTTACAAACACTAAGCTACTAGGGTTATTTGGTTTGGTAGTTTGTATACTTTTCCTTTGATTGATTAAATTGTGTTTAATTGATTGATTTATTTTTAACTAGTACCAAATAGTTTTAACAATTGCTGCTCTGGGGTAGAGTGTGAGATATGTTACCCACAGACATCTTCCTTTCTACTTTTCCCCCAATTTTTCTCTCAACATTCCAGACCTTTTGTGTCTCTAGATGAATTTGGTTATTATTTTTTCTAGTTCTATAAAATAACATTTGGAATTTAGATTGGTATAAAAATGGTTAAGTAAATTAATTTAGATTATTATGCTGTCTCAGCCTACCCAAAAGCAATTCATAATTCTCCCATTATTCAGGTTTGTATTTCTGTAAACAGTTTTTTTTTTTTGGTAGTTGTATTCATAAATAAAGATTATAAAGAAAATAAATATGTACTTTCTCCTCATCCATCTTCATGACTACCTGAAATTTATCTATAAACCCTATAGGGATTCAGGGACCTCAAGTTAAAAAGCCTTATTCTAAGGTATATGCAATAAGGAACCAGCCCTAGCTGTCTATCTGTTTGTCTAAATATGTTTCAGTCTGAAATGCTTTCTCTGTCTCTCCCTCTTTCCTGTCTATTTCTGTCTCTTTCTTTTTCTCTCTCTCAATAGTATATTAATACTCTTTATAATAATACTCTATATAATACTCTTTATAATATATATCTACTACTATATACTACTATCTACTACTACTATATATAATACTATCATTTATCAGTAATTTTTTTCTTCCTCTAAAAAGATATTTCATATAATACATTTGCTCCTTTGATGAATCTTGAATACACCCAGTAGAGAATCTATAGTTAGTCTTAAAGCAGTTTCTTTTTCTAACTCTTCCTGAGGCTTTATTTGTTATAGATAGGAATGCTGATGATTATGTGGGTTTATTTATATCCTGTAACTTTGTCACAGTTGTTAATTATTCCAAGTAATTTTAAAAGTTAACTCTTTAGGGTTGTCTAAATACATTAACCTATCAGTCAAACAGAAGCATCTTTAGGACCTCATCAAGTATAGAGAATCCATACATTTTTTTTTTAATTCAGTCCTGAACTCTTGCAAACATTTTCAATGAGAAAATGTATCCTTAATTTTATGCCTCATTTGACATTAAAATCCAGAGGCTTGTCAAACAAATTTCTTTCAATTGCTGCATTTTAAAAAGAATTTTGTAGGACTTTGAGATGTGTTTGGCAGCTACCTTTCTAGAATCTTTAGGGCAGTCCTTTGCTTTATGTACTTTATTACTTTTTAAAAAAATAATCAACAAACAAACATAAGAGGACCTTTTATTTGCTATACTTTTCAGTTAATTATGTTAAAGATGTTGTCTACTGAAAAATATCTATGAAAGCCTCCATCAAAAATGGCCTCTGTATGTCATATTATCTTTATAAAAATTTGAAGAAAATAGTTAAATGGGTCATTAGTCATTGATATTGCATCCTGTATGTCCTTCCTTGGTAATAATAAGGTTGGGAGATTCCCCCCACCCAAGTCTTTGTATACTCTGTCTTTCAAATACCTTGAGAATTAATCCCTCAGCACTCTCAAAATAACATAGTCTTCAGCACAGACTTCCTCTGTTTATTTTGGTCTTGTTTAGGAGTTTTTCTCATCTGTTTTCTTCAGTATCATTTCTGTTTCATATTGAAGAATATCCAGAACTATGATTTTAAAGTTCATATGATTCTACTCTTATTGACTATGGAAAAATTTTTAATAGAAATACTTATAGATTATTTCCATTTTTTTCTGTTTATTTTCTCCCTTTCAGTGTCATCTTTAAATGCTCTTTTCATAACTGCTTACTTTGATGTCATATCAAGCTTTTGATAAATGTGTTTTTATAACATTTATTTATATTGTAAATATAAGTAAATGTATATTATAGATTATAGATTTGCAAAGAACTTTACATACATACATATGATATAACTTTTATCATCATCCACCCCTAATCTATAATACATATATATATATATATGATTTTGCAAATTATATTTTTCAGAAGTTGCTTGTGAGGTATTGGACGGTTAAGTATTTATTTATTAAGGGTCACACAGCCAATACATATAAGAAGTAGAATTCGAACCCCATTTTTTGTAATTGTCTCTTTCTCTTCATCTACTATAAGACTCTTTTCCTTGCTACTGCATAATAATATTATGTGATAATATTATTATAATATTATTAAAAACAATTAAAATCATGACAAAAATGTAAATCCTTAGGAACTTATCTTATTGATGTTCATTTAGGCTCAAGTAGAAAGCAATCTTTTATGTTTATTTGAATATTTTCATTTTGTTTTCAACTAAAAAGCTATTCCAAGAAATGTCCATGTATAATGAAGGACTAGCCAATCAGTTCAGTTACTCTATGCATTAAGAGAGTGCTGTAGAATAACTTCCCATGTGGAAGCATGCTTCCAGGAGCATTATGATAGTATATAATGAAAGTTCTTTGGAAAGATGTTGATATATCCACAGACATTCTGTAACTTGTTTTAGGCTATTCATGTTGAATTGAAGATTCTTGATTGCCCATAGCTATGGAGCTAGAACTGGGTGGTAGTAGTTGGTTAGGATTCAAAAGATCTTAGTTAGTCTCATCCTCTTTCTCTTGGTTGGACATCTCTTTCTATTGATTTGACTTACTCATTTAGGTTGGTTTATTTTCTTCAATGGACTTATTCCTGCTATACAGTGTTCAGTAAGAGGTAAATGCTGTAAGGAGAGGGACTTCAGGCCACCTTCCCATCTAAGATTAACAGGTGAGCCTGTAAATATGGGCCTTGGTTTTTGTTCTTTTGTTTTAGGAGAATGTAGTCCTTAATTGGTTTTGAGACTAGGTTTTGATGCCCCCAAAAGGAAGGAGTGATTTTGGAATCCCATCCAAATGATATTTGAATCATTAGGTAATGATGACTCATTTAGATTGGAACTTAGTGGAAATAAGGCTGCACAGAAACTGTACTAAATTGGAATTCACTTTCCTTACAAACAGAGTTGGTATAGAGGAGACTGCCCTAAAGATGCTGAAGGGAAATATTTACATATATATATATACATGTATAATTTACACAAAGTTAATTTTCCTTTGTAAAAGCTAATTGATATTGATAATTGATTAATATGGTCAAGTGGAACTGGGGTGTTAGGCAAAGTGGCAAACAGTAGTGAAAAGATACATTTAGAATGAGGACAAACTGATGATGTTAGTGAAAAGAGATACCCTATTCTCTCAGAAGTATCCTTAGAATCCTGAGAAAGATGTAGCAGTCCAATTCTGGGGTAGAAAACTTATTTACTATATGTGCCATTCCCCCAGGATAAAATTTACTTTACATTTATGGAGATCCTGGAGAACTGCTCAAATATTTTTGGGTATTCTAGCTTATATTAGAAATGTGGCAACCTAATCCCTCAAGGATATATCTTAAGGACTCTAAGAGGAAATGTAGTTTGATTCTGGTTGAATGAGGCCGAAGAGTACTCATGACATATAACTTCAGTAGGCTATGATTTTAGAATTATTTATTGCTGTAACTTTTATAGTTATATAGTTTTATAGTTAGCTTTATTTTAATTGATTTCCAGATAGGAAAAGAAACCTTTAACTGCTTACTTCAAACATCCCAGAATTATTAAACTCTGCTTCTCATTACCAATTAGCTTTTTTAGATCAGTACTTTTTTGTAGGATTTTTTCCCTTTGTGTAAAAATTGAACAGAGTAGTATATGCCATTGATTTATATAAATTTACACAATGATCTTTTCCCAAATTAGTGCTCTCTCTAACAAGTTGCCTTTTAGTCTTATCCTCACCTTATTTTGAAAAAAAAAAATCAGAAATTTTCCAGCTTCTTTATTCACTTTCCATCCTTTTTTTTGAGCAACTTTATATGTCCATGTCTATACAATGAGGTTTACTCATTGAACCCCAAATTGATATTTCTAGCTGCCTGACTTCTGACAGAGATCTGATCACTTGGAAAGTTACCAAAGTCACAGTCTACTTTAAAGCTTACCTTTTGAAAACACATTTAAACCAGTACCAACCACTTCTTAAGCTAAAACACAAAGTGGTTTCCTTCCAGAGAGAAAGAATTCTAGGAATTAGAAAAAGATAACACAGCAGGATGGAGGCTGTTCAGTACTTTGTGAGAAGTACCTTGGTTTCCAAAATAAAATGCAAATCACTTTCTTCTCCCTAGGATCTCTGCTCAATTCATAAAGTTATATTGAACAAACAGCAAATATCCTAGGAAGCTTTTATTTAAAAATTTTTTTTGCTAGTGAATTAGTATGCTCTTTTATAAATGCTTGAGAATAACAACACACTAACAACATTAATTATGCTTTTTTTTTAAATCAAACCTTTACTTGTGGAGCATAAAAGGTTAGTTAGAAGCATAATGATTTCTATAATTATGCTTTTATGTAGGATCATGCTAGACTTTATACTTTTTCCTACTGGAAACTTCTGTAAGAGACTGGCAGCAGAACATATAAAATATTATCTTTCTTTATTGAGTGGCAATGAAAGTGATACAGGACTAGAACATTTTTTTCTTCAAAATGAGAGGGATGATTCTCAAAGTCACTTCCACTTCAATAGTTTTATGATTTAAAAATCAGTTTTTAGGCAATATATAAAGATATATTCTATTCTTTTCTTTCTTTAAAACAAACAAAATAGGACAAGGAAAAAAATTGCCATGTGCACAATTGAACATAATAAAAATTCAAAATATAAAAGACCAAATTTCCATTTTAAGAAAAACTATCATATAAATACATGTTGTATTTAAAGTTGTCTATTTTTCCTTTGCTTCCTTGTAGTTTTTCTTTTGTTCTCTGCTGTGCACTTTTTTATTTCATTCTTTCCACTCTTTTCTTCCACACCCATCCCACCCAAAGGCTAAAATTAAGTGTGGAAATGTGTGTGTGCACATATACATATACACTCATGTAAAATACACACATGTATGCATATATACACGCATGCACATGCATATACATATTCACACATATATATCTAAAATCATACACATATTCACATGCATCTATGTAAAACCATATTATTCTTATTTTGCTCCTCTGAAAGTAGATAACTTCTTCCTTTATAAGTCCAAGTCTTTCCATATTTTCCAAATCCACCAACTCATCACTTCACATCTTACAACAATATTCCAACTTTATACTATATAATTATTTTTTAAATTTCAAAATATTAATTAATATGGCTGAATATAATGTAGTTTCCTTATTTCCAAAGATGTAATAATTTGTGATGAACCTTTTTCCTTTTCTTGGATTTTTCATGTCCTAAACTAGAACTTTGGAAAAGATTAGTGGCAACAAGTTTGGGTTTTGAGAATTGTTTCCCTAAGGGTTAGAGTTCAATCAATCATTTAAGTCAACAAATTGAGCAACCAAAAAAAATTAATCACCTACTATGTTTAGTTAGGGAAAGATACAAAGTTTTGATTAGACATCAGGCCTTGTCCTCATAGTTTACAGTCTACTAAGAGTACAAGGATAGATATACAGATAAATACTAATGCTAATTATCACATCTGTATAATCTTAGGGGACCTTTGTGAGGTCCAAGACAGAAATGACCAGCACATAGTAGTTGCTTTTGTTGAATTCAATTAAATTTGGTGTGCAGTCATCAATAATCCCCCATAAGCCAAGCACTGCACTAAATAAAATAAAACAAAAAAAAAGTAAATAGTTCCTGCTCTTGAGGAGATTATATTCTACTGGAAAAACAACATGTACATAGATAAACAGATACTATACAAACACACACACATACACACACACACACACACACACACACACATATATATATATATATATATACACACACACACATATATATATACATATATATGTACATATATGCATGTATATGTGTATGTACATTACAAAGGAATTTCGGAGAAAAAGAGAATATTAACAACTGGAAAAATTAGAAAGAGCCTTATATAGGAGCTGGCACTTGAACTGAACTGGGACTCCCAGGAGACTATAGTGAGCAAAAAGGACATTTTAGGTATAGCGAATAGCCTGGATAAAGATATGAAAGCAGGAACTGGAATATTATATATGGGGAAGAGCAAAGTGGGCTGGTTTGACTACCACAAAGAGTACACATGAGGGAATAATATGAAATCAGCCTAGAAAAGTAAGTTGAATTAAATTAAGTTGCATTTCTGGGGATTGGTTAAGATTTCATGAAAGAAACAGCATTTGGGTTATTCTTTAAAAAGGTGGGAATCTAAGAGGGCAGCTAGATGATACAGTCAATAGAGTGAAGGACCTTGAATCAGGAAGACACCTTCCTGAGTTCCAGTTACCAAGAAGACCCCAAAATGAGGTCATGGAGAGTTGAATATGATTGAAATGACAACAACAAGTGTATGATGGCTAAATAAGAAACAAGGTTGAAAAGATAGTTTGGAGTTTGTTTTTAGAGGGCTGCAAATTTTAGACAAACAAACAAAAACTGGAGCTTTACTTGCTAAATAATAGTGAGCACTGAGGGGTTAGACCAGAGAAGTGGTAATTACACACACTCTCCCAGTCTCTCTCTCTCTCTCTCTCTCTCTCTCTCTCTCTCTCTCTCTCTCTCTCTCTCTCTCTCTCTCTCTCTCTCTCTCTCTCTCTCTTTCTTCTCTCTCTCTCTCTCTCTCTCTCTCTCTCTCTCTCTCTCTCTCTTTCTCTCTCTCTCTCTCTTTCTTTCTCTCTCTCTCTCTCTCTGTCTCTGTCTCTCTCTGTCTCTGTCTCTCTGCCTCTCTCTCTCTCTCTCTCTCTCTCTCTCTCTCTCTCTCTCTCTCTCTCTCTCTCTCTTTTCTCTCCTCTCTCTCTCTTTCTCTATGTATATATATATATATATATATATATATATATATATATATATATATATATCACTACATTTATGCAAATGTATATACAAATATATACTGAGAGGAGAAGATAGAATCAAGATAATTTGTTAAGAGTCTATTAAACAGCACAGGCAGAAAGTTATAAGGACTCTTCTTAAGGAGTAGTTAGAGTGGATATAGAAAGAAGGGAATAAATGTGCAGAAGTAGAGTTGACAGGGCTTGTTAATTCATGGAACAGGAAAGAGAAAAGTCAGAGAAAACTTAAGTACGTAATTGTGAACAAGATATTCTAAATGAATGATGATATTGATAGTAGAAAAAGCGGGACAATTAGATGTTATAGTAGGTAGAGCACCAAAATACTCAGGTCCTCCTCAAATCCAGTCTCAGATATGGAACACTTACTAGTTGTGTGACCCTGGCCAAGTCACTTAACCTCAACTGCCTTGTCAAAAAGAAAAAAGAAAGATAGTAGAAAAAGTACAGTCAGTAAGAGGAGAGGTTGTTGGGAAAGAGAAGAAATCTGGTTTGGGACAAGTTGAGTTTGAGTTGGCAAATGGAGAAGTGGGTTTAGAGGGCAGAAAGACCAATAAAGCTTTGAAAGTCTCCTATATAGAAAGTCACTTAGGCAAAGGGAATCAATGAGAAGAGAGAAAAGAAAAGCAAGAAATGAAGACAAAAGGCAGAACTTTTCATTTTATATCCACTGAAGTTATTTAGATCTTAGCCTGAAATTGAACACAAGATATCTAGCCTTACATATCACCCAAGAGTAGTTTCTCAGTTGTTCAATTGCTAATTCATGACTCTGTGGACCATATGCCAATACTGACCATGGGTTTATCGGCAAATGGTGTGTGTCATTTCCTGCTCCAGTGGATTTAAACAAAAATTAAATGACTTTTCCAGTGTCACAGTTATTACTAACTTACGTGTCCTGAAGCCAGATCTGAACTCAGGTGTTCTTAAGTCTAAAACCCAGCACTCTATCCACTGAATCACTTAGATACATAGCCACATATATGGTGTTATCCAAGGGCTTCTGAAAGCTCTTACTGACCATAAGCATCTTTCCAGTGTGATTGCTAAATATCCACCTTACACCTCATACTTATCAGGAATCCTACAGAGGTTCAGGGAAAGAATATTCTTTGTACAAACTTGATCATTCTTAAGTTCAGAAGTACTTATCCCCAGACTTTAAGTATTATGAATCAGAAAGGACAATAGCATTTAAGTGCCTATTAAGTCCCATGAACTGTGCTGAGCATTTTATTACCTTATCTCAATTGATCCTCTTAACATTCCTGATCCATGTTATTATCCTCATTTTAATGTTGAGAAAACAGCAATATATAGAGGTTAATAGATTTTCCCAGGTTCCTACAAGTAGGAAGTGTTTGAAGCCATATTTGAACTCATCTTCCTGATTCCAAGCCCAGAGTTCCATCCACTGTTATCTAAACTGCCTCTAATCAGTGTACAAAGTTAGCCATAGACAAATGTGAAAGGTTTGTTCTACACTATGTCTATCACCTTTCAATTCTATATTCTTGTCTCCACTTTGAGCCACTTTTCCTCTTTCTTTTATTCTTTCAATCCTTCCCTCCCCTTAACCCCATACAAACTGGAGATATTTCTTTGGTTTAGAGGAAGGAGATACTATAAACTCATTTCTGTTCAGATTTGAAGGATTTGATTCCTGAGGTATTTATGGTTTAAAAAAAAAAAACAACAACAACAAAAAAACAAAAAAAACAAAACAAAAAAAAACCAAAAAAACAAAAACAAAAACAAAAACAAAAATATAAGGAGAATACCAGTACATAGAGTTTCAGGATTGGAAAAGAGATGTGGGATTTGTCTAGTCCAAGCATTCTTAACTGGAAGTCTACAAACTTATGAAAAGTCTGTAGATAGAATATGAGGGAGAAGGGACAGACAGGTCTGATTCTCTCTCTCTCTCTTCTTCCCTCTCTCCCCACCCCTGTTTCAATTTCTCTCTCTCTTACCATTATGATAATTGAATTTCAGTATGGTTCATTTCCTTTACAATTTTATGTATTTTGCTTTATACATTTAAAAGGCATATTCTCTAGCTGTGTGACCCTAGACAAATCACTTAACTCCAATTGCCTCAGCAAGGAAAAAAAAATATTCTGAGAAGGGGTACTTGGGGTTTAACAGACTGCCAAATGGGACTATGACACAAAGAAGGTCAAGAATTACTCATCATGTTCTTATTGTACAGAGAGGGAAACTGAGGACCAGAGAGATTTAGTAACTTACCCAACATGCCGTAGTTAATAAGTGACATAGCGAGGACTTAAAGCCAAATTTTCTGACTTAAGCACAGTGCTCAATTTTCCTTTCCAAAGCTAAACACAAGAATGAAATATGATAATTAATTACTAATTGAGGGCAATTTTGAGCAGGTGGTCTCTTTCTAGGTATTCTTCAGGTAAATCATTTGTCAAACCTTTCTTGGGCTGGTATATTTTTCTTGCATTGGTCTTGTTTCACCTGATCATTTGTAGCAAATTTGAACTTTTCCCTAATTTATCCATTGATCCTAAGAGCTTTCTCATTATATCTCTGATATCTCAGGATGCAGGCCAGATCAGTCCTTATAGAAACTGAAGTTTGGAGCTTTAGGGTTAATATTTTCTTCTGCTCCCTGACATAACTCATATTTTTATGATTAGAAATTGTCACCTCTGGCAAGAAGAGAAATAAAATGAGTCCTTAGTCTTTATATCTGTTCTGAACTTGGCAAGAGGTACTATTTATGAAACTGAAACCCAAGCAAAACCAGACTCTTTCATCCTAGGATATCCCTCCTAAAAGAACACTTCTATTAATCAAGTTTTGCTTCCTTGGTTGGATTTTGGCAGAAGGCTTCAGGATTTTGTGCCAGTGTATTAATTTTTAGCCAGAAATAAAGAAAGCACTGATTATACTTCCAGAAGATCCAAACTTAAGCATGAGACTATAAAAGACTCTTATACTTAACTTTTAGAAGAATGGAAAGAATAGGGGAAAAAAACTCTTGACTTGAGTTCAAAGATCTGAATTCAAATTCTACTTTTGATACTATGTAACCAGAGGAAAGTCACTTAACACTTCTAGGTCTTTTCCCCCTCAACTTTTAAATAGGGATTTGGACTAAATAGCCTCTGAGTAATCTTCTAGATATAAATCTATGGTCCCATGATCTGTCAGGAAGAGAATATATTACCCAAAGGTGACATATTGGGAGCTAAGTTGAGTAACAGAAAGTAGAGTTTGGAAATGAGTTCAAATCCGGACTCAGATTTTAATTTTATGATCCTGAGTAAATCATTCAGATTATTTTAGACTAAATTTCCTCTTTTAAATCCTAAGCTTTAAGAACTTTTCCAGCTCTAAATCTATGATCTATGATCCTATGATTCTCTTGAGGAGAATATTTCTCAGCTAATTCTAGAAGACTATGACTCTTGATTCTGGTCATTTTGGGTATTTATGAGTAGGAAAAAAGAATTGATAATTTTTTTAAATTTGGGGAGCCACATTTCTATACCTATAGCTTTAATTTCATGTTTTTTTAGTCATTTAATTCATGACTTCATCTGGAGTTTTCTTGACAAGACATGCGTAGTTTGCCATTTCCTTTTCCAGTACACTTTACAGATGAGGAAACTAAGGCAAGCATAATTAAGTAACTTGTCCAGGATCACATAGCTAGTAAATGTCTGAGATCATTTCAAGAAAATGAATCTTCCTGATTCCAAGCCTAATGCTCTATCCATAGTGTCACCTAATTGTTCTTGATTTTATAGAATTATCCCTATAATCAAGTCATTGTTGAACTAAATGTTTATTAGTTACTTTGTTTTATTGGTTATAATGATGGAGTCCTAGGGGATAGAGAAAGGTAATCTAGTTTCTGCCTCTAAAGGAGAGTATGGTCTCATTGGGATGGCAAGGCTATTGTACATAAGAAAGTTTAAGTAACATTTGGTCAGAATAAGATGAATGGTATATTTAAAATCCATGAGTTTTAAAGGGAACTCCTCTGTCTGCACATGGATGCATTGCAAGAAGAATGGCATATTTTATTTCACGTAAAAAAAAGAAATGTCTTGTTCTTCATTGAGGAACTATTGATTGTATTGATTGCACCAAGATAATCATGTCAGAAGACAACAATGAAGAGTGAGGATTTATGGAGCCTGAATACAGTGTGCTATATAAACAACAGAAAACCTCTCACAGTCCTTCACTAAGGAACTTGTAGACTTATGTTTTAAACTGAATCTAGATGAACATGAATCTTTCTGAAGAAAGGCTGATATGATAGAGCAGAGAAAGGTCACATACTAGTAATAATGGCAAAATCTGGCCTTCAATTGACAAGACCCATTGAACTTCTTTTTTGGAAAATGTTCTTTTGTCAATAAAACTAGAGAAAACTCCTTTCTTTGTTTGTCACACAACATGGTATGTGGAGAACTATTTTAGAGGGGAGGAAAGAGTCATGGACTTGAGAGTCAGGAAGAGCTGGAGTGAAATCCTATCTCTATCATTCTCTGGGTAACTATTGACAAGTAGCTTCACCTTTTTTCTCTTCTACTTATATGGCAACAATACAGTACCTATCTTACAGGTTTGTTGTGAGTTTTCAGTGAGTAAACCTTCAATGATTATAGAAATGTTAGTTCTTGCAATTATGATTGAGTTTTAAGCTGTGCTTCAGCAAAAGCTGGTCAAATTCTTCCAGTTACTCATCTCTCAGAATAAGATGGGACATTTTTGAAATCTGTAGAAAGACCTTCCAGACTGTGGAACAATTATTACAGCAGAAATCATGGCAGCTGATGAATCCCCACTCAATAATGGTTTTTGTGAAAAGGTTTCTTTCTATAACAGTATGACAGCAGTCCTTCCTGGGAGCAAGAAGGTTGAACTAGAAAACATTAGATTTTTTCCTGCCCTAATAATTCTAAAACCTCTAGATAAGAGCAGAAGGAATGAATAAAAGTGAGATGTCTTTCTTTTTATTTGGGGGCATGCTTTCTCTAAGGATAAGCCATCACTATATGTGGAGAACTGAGTAATTTTAAAGAGTTGGATATGAAAAACTCATCTCCTTCTACCCTGGATTATCTGCCTGAGTGTTTCTGCTTAGTAACCCTCCTATTCTTTCATTCCTTCTTCCCTCCCTCCCCCAGCATGTGTCTGGTGAAGCAAAATGTATTCTTAGATTAGCATGTGCCAACTATCATAAACTTGCCTAATTTGGGGCACATTTTTCCTGCCAACTTTTAAAATGTGTAGTTTTTGCACAAAGAAGTATAGGATTTGGAAGAGCAACCCCAATGTAGAATAAGTATAAGATTTTGTACATCAGAATTTAGCTTTCTTGAGGAAACTCACAAATCATTTAAAAAAAAAAAGGTTCAAATAAACTTGGGATCCCTCTCTTTAAGTAGCCTTGTTTTTAAGAGCTTACTGTATTTGTACTTTATTTGTGGATGTGTGTATATGTGTGTAGATGTAGGTGTTTAGAAAAAGAGAGAAAGGGAAAAACAGGAGAGAGAGAGAGAGAGAGAGAGAGAGAGAGAGAGAGAGAGAGAGAGAGAGAAGCAGAGAGACTAAGACTTGAGAATTCTCAAAAAAAAAATGAAAAATGAAACATAAATTAATCTTACCAACAACCATGAATTCTACTTTTAGCTCTTCTCATTATGTGGATCTATTAAAGACCTTTTATAATGCATCCAAATTTCTAGTTTGTAGGAAAAAAGAACCCTTTTAAAAGATGATGTTTTCTTTACAGAAGGTTGCTTTAGACTTATCATTCTTCCTGGATGCCAGGATTTTAGCAGAAAGCTCAGAGCTTTTTCTAAAGCAACTACACACTTGGAAAAGAGATTAGTATAGTAATATAGTTCTTGTAAGCTCTAGGGGAAACACACACTGGAAGGAAATTACTGTACAATTACAGACTAAAACAATAGAGGAAAGAAATTGCCAAATTTTCTCAGGGGATTCTGAAACTAGGGAATCAAATAAAATAAATCCAGAGTGAATTATCTCTCTAATAGGGTAGACCAAATATGAGGAGACAAATATATGTCCCAGATAAGACTCTGTATATAGTCCTTTAAACTGAAGATTAGAAAATAGGGGGGTTACCCTTATCCTAACTCTAACTAGTCCTTGCAAGTTGGGTCTTCCAGCAACTGGCTAACAATATCTCCTCCTCAAGTTTTTTAGGGTAAACCAAAAAAGATAAGTAGAGTTTTTTTCCCCATTAATTAAACATTAATGAAAAAAATGCTGAAAATTTGAGCTCCTATTCCCCCAATATGTTATGTTCTCCCCCAAATCAGTTCTCAGAGTCTATCATTCTAATGTCATTTAGCCCATTAGCATCAATTAACTTTTACTGAGAAGATGGGAACATCCCAGAAGTATATTTCCCAACACCCAATGTTCCATTTTCTCCTCTATCACCTCAGGGCAGCCTCAAGAGAGATTGGGCTCAAATGTGGGGATTACAAGGCTACAATGGTATGGTCTAGTTCATCATTTTGGTTATGTTAGGTAGTTTAGTCATGTCTGACTCTTCATGACTCCTATGGACCATAGTAGATAGATCTTTCTGTCTTTTACTGTCTCTTGAATTCTAAGTTTATGTTCTTTGTTTTCATGATACTATTTATCTATTTCATACTCTGCCATCTCCTTTTCCTTTGCCTCCAATCTGTCCCCAAATCAGGCTCTTTTCCATTGAGTTCCATCTTCTCATTATATGATCAAAGCATTTAAAATTCAACTTTAGTATTTGCCCTTCCAGTGAATAGCCTGAATTATTTCTTTAAATATTAACTGATTTGACTTCTTTATTCATCCACAGCTGAGTTTTTTTTTTTTCAGCTTTGACCCAGACACTTCTTTAGTACTGAAGATATGTGTAGTTGTCCTCAGTTCTTCCCCAGTAGCATATAGAATACCTTCCAATCTGAAGGGCTCATTTTCAAATGCCATCTTTTTTTAAAAATCATTTTAGTAGTTCATGGAATTTTTTTTTTTGCTGAAGATACTGGAGTGATTTGCCATTTCCTTCTGCAGTGAATTACCTTTTGTCAGAATTTTCTACTATCATGTCCATCTTGATTAATCCTATATGGCATAGTCTATAGTTTCATTGAGCTATACAAATTCCTCTGCCATGATAAGGCAGTGAAGGGTGAGGGATGGGAGGGAAGTTCACTATTCTATAATGAAGAATTTGTTAATGATTACTGATCATTTTTTTTACTTCTATTTACTATTGTTAAACAAATGTATTACAACCTTTTAACTTAAAAAAAAAACCCTTATTTAAATAAAAAACACTCCCTCTTCTCAATATACATATGCAAATTAGTATGCAAATTTTGAATGGTGCTATATTATACTATCGGTAAGATTCATGCTCAAAAAGTCTATAATCTTCCCTACACTTTCTCTCTTCATATCCTACATTACATTTAAAATGCATTAAATCCAGGGATTCTGTCTTTTGCTTCTTCAGGAATATATAGTGCCTAGCACATAGTAGAGACTCAACAAAATCTTTAAAAATTGATTCTTTCAATTTTACTTTTCAGATTCTAACAGGAGCATCAACCTTTCTTTACCTTTCAAAGTTATGTGATGTTTGAAGCTATATATATATATATATATATATATATATAATTTTTTTTTTTTTTTTGGATTGAGAGAACTCCAAACAAGGAAACTCTTTCTTTACTTATGCAAATCAGAAACTGCCCAGTGAATTATAGTTTTACAAGAGAGTTGCCTGAGGCATTAACACATTGAATCACTTGCCCAGGGGTAACCCAGCCAGTATGTGTCAGGAGCAAAACTTGAACCCAAGTCTTCTTGACTGGAAAGCTATTTTTCCAATCATTGTGCTATGCTGTTTCTCTAGTAATTCCCTCAACTAGTGTCAGATTTTATTTTTGAAAAGTTTGTTCCAGATTGGCAGCCTGAATAAATAAGTATGTCATTTGTAGGACTTATATATTGTTGTTGAGTAACAGCAATTTGACTCCTGCCTCCAAATGAATTCATAGCTCTATGTTCACATATCATCCAATTTTTTTGTCTTTGCTTCTCCCATTCTCTATTTTCAAAGTTCTTGATTTTTTTTCACTCTATTTACTTCATATCAAACAAAATTTCTTATTTGTGTAATTATTTATTGCAAATTACAATGCTTTGGATGGTATCTGTGACATGGGTGAACTCTGTAAAAATTGTGTAAAATAATCACTGAAACTATGTCCCTTTTGATTTGTAAAAGAAGAGAGATTGGGGTCTCCCAGGATCCAAAGAGTCTAAGAGAAAACATACTTTCCAGGCTGGGCTTTTCTAGGCCCACTCCTAGGCAAACCACCCCTCCCACATTGATCTTTTTGGGAAACTGGATCCCCTATTCAGGCTGACAAAGCCTTCAAAGTGATTTTCATTCCATTGGGAGCTCTGGGCCTGATATTGATAAATATCTAGGCCTGGGGGCATTGGCTTTCTTTTCAACTGGGAACTTCAGTCTCAGATTTTCTATTAAAGGGCAGTTTTAAACTTATTTCTTTGCAGAATGTCCAAAGCAGGATTATGTCTTGTCAAGGAGCTTTTTTTTTTTTTTTTTTTTTTTTAATTCATTTTTCCAAATTATCCCCTCCCTCCCTCCACTCCCTCCCCCCATGGCAGGTAATCCCATACATTTTACATGTGTTACAATATAACCTAGATACCATATATGTATGTAAATACCATTTTCTTGTTGTACATTAATTATTAGCTTCCGAAGGTATAAGTAACCTGGGTAGATAGACAGTAGTGCTAACAATTTACATTCGCTTCCCAGTGTTCCATCTCTGGGTGTAGTTATTTCTGTCCATCATTGATCAACTGGAAGTGAGTTGGATCTTCTTTATGTTGAAGATATCCACTTCCATCAGAATACCTCTTCATACAGCATTGAAGTGTACAGTGATCTTCTGGTTCTGTTCATTTCACTCAGCATCAGTTGATGTAAGTCTCTCCAAGCCTCTCTGTATTCCTCCTGCTGGTCATTTCTTACAGAGCAATAATATTCCATAACCTTCATATACCACAATTTACCCAACCATTCTCCAATTGATGGACATCCATTCATCTTCCAGTTTCTAGCTACAACAAAAAGAGCTGCCACAAACATTTTGGCACATACAGGTCCCTTTCCACTCTTTAGTATTTCTTTGGGATGTAATCCCAATAACAGCAATGCTGGGTCAAAGGGTATGCACAGTTTGACAACTTTTTGGGCATAGTTCCAAATTGCTCTCCAGAATGGCTGGATTCTTTCACAACTCCACCAACAATGTATCAGTGTCCCAGTTTTCCCACATCCCCTCCAACATTCATCATCATTTGTTCCTGTCATTTTAGCCAATCTGACAGGTGTGTAGTGGTATCTCAGAGTTGTCTTAATTTGCATTTCTCTGATCAGTAGTGATTTGGAACACTCTTTCATATGAGTGGAAATAGTTTCAATTTCATCATCTGAGAATTGTCTGTTCATATCCCTTGACCATTTATCAATTGGAGAATGGTTTGGTTTCCTATAAGTCAGGGTCAGTTCTCTATATATTTTGGAAATGAGACCTTTGTCAGAACCTTTACTTTTAAAAATATTTTCCCAATTTGTTACTTCCCTTCTAATCTTGTTTGCATTAGTATTGTTTGTACAGAAACTTTTTAGTTTGATGTAATCAAAATCTTCTATTTTGTGATCAATAATGATCTCTAATTCTCCTCTGGTCATAAATTCCTTCCTCCTCCACAGGTCTGAGAGGTAGACTATTCTCTGTTCCTCTAATCTATTTGTGATCTCATTCTTTATGCCTAAATCATGGACCCATTTTGATCTTATCTTGGTGTCAAGGAGCTTCTTGACATAGCTGCCTGCCAGGACTCCTGTCCGCTGCGAAGAGACCCTCTTCTCAGCAAAACACCTTTTGTTAGTTCTCTGCCACTGAGGAAGTCAGTCTCCTAGCAAAGCTGACTTCTGCAGTGCCAATAAAACTTCCTTTTTTGCCATTAATGTTTCAGGTTCATGAATTCTTCTACATTGAACTTGTGCTGACCAGAAGGGGATTCTCACACCTCAAATCTCTGCACTGCCACTAGAAAAGCATCATCTGTCTCTATGCAGAGATTAGGAGCCTGCTTCTGGGGAAGTCATTCTAATCTACTTCTAATGGAAGTAGATTGAAGAGACTCCGAAGCATGTGTAGACATCCTGCAACTGGTTTCCATTTTCTAACCACTTGATTGAGAAGACTTTTTTCACAGAACTTGTAATCAGAACTTGGGATTTTTTTTTAAAGGCTGGCTCATATCACCTGATTTGGTGACTTCTTCACTCAAGGTGAGAGAGATTGTTATAAGAGGAGATACCGTCAGGCCTTTTCTCTCATTAGGTGATGTGTCATGAAAAAAAAAAAAATGGGCTTTGGTCATTGGCTTCTGCTTTTGTTCTTTTTTGTTATTATAGTGAAGAAAGCAGAGTCTTTGCATCTGGGAATTTCAATAGTAAATTAGAGGAAAACAGGAGTTACTGTCTAAACTGGGTTTTATGGCCAGTCCAACATCAATGATTTAAGGAGCATGTGTGACTTTCAGTTGAGATTTAAAGGATCCTGGTCAGTATAATCGGAGAACATTCATCTGGCAGTTGTGTCTCATCATAGTAGGAACAGTGCTAAATAGAAGATGAGCTAAGTATTCTATTCCTCTAGAGAGTGATGTAGTTGAAGGGAGAGTACTCCCTCAGGAACTGGGGGTAATGTTTGCACTGTTTTCTTGCTATTTCTTGAAAGTAAACATTTTTTTTTTGTGAAAACTACTAGGTGTTAAGTTGTTAAATGGAAATGGGACAAAAATTCCTGAAACCTAATAATGAATCAGGGAAATACAGACTTGCAAAAGAAGAAAGACTCCAAAATCCCTCAGGGTATCTTAGAACCTTCATCTAGGAATATGAGAGTCAGAGCAAACTTTCTATTTCATTTGTTCCAGGAAGCTATAGGTAATGGTGTCTTGACTTCTTGCTATTTTGCCTCAGTTTACCTAATCTTGGAATTACAATCTATATCCTAACATTGTCAAGTACTGTTCAGAGGGTAAGAACTTCAAAATAACTTCTCTATCACCAAAGAAACCATGTATTAGCTCAATAGTAGAAAACTTGGAGATAGCCCAAACAATAAATAACTTACTCATTTTCTCCCTTCTCCCTCTTACCGCCTCATCACTCATAGCTTTCATGATACCAGTAAAGTGAGAAGGCAGTCTATATGAATAACCTAGGGGTTTATGTATTCCTTCAGTGACAACACCTGTTTATTTTTTTCCATCTCTGCTGGCACTCAGCTTTCTACTTTTAGACCCTATTAAGTCAAGACTCTGCACTAAACAATTTTCTCAAATTGAACTGGCCCTTTTGATAAACCTGGCAGTTCTTCCTCAGTGTAAACCTCAAGAGTCAGAAAATGTTTCCTAACTTAAACAGATAGGGAGTGAAAAGCTCTTTATCTTCTCACTCTATGCACATTGTGGGCATTCAGCACCCAACAATGGCATCCAGAGTGAGGCAGAACCACTTCAGTTGTCATGAAGATTTCCTTATATTTGAGGACTCAGGAATAGAGAATTGCTTTAGGGAGAGAAAAAAGTATTTGTTCTTAATGTCTGCTGAACTTTAGAACAGAGCAAACTGCAGCATAATTAAGAGGACTTAGGTGCTTTTCTTCTACTATTAATGAAGAATGCTCCAAGTTAAAGTTGTTTAAATGTTTTCCATCACAACTCCTTTCCTTCTGAGAAATTTTTATGCAACTCCAACTACATAGGTATACAAATATACAGCAAACATTTACTGATAATAAATCATAATTTCATGACTCCCATATTGTTACATGACCCCATATGGCAACCCATATGGAATTGTGACCTACAGTTTAAGAAGCTTTGCTCTAAGTCAAAAACTTCAAGATTAGCCCATTTAGCCCACCATACTCCCTAGCCTGACATAATTGAGAAATATTTAGCAAAATAAATGAAAATACAACAGAACATAAGTAATGTTAACATGGGGTTGTCTAAGTCAATATGTGACCCAGAAGGATCCTTTAGTATGGTTTAGTTCATTACAATTTTTGTTTGAGTTTGATGCCACTGCATTTTGTGACATTTGTAATCGTCCTCTCTACTGTTGAATCCTTTCCTCTTTTTTGTTTTTGTTTTTTTTTTTTTTGGTTTTTGGTTTTTGGTTTTTTTGGGCTGGTCCACTGAAAGGGCATTGATTCAATCAGCTTCCCAGGATATTATTTGGTGATATTTGCTTCTTTCCAGATGAGGAAAATGGTCTGTTCCTACAATTCTTTCACCTTGTTTGAGTGAATAACTTCCTCTCGGAGAACTTTTTAAATGAGTTGTCAGTGAATCAGAAAGCCAGTCAAAGGACTCTATTCTGCTGTCAAGGTGTGTCTTAAATGCCAACACTCCAGTCCATCAACAAATATTTATTAATAGTATAGTAGGCTCTGGGGAAGCAAATTTTGAAAGGAAATAATTTCTGCCCTTAATGAACTTTCACCCTGAAGGGGAAGAATAACTATTTAATGTAATGCAGTAAATATAAAATATCATAAGCATATATAAAAATGAACATTCATGTATATTTAAATAGTATGTTTTCTAAATCCATGCAAAGATAGTTTTCAATATTTACCTTTTCAAAATCTCATGGTCCAAATTTTTTTTCTCTCTCTCCCTCCCCTTTCTCTAGACAGTAAGCAATCCAATATAGGTTAAACATGTGTAATACTTCTAAACATATTTCCATATTCATCATGCTATAGAAGATCAAAAAGAGGGGAAAATGAGAAAGAAAAAAAACAACAAACAAATAAACAGCAGCAACAACAAAAAAGTAAAAATATTATACTTTGATCCACATTCAGTCTCCATAGTCCTTTCTCTGGATTCAGATGGCTCTTTCCATCACAAAATTGCATTGAATCACTTCATTGTTGAAAAGAATCAAGTCCATCACAGTTGATCATCACACATTCTTTCTGTTATTGTGTCATTGTATTCCTGATTCTGCTTGTTTCACTCAGCATCAGTTCATGTAAATCTTTCCAGGCTTTTCTAAAATTATTTTGTTCAGCATTTTTATACAATAATATTCCATTATCTTCATATACCACAACTTGTTCAGCCATTTTCCAACTGATGGGCATCTATTCATTTTCCAAATCTTTGCTACCACAAAAAGAGCTGCTGCAAACATTTTTGCACATGTGGCTCCTTTTCCCTCCTTTATGATTTCCTTGGTAAACAGGAGAGTGGTATGGCTGGGTCAAAGGGTATGTACAGTTTTATAGCCCTTTGGACATAAATCGATTGTTCTCCAGAATGGTTGGATCCGTTCACAATTCCATCAACAATTCATTAGTGTCCCAGTTTTTCCACATACTTTCCAACATTTATTATTACCTTTTCCTATCATCTGAGCCAATGTGAGTGGTGTGAGGTACTACTTCAGGGTGGTTTTCATTTGTATTTCTTTAATCAATAGTGATTTAGAACATTTTTTTCATATGACTATAGATGACTTTAATTTCATCATCTAAAAATTATCTGTTCATATCCTTTGACCATTTATCAGTTGGGGAAAGAATCAGATTCTTATAAATTTGACACAGTTCTTTATATATTTTAGAAATGAGACCTTTATCAGAAACACGGGTTGTAAAGATGGTTTCTCCAGCTTTGTACTTCCCTTTTAATCTTGTTTCTATTGGGCTTATTTGTTCAAAACCTTTTTAATTTAATGTAATAAAATTGTCTATTTTGCCTTTCACAATATTCTCTAGTTTTTCTTTGATCATAAATTCCTCTCTTCTCCAAAGCACTGATAGGTAGATTATCCATCCCTTGCTCTTCTAATTCGTTTATGGTATTATCCTTTATATGCCCAAATCTTATATATTCATTTTGATTTGTTTTGATATGGGTTGTGAGATGTAGGTTTATGCCTCCAGTTTCTGACATAATATTTTCCAGTTTTCCCAGCAATTTTTGTCAAATAGTGAGTTTTTATTCCTGAAAATGAAATGTGAGAGTTTTTCAAAAACTAGATTCCTATAAGCCTTAACTATTTTGTTGTGTGTATCTAATCTATTCCACTGATCCACCACTCTATTTCTTAGCCAATACCAAATGGTTTTGATGAGTGCTGCTTTATAATACACTTTTAGGTTTATCATTGTGAAGCTACCATCCTCTATATTTTTTCATTAATTCCCTTGATATTTTTTTTTTTTCTGCTGAGGCAATTGGGGTTAAGTGACTTGCCCAAGGTCATACAGCCAAGAAGTGTGAAGTCTTAAATGTTTGAAAACAGATTGGAACTTAGGTCCTCTTGACTTCAGGGCTGGTGCTTTATCCACTACACCAGCGAGCTACCATTTCCCTTGATATTCTTGACCTTTTGTTCTTCCAGATTTTGTTATTATTTTTCCTACTTCTACAAGATAAAGTTTTGGCAATTTGATTGGTATGGCATTGAAAAAGTACATCAATTTAGGCAGAATTGTCATTTTTTTTTATATTAACTTGGCCTATCCATGAGCAATTAATATTTTCCCAGTTGTTTAGATCCGATTTTATTTGTATGAGAAGTGTTTTGCAATTGTGTTCATATATTTTTTGGGTTTGACTATGATTATTTTATTTATTTATTTATTTATTATAGCTTTTTATTTACAAGATATATGCATGGGTAATTTTACAGCACTGACAATTGCCAATTTTTCCCCTCCTTTCCCCCACTTCCCTTCCCCAGATGGCAGGTTGACCAATGCATGTTACATATGTTAAAGTATAAATTAAATACAATATATGTATACATGTCCAAACAGTTATTTTGTTGTACAAAAAGAATCAGACTTTGAAATGGTGTACAATTAGCCTGTGAAGGAAATAAAAAATACAGGTGGACAAAAATAGAGGTATTGGGAATTCTATGTAGTGGTTCATAGTCATGTTCCAGGGTTCTTTTGCTGGATCTAGCTGGTTCAGTTCATTACTGCTCTATTGGAACTGATTTGGTTCATCTCATTGTTGAAAATGGCCACATCCATCAGAATTGATCATCATATAGTATTGCTGTTGAAGTATATAATGATCTCCTGGTTCTACTCATTTCACTCAGCATCAGTTCATGTAAGTCTCTCCAGGCCTTTCTGAAATCATCCTATTGTCATTTCTTACAGAACAATAATATTCCACAATATTCGTATACCACAATTTATTTAGCCATTTTCCAATTGATAGGCATCCACTCAGTTTCCAGTTTCTGGCCACTACAAAGAGGGCTGCCACAAACATTCTTGCACATGTGGGTCCCTTTCCTTTAAGATCTCTTTGGGATATAAACCCAGTAGTAACACTGCTAGATCAAAAGGTATGCAGAGTTTGATAACTTTTTGAGCATAGTTCCAAATCATTCTCCAGAATGGCTGGATGTATTCACAATATCAGTGAATGTATAAATGTCCTTGTTTTCCCACATCCCCTTCAACATTCTGCATTATCTTTCCCTGTCATTCTAGCCAATCTGACAAGTATGTAGTGGTATCTCAGAGTTGTCTTAATTTGCATTTCTCTGATTAATAATGACTTGGAGCATCTTTTCATATGGCTAGAAATAGTTTCAATTTCTTCATCTGAGAATTGTCTGTTCATATCCTTTGACCATTTATCAATTGGAGAATGGCTTGATTTCTTATAAATTTGAGTCAATTCTCTATATATTTTGGAAATGAGGCCTTTATCAAAACCTTTGATTAAAAATGTTTTCCCAGTTTATTGCTTCCCTTCTAATCTTATCTGCATTAGTTTTGTTTGTACAATTTTTTTTTCAATTTGATATAATCAAAATTTTCTATTTTGTGATCAGTAATGATCTTTAGTTCTTCTTTGATCATAAATTCCTTCCTCTTCCCACAGGTCTGAGAGGTAAACTATCCTATATTCCTCCAATTTATTTGTAATCTTATTCTTTATGCCTAGATCATGAACCCATTTTGACCTTATCTTGGTGTACGGTGTTAAGTGTGGGTCAATGCTTAGTTTCTGCCATACTAATTTACAAGTCCCAGAATTTTTGTCAAACATTGAGTTCTTATTCCAAAAGCTGGGGTCTTTGGGTTTGTCAAACACTAGATTATTAAAGTTATTGACTATTTTGTCCTTTGAACCTAACCTATTCCACTGATCAACTAGTCTATTTCTTAGCCAATATTAAATGATTTTTGTAACCACTGTTTATAATATAGATCTAGTACAGGTAGGCCAACTTCATTTGATTTTTTTTTCATTAATTCCCTTGAAATTGTTGACCTTTTGTTTTTCCATATGAACTTTGTTGTTATTTTTTCTAGGTGCCTATGGTTATTTTAAATGTACTTTTTCTTTCTATCTCTTGCTGATAGGTTTTGTCAGTAATATATAAAAATTCTGATGATTATGTGGGTTTATTTTATATTCTGCAACTGTACTAAAGCTGATGTTTCCAGTTAGTTTTTAGATGATTTTCTAGGATTTTCTAAATATATTATCATATCATCTGCAAAGAGTGATAGTTTTATTTCTTCATTGCTTATTCTAATTCCTTTAATTTCTTTCTCTTTTCTTATTGTTAAAGCCAACATTCTAGTATAATGTTGAATAACAGTGGTGATAATGAGCATCCTTGTTTCACCTCTGATTTTATTGGGAATGTGTCAAGATTCTCTCCATTACAAATAATGCTTGTTGTTGGTTTTAAGTAGATACTGTTTATTATTTTAAGGAAAACTCCCTTTATCCCTATGCTCTCTGGTCTTTTTAATAGAAATGGCTGCTGTATTTTGTCAAAAGCTTTTTCTGCATCTCTTGAGATTATCATATGATTCTGGTGGTTTTGTTATTGATATGGTCAATTATGGTAATATTTTTCTTGATATTGAACCAGCCCTGTATTTCTGATAGTCCAGACACTATTCTAAGCTTATTCAGTCATTTCAATTGTGTCCAACTTTTTGTCACCCCTTTTGGGGTTTTCTTGGCAAAAATACTGAAATGATTTGATACTTCAAACCATTTGAATTTTTGATATTTTACAGATGAGGAAACTGAGGCAAACAGGGTCAATTAACTTGCCCAGTGATATATGCTTGCAAATGTTTAAGGCCAGTTATAAACCAGGCCTGATACTCTATTCATTGTGCCATCTAGATGTACCTTACCAAAAGAAATTTTTTAAGAACTACTAGATATAAAAAATTGAATTAAGCACTGAGAATACAAAGGCTAAAATTATTTAAGCTGTGCTCCTAAGAAACTTTCTGTCTCTTTGGAGGAAAGTATAAGTTCATGGATTAGAAAATGTGAAATATATGCAAGGTATTTTTAGTGGGGGTGAAGAGAAATCTTACAACAAAAGATGGAATCAAGAAAAAATAGGGCTATTTGGTTAGAATACCATGTGTGCAAAGGGGACTATAATGAAATCAGACTGGGAAGATATATTGAAACCAGATTGTGAAAGATGTTAAATGGCAAATGGTAGAGTTAGAATTTTATCCTAGAAACAAAGGGAGGCAGTAAAGCTTCTCACACAGAGAAGTGATGTAGTTAGCAATTTAATAGCTATGGGGAGGAGAGATTATGGAGAAATGAGACCTAATGCAAAGAGTCCTATTGGGAGGCTATTGCAACAGTCTTGGTGAGAGGTGAATGCCTGAACTGAAGTAAGGACCATGCATATGGAAGGAAGAGGAGAGATATGAAATATCTTTTGGAGGTAGAATAAAGTGGAGTTGGCAATTGATTTGAGATGGATTGAGAGCAGTAAGGGAGAGAAGAATCTGGATTACTCAAATTGTGAATTTGACTGGCTAAAAGGATAGTGATATTCTCAGTGTGAAAATAGGGAAATGAATTTAGGTTTCCCGTGGAAAGATGATGAGGTAAGGTTTTTTGATCTATCAAGTATTCACATGGATATGTCTGGCAGAAAATTGATAATATGAGATTGGATTTCAGAAAACAAAGGAAGTTGAGTATGGTATTTGCAGAGTCATCAACATAGAAATGATCATTGAAGTCTACTCATATCAGATAGATCCCTCAGGTACACCCACATTTAAAAGGTGGGATACAGAGCATAAGTGGCAGAGTGGATAATAATGGCAGATTTGCAGTCATGGAAAACTTACCTCAGATAATGACTAGCTGTGTGAGTCTTGGACAAATAACTTAATTTCTCTGTTTCCTCATATAGAAAACAGTGCTACTAATAGCAGCTACATTGAAGGGTTATGAGGATCAAATAAGATAACATACATTCAGTGCTTTGCAAATTTTAAAGCATTATGTAAATGCTAGCTATTATTGTTATTATAAAATGAAAATTGGTCAGCAGATAGGACAATGGTGTGTTATCTTTCACTTTCGAAGAAAACCAATAATATCATGGGTGAATTGGATACAATTGATGCGAGTTTCAGTCATCACCCTCAATCTTTCAGACTCATCAAAGTCTAGTGGCAGGACAAATGTCAGGACCACCAGTGACAACCTGCAATATAGTGGACGATCTTGGTACCTTTGATGTCTGACTAAGCTCTAAGTGCTTTACAATTCCTGTTTCAATCACTTTCAGGATCATTGGAACAAAGTGTTCTTATTCTTCTGAGGAAAAACTTCATATGCTTCACTGTTTTTAGGACATGTTTACTGGTTCCTTCAGATTCTAGTACTTTTCTCTCTTTTCATGTATTCTAATATATTTTGTACATATATATGTACATGTTGCCTTCTACGTTAAAATATATGTCACTTGAAGGCAGGGACCATTGTTGCTTTTTCTTTCTAAGTCTAGCCATTAGCCCTATGTCTGGCACATAATAAATACTTAATAAATTTTGATTAGTTGATTAACCACTGAAAAAACAGCCTGTCTTCCAGGATGAGTTTGGTTTCCATAATTCTAAGAAGATGAAAAGATTGTGTGATGAGGAGATTTAATTAATAGCATTTGTTAACAGGGACTTTGTATAAAGAAAGGACACAAGAGAGAGACATGGAACAGGTATAGAAATGAATGGGAATGAAATAGTGGGGAGTAATAGCAGAGGAAGTAAGTTTCTGAATCACAAGACTTTGTAGAAGAAGAATCCCTAGTCATAAGAAAGTATATTTGTTATTCCCTGTCCAGTACTTATGATAACTTGCCTCTAGTCCTAGACAGGATATTGATTTGATTCTCTCCCCTTAGTGAGTGATGTGAGGAGGAGGAATCAATGGTATAGAATCCAAAATTTGAAAAGTTTTGCAGGAAAAGAAGTTATGAGTATTTTAAATTGCTATGAGAAAAAAAAAAAGAGAGAGAGAGAGAGAGAGAGAGAGAGAGAGAGAGAGAGAGAGAGAAGAAGAAGAAGAAGAAGAAGAAAAAGAAGAAGAAGAAGAAGAAGAAGAAGAAGAAGAAGAAGAAGAAGAAGAAGAAGAAAAAGAAGAAGAAGAAGAAGAAGAAGAAGAAGAAGAAAAAGAAGAAGAAGAAGAAGAAGAAGAAGAAGAAGAAGAAGAAGAAGAAGAAGAAGAAGAAGAAGAAGAAGAAGAAGAAGAAGAAGAAGAAGGAAGAGGAGGAGGAGGAGGAGGAGGAGGAGGAGGAGGAGGAGGAGGAGGAGAGAGACACGCAGAGAGAATAATAGTAATGGGACAAACTCTCGGGAAACTGAATAGAATGTGATTAAGGATATAAGTAGAGGGTTTATTTTTTGACAAGGAGAAAGGTTACTTCTTTCTCAGAGAGTAGAGCAAAGGAGGATAGAATATCTTGGGAATTCAAAGGGTAGAGGATGGAGCTTTTGATAGATGGCCTCAATTTTCTTGGTGAAGTATGAGATAAGGTACTTTGCTAGGATTTCAAGCAGTGGCAGAGGTGATGTTGTGAGATGTGGAATAGGGAGGGAGATGGAGATCATGACAGATGACCTCAATTTTCTCCATAAATTAGGAAGTAGGTTTCAGTGCTGAGAGGGAGAGATCAAGGGATGGTATAGGCTGCTTGAGAACAGAGGTTTTTGAATAGTTCTTTGGAGAGTGTGGCAGTCAATCAGGGAAGAATGAAAGGATTTTCATTCATCAGTAAAGGTCTAGTTGTGAGTGGATAGCAAATTTTAAAATGGACACAATAAGCACAGTTGTGTGACTTTAACAGATTTGAGCTGAAAAGGATGATAATGGAGAAATAATGCTGAAATGGGTTTGCCAAAGTATGAATATCAAAAAGACAATGAAATAAGTGATTCAAGAATAAAAGATGGCATTTCAAGTTTGTGAAGTGAGGCTGGAGAGGGAGTGATGGAATGAGAGAACAGGGTAGGGTAAAGGAACTGAAATTCTTTTAGAGGGCAAAAATAGGTGTAAATAAGCTAGAATTAATTCATACTTGTTATCAGACCTGTGGGCTTCTTTCCAGGTGGCAGGGAATGAGGCACACCCATAAGACAACTCATACATGGAGAAAGCTCTTGGATAGTGTTCTTAAAATCCCTAGAAGCTTAAGTCATCTGGCACTTTTTATGACCTTGTACTTGAAAATTTTTGTTGTCTTTTTTTGAGAATCTCTGATAGATATGAGTTTCCTTTAGTGTAGACTCCCTAGTGTAGGCTTCCCTAGTGTCCTTAGCTCTCTGAAACTTAGTTTCTTTGATGGATAGGACCATCTATTGGTCCAAGACTGCTACTCCCTTTAGTTTCATCATGACAAAAAAATTGTTAAACTGAATTTCCATCTCTCTGATTATTGACCCAAATGCATTAGAATGCCTCTTTGTAATTCCTCAGTAATAATTTGTAATGTCTGTACACTTGATACCTTTTAGATTACACTTGGTGTCAGTCTTCTTTAATTTAAGATATAATTTATAATAGAATATGGGTTCCTGATACATATTTTAGCTTGGCAAAACTAGAATGCCTACAATAGGAATACATAAATATATGTACACTTTGCAAGTTGACACATAGCTATATTCTATATGTATGAGAAACTTGAGTTTGAATGGAAACTAACTAATCAAAATATGAAAATAATAATCATAGGTTTCAGAACAAAAATATGCAATACATTTGAGTAAAGGAATGCTATGATCATTTGATATTAAGCATCTGACAAGCAGAATCCACTGGAAGAGGAATATGTGTTTATAGTCCAGACAAAAATTTGATAGGGGTGTGAACTTAGATGATGCATACTGGAACAGGATGGATGGTGAGTAGCAATTTAAAAGAATATACAAGGTTTGGTAAGTAGTAATGGAGACCTCAAAGATGATGCTGATATTCTAAGGCTAAATGTTGTAGAAAAAATAGGAGAAGGAACTGTTTTTTTTGGTAATGAAGATGTAATCCTACTTTTCCAACCCATGGAGATTAAGATGCTCATGGAATACTATGGTGGATGTATAAAAGCACTGACAGAAATATAGGTCGGAAGTTTGGAGGAGGAATACTGAAGCTAGACATAGATTTGAGAGTTGTCTGCCAAAAGGTCATAGTTGAACATGTTTGAATAGATGAACTTACTAAAGAAAAAAGTTCAGAAAGAAGGCCAGGAAAAAAGGATTTGGATGGAAACAGAAAATGTATGTTCAGAGAAATAGAAGGCTCCTATTTCAGAATTCAAAATAGAAGAGAATTTCAAACCAAATGGAGCCTTTAGGAACAGCTGATGTCTCTTTGTTTTAAGGTTTTAAATATCCCCTATTGCTAATGACTAAGAAAAGCTTATTGTATTTAGACATTAGGAGGTCATTATTAAGCTTGTACAGTTTTATTAGTGTGTAGGTGGAAGTCAAACTGAAAAAGGTTAAGAAAAAGGAAAGCAAAATATGTAGTTTTAGACAATGACCAAAGGTATGGATGTCTCTTTGTTTACTGAAACTTCTAGCTTTCTTTGCACAGATCTAAATGATTTAGTCATTGAAGTACCCAAAATGCTTTATTATAAGGTACTCATATCTATTAGGTATCCCTATAGCCAGGGCATAGAAGGCAATGTGGCCCAAGATATGCATAACTTAAGAATTTTAATTTATTAATGAAATATCTTTCTCCCAACTTCTCTATTCATGATCTTCCTTATTTTTTCCAGAAAGAATCTACAGTCCTTGACATGTGATTCTTTAATCACTTTCATTTGTAGTATCACCAATTTAGTGCTAGAAGAAACCTTGGAGTTCATTTAGGCACAATTCCCTATCTCCAAGGTACACCTCTTTTACTTCCAATTTGGAGATGAGGAAGCTGAGATGGAAAGAAGTAAAGCAATTTGCTTAGATCTGGTGTTCTTTCCTCTACATATTTCTGTAGCTGCGTTCAATAGTAATTGACCACATAAATCTAGTCAGAAGGCAAGAATTCAAGCTCTAGTACATGGTACTTTTGGAAGTTGCTAATTGATTGGCTAATTTAACTTGGTGCTCTTTTCAGTGAACTAATGCTTATAGTTTTTGTTGCAGATGATAGGATTCCTGCCTGTGTGATAGCTATTGGCTGAGATTGGATTTCAGGAATAAGGACAACTCTTTAGGAGACCATGTTGATTTCTAAATGTGGGCAGATTTCAGCACTGCAGTTTACAGTGTGATTTGAAGATTTCTAATCTCTCTAGAGGTGTTTAGAAATGTTACTACAAATATTTGCCGAGTTGGCTTTATCACATTGAAAGGTGTCTGTGTAAGAAATAAATAGCAGAAATTGCAATTGAGTTTTGACAATTTTTTTTCATAATGGGGGGGGTTGAGTGGGGGAAGGGACATAGAGGCATATACATCTCAGAGTAAAACAGCTGACTGAAATGGAAAAAAAAAAAATCTTTTTCTAACCTCCCCATCTGTTACATACTGTATTTCTTCTGCAAATACCAAGTTTAATGAAACACATACCACCGAATGCAAAATGCATTGAAGTGGGAATAACAATCACCAACTTCTGACTGGTAATATGTTTACTATAATAAATAAGTTGCCTGAACAGCTGTTCATTTTTTGCAATTTCTCACATTATTCCTGTCTTTGAAAGGCTTTAAAAAAATCCTAGCTTAGAGAGGCTATTTGATTTTTAAATCTAGCAGATTAATGATAATCTTGTTAGCATTAGGATGGTAACTTTCATTTAATGGATGAGTCATACCATGAATCTTGGGAAATTCTAGAGACTTTCTACTGTTACCTGAAGCAGCTGATCCCTAGTAGCTCCTGGCAATAGTCCTAATGAGGACTCTGGTATTACTGCCACTCAGGGGCTAACTTTGGGCAGTATATCAAAGCAGAGAGAGCAAGAATCTCTGAAGAGGTACTTGTTATAAAGTGCCCATAATTCTGGAGTTGTAGTTTATTTAGAAATGCATTAGTTTGGATAGAGGAAAAGAGAAGGTGCTAGGTGAGATTTCTGTGTGAAAACACAATAAGGCTTTAAATTTCAGTTATGTTTGGATGATTTTCTCTTGGTTTCTTTAGACTGTGTATGCTCCTAGATTTTAGAAAATTCTCATAGACTGAGGTATGTTGTGAGGAAGGTTTGGGGCTCAGAGAACTGGATGATGATGACAGTTGTGTCTTTAGCCCATTCTCATTCTCTTCATTGTGCTAACCCCCTAGGACACAGGACCTTTTGCAGCCACAGTTGTAAAAATCCTGACATCTGCTTGCAGACTCACTCTATTATTTTACAGAGTGAATGGAAAAGAAACCAATGTGTAACACTGAATTCGGTATCATCAAAGAAGATAGTCAAATTATACTCTTGTAATGATGAGATAGACTTCCATCTCATAGTACACCAAATGAGGTTTAATATAAGATGAATTCTTATCAACAAATTTTATTATTTGTTCATTATTGAAGAGGGCCATGACATCAGAAAGGTAATGTAATAATTTGCAAGTGAAGTGGATTTAATTGAGGGTGAACTGTGCAAAGTCACCAGCCATCTAGGTCCAGTGGCAAGATATAGATCAGGATGGCTGGAGATGGCCTCAGATGGTCCTTATTCTTAATTACTGAACCGGCATTATTTCAGTCAAACTGAGACCTGGGAAAGACCTTAGTTTATTAAGAAACACCAATGTATTGGGAGGCAGTCTAGTGCAGTATAAAGAGTGCTAAACTTATAAGCATTCAACTTGAGGTCATGGGTTCTGAATTTAAATACTAGCTCTTCTCCTTTCCTCTTACTTTCTTTTTTTCCTTTCTCCTCTTTCCCCTCTTTCCTCCCCTCTTTTCCTCCTCTGTCTTTTCTCTTCTCCCTCACCTTTCTCTACCTTTCTCTTCCACCTTTCTTTCCCATTCCCTCCTCTCTCTGTTTCCCTCTTTTTCTCTCAGCATTCCCCCTCCCCACTTTTTCTTCATATACTTCTCTTAGCTCCCGCTCTGTAATTTCAAGTTTCTAAAATATCCTTTAATTTTTCATATTATAATAAAGAGGCAGCTAGATGACTTGTGGTTAGAGCATCTGGCCTTAGAAAGACCATAATTCATATCTAGACTCAGACACTTAGCTGTGTGAGTATGGCCAAATCACTTAACCTTTGTTTGCCTCAGTTTCCTCAAGTGTAAAATGGGGCTTATAATAGTATCTATTACATAAGGTTGTAGTGAGGAACAAATGAAATATTTGTTTGTTTAAGTTCTTAACACAGTGCATATCACAGAGTAGGCATTACATAAATGCTTCCCTTCCCCTTCCAAGGTTGTAAAAAATTTAAATATCAAAAACCAGATTTGAGCCCAGATTTTTTTACTCTATATCTGGCAATTTCTTTCTTTGCTGTAAGACCTTGGTTGAAGCCATGTGATTCCTGTTTTGGTATACAGTAAGGACTAAAGGGTGCCTATATCCATTCTGGTTTTAGGAAAGACTTCATCTATAATGAGGGCAAGCACTGCTTTTTAACCTAAAACTTAGAGGATTCTTGGGGCCAAAGATGAAACTATTATCTAGTGAATCCAGACAGTCCTCCAGGGCAGAGGTGTCACTGCCTGCTGATCCCATGTGGTTTACAATAGTCCGGTCTGGAGTGCAGCTGAAACAGATTAAAATGTAATTTGGAAATAAAATAAATAACAATATAATAGTACATAGATAATGCTACATTTTAAAACTAAGTCAATAAACTGCCCATGGGAATGCTTATGTATATATTAGTGGTCCCCATTTTTATTTGCATTTGACATCTTTGATCCAGGAGGCAAGCCCCTCTAAAATGCAAAACTGGATGGAAATTATGGAGAATCTCAATCTCAGCATTTGTTAAGTAGCTAGGACTGTGCTTCAATTTCACACACACACACACACACACACACTTATAACAAAAAACTAGAGACAGTCCTTGCCCTTAAAGAGTTTACATTTTATGTTATAGTAACATGTGCTACTTAATTTAAAAAAAAAAAAAAAAACTTGGAAAATTTATTCTATTATCTGTACTAGTGGCTTTTAATTCAGCTTAGCATTAGTCTCACCAGCCTTTTGCTTTTGCTGACTGGCTCCATCCTCTATCCATAATTAATTCCTGCTGGTTACCATCCCTTTCACCTTTTCTGCTCCTTAAAATAATCTCCCTGTTTCTTCTTTCCTCCTTTCCTTTTCTTTTATCTCTATCTCCTCTATTTGTCCCAGTATCTTTTCCCCATCTTCAGATTTGATATCAATTTTACCAGTTATGACTAATTACTTCTTACTATTTTCCCCAGTGATATGTAGAATTTGTCCTTTAAGTAGACTACCTCAACATCTGTGTCTTGGCCAGACTCTTCCTGTCCAATTCTGCACATTCATTACTAACAACTTCTGTACTTCATTATAAGTCTCATTTGGCTTTAATATATATATATATATATATATATATATATATATATATATATATATATATATATATATTTATATATGCTCTTTTTCATCCAATTATTACAGGCCTATCCTATGTACTAGAGTGCAAGAAGACCAAACCACCAGGCATCTCACATGCTGAATAAAATAGAATATAATATATAGCTATTTAGTCTCTTGGGACTATTCTGATAGTCTCAGAGCTCTTCCATTATGGGGACAAGAAGTGTTTTAGAATTGATATGCTATCCCAGAAAGTCTTCAAGGTCTTTAGGCCTTATAAATCCATCTAATCCTGAGATTTTTACTTTTGGGAGTTCACAGCTTAAAATCAAAGTTGGAAACCTTCACCCAAGTAGTAGACTTTGAAAAATAGAATGGAGTCAACAGAATTCAATGATTCCATTAGGAACAGGAAATAATGGAATAACATTAAAACTTGTAATTTTAGTTATGACTAATATGAGAATTCATTGAATTTTGCTATCCAGATTTGTTATATATGTTATGTTTTTGTTTGTATTTTTAAAGATTAGGAAGAGGTGGAAAGAAAAGATCATAAATGCATGTTAATTTGAAAAAACAATTTTCAAATTATCTCTATGGTTTCTTTAGATTCAAAGCTGCTTTACTTACTGCACCAGATTTTCACTTTTTTTCCATCTAGTCTCATAATCTTAGGAAGCCCTGGGATGGCAAGATAAAAATCAGACAAAATTTAGGATTCCCGATCCATTGTGCTGTTTTTCTGGAATATATTAAGTAATATTCCTAAGAATTCTAATAGAATTCTTGCCCAAAGAAAGGGAAGTTCACAATATGCCAAGAAGTTTGGGGCTAATTTTTAAAGAAAATGAGCCAGTAGTTTCTGTTCTAATGGTATAATTTAAAACAAATAAATATGTTTGTAAAAAAATTTATCCTGGGACACTACTGTTGAGAAAATAACATATATGATTGAAATCATACAGTTCCTCATTTTCTCTTAAAAATTTTAATTATCTTCTATTCCATGGAGATTTTTCAACAGTTTTTTTTTTTGGTATACTTGAATTTACCACTTTCTCTTGAAAAATACACATTAATGGAGTTCAGTTCTTTCCTTTTCAAGGCACTCATCTTACCCACAGTAGTAAATCACTTCCATTTTATGAGCAATATCATAGGCTTGATGCAGGTGCCCAGTTAAGTAGAGACTTATCCTTTCTTTTATTGTGTTCATGAATCTCATGAGCATAGTTAGTGTGCTAGCTGTATTTTGACCTGCCTATGGACTTCTCTGCTGCTTGTTATTGCATCCTGCTTTGGCTTCATGTTGAATTAATCTTATGCATTAAACAAAAGGTGCTAAATTAATGCTTATAATCCAAAAACTGGATTGTGTTTTCAACATTAAATTCCATCATTTGATGAGTATATGTTCAGTTACTTTAATTTCTGGGATCATTCTTATAATACTTGTTAAAAATTGGATTTTTGCTGACCTTTTAATCTACCAAAAGAATAGGCTATTTAAGGGACTCTTGAGGATTTCACATTTAGAGGTTTTGTAAAGAGATTGAAGGAGTGAGTCTTCAAATTTTTATTTCTTTTCTCGAAGAGAAAGAAAGAAAAAAAGGAAGAAGGGAAAAAAGAAAGAAAGAAGGAAGGAGGGAAGGAAGGAAAAAAGGGATGAAGGGAGGAAGGGAGGGAGGGAGGAAGGAAGGAAGGAAGGAAGGAAGGAAGGAAGGAAGGAAGGAAGGAAGGAAGGAAGGAAGGAAGGAAGGAAGGAAGGAAGGAAGGAAAGATGAAAAGGGAAAGCCAGGGTGCCTCAGTGATTGGTAGGATCAAATCCTTTTATCTAATGAATCATTTACCATTTCCTTCAGCTCTGGCCCAAGCGGATCACAAGCTTTTGGAATGAGTCAGCCCTGTACCAGGGCTCTGCCTCTCCTGTCAGAAGCACTGCTTCTCAAGCCTTGATTCAGTCTGTGCTAGCTTTACCGGAAAGTTTGTTAGCTGATTGGCTTTGATTGTCAGATTAAATCAGACATGGTCTCATGTAATCACTCTTCCATCGAACAGCTTGTCTTTGAAGATAGCTCTGTTGAGCTTTCAATGAATTCTATAAATCCAGAGTTCCAAATGCAAGGGAAGTACAAGAACCTTGCACAAATAAAAATTTTTTTAAAGTTGCTTTTCTTTCACTCTGTTTCTGATTCTTATATTTTTCTTTCTGTTTTTCTGTCTCTATTTTTTCTCTTTTCATTTGTCTCTATCACTCTGTTTCTTTGTCTTTCTTGCTATTTCTGTCTGTCTCTATCACACATACCTGAATAAGCATAAATGAATATCTAAAATTGTATGGCCTTTTAAAAATGACATGCCAATCTTCCAGATTATGTTAATGGAGTGGCTTTAGCTTTATCTTGTTGAATTCTCTTATTTTATACTTGAAGAAACTGAAACTCAGAGACCTTTTCCCTAAATACCCAAGGGTAGTAAGTGACAGATTCAGGATTTGAATCCACAGAGCCAGTGTTCTTTCTACTGTACTACCTACCTCTCTGATGAATAATTTTTTCAGTGGTTTAAAAACAGTCAATCTATTGCTTTTGTCATATTTGTCATCTCTAAAGAAAGTCTAAAAGATGAAGATTAGAAAAAGACTCTTTGCTCTTCTGTTAGTTATGACCAATTAGGTCAAAAAGTGTTGAATGATCCTTTATTTCACCTGTGTGGAATAAATAAAACACCAGTGTATTTTGAAATCTTTCATTCAAGGAATCAATAATGTTTTCATTTTTCCCATTTAGAATCAAAGACAATGATGAAGGCAGGTAGGTCACCCAGTGGATAGACTGCCTGGTCTGGAGTCAGAAAGATTCTTTTTTCTGAGTCTTCCGGTTCTCAGGCATTTCCTATCTGTGTGATCCTGGGCAAGTCATTTAGTTCTCTCAACTGTAAAATGGTCTAGAGAAGAAAATGACAAACTGCTCCAGCATCAATGCCAAAAAAAACCCCAAATGGGCTGAAGAGATGATTGACTTGAAGATATGACTGAAATGACTAAACAACAACAATAACAACAGCATTAACTAGAAAGAAAAAAAAAGCACATGAAATCATCTTTATGGTTCTGAAAAATAAAAGACAACTTTATCCTTGAGTAAACAGGACACATTCAAAGTAGATGTTCCTGTGTTAATAGCATAAGGCAGTAACATGAAGTATTACTACTCCAGTAGATACAAAGTAGGCAAGGAAGGTAAGAGATATAAATAGTAACTTTTAATCTGAAACACTGTATCTAGAGAACTAAGCTTTCAGTATATCTTATCCTATCCTATTTTAGTCGTATATTTAGTAGTTATGCCTAAAAGAAAAGAAAAGCTCTCACCATTGGAATTCTTACCATTGCTGTCCTTGGTACTATCACATCTTTCAACCTCAGAAGCTGATATGATTTTATCAGTGGAAATGTCATTAAAGAAGAAGCGTTAAAATCTCTTTTGCTGCTGGACCCTAAGACTCACAGGACTCTACTATCTGACTTGTAACTGAAAACTTCTATATGCGTTGTCTCATTTTTCTATTTTTATCTTTAGAAGATTGTTTTTTTTTTTGTAGTAAAAATTCAATAAGTCCTCTCTCCCTTCCTTCCTTCCTTCCTTCCTTCCTTCCTTCCTTCCTTCCTTCCTTCCTTCCTTCCTTCCTTCCTTCCTTCCTTCCTTCCCCCTTTTTCTTTCATCCTGACTGAACCCAAATCTCTTCCTAGCCAACTCCAGACCATACCATTATCTCCCAATAGGATACATAATCCTTGAGAGCAAGAATTATCTTTCTTGTGTTATATCTACAGCATTTAGTCCAGTGCCTGGAATATACACAATAAAACCCTGGTTGCTCATTCACCCACTCATTCATCTATCTATGTATCTATCTATTTATGAATTCTGGGACAGAATACTTAGAAATTCTACTCTCAATAGGACTGGTAAGCAACCATAAATATGTAAGGATAGGCTTATTTGGAAACTACAGCTTTTGGAGAAAATCACAGTTATTTTTTGGAGGAGGAAAGGAGAGAAAGGGTGTTAAACAAAATGGACAAGAAAGCCAAGGTTAGGGAGTATAAACAGTCACTAAAAAGGATGGAAGCTTTAGTAAGAAGGACCAAATAAACAAATGAGTAGTGTTTCTGATGTGCTCCATATCTTCCCTCTTTGATCCAGTCAATACCATCTCCAGGTTAGAATTTCCATCACAACCTGTTTTTTTTTTTTTTCTTGTTTTTTTTTCTTCTTCTTCTTCTTTATCTTAGTCTGTTGGAGCTTGGTTCTTGGAAGAAGCAGTCACACTGATTTGGCTGGACTCTTGCTTTATGACTAGTTCCAAATTCAGAAACTATCTCTTTTTCCCAGAATGGGTTTTTTTTCCCCCTTACTTGGCTTGCCTAAGCACTAGAACATGATAATCATTCCCTGGGAAGAAGGGATACCACAAGATTCATCAGGAGAAGGTTGTAGAGAAGAAAACTGGCCAACATTGTTCTTCAGGAGAAGTAAAGTTCAGCCTTTTTAGTTGAAAACTGCCTCAGATACAATGTGTTGATGAGATTACAGTAATCTTTGAGAAACCATGGTTACCTTCTTCCTATATATATATATATATGTATATATATATATATATATATATATATATATATATATATATATATATATCTGCATCTTTCTGTAGTGTCTGCTTGTCCTGAGAAATCTTAAGTACAGAGATGTATCACTTTTGTTTGTGTACCAAGTTAAATTAAATTAGGCATATATTACTGCTGGAACTCTATCTTTCCAGAAATCAGCAAGAGTCAGGATCACTAAACGTCTTTATTCTAGATCTTTACCGTCGCCTCCAACGCCAGGTCACGAGTGCAAGTGAGCGTGAGTTCCACCACCCAAGTTTCTCTTGCTCCTCCCACACAAGTCACTTCCCTCTCTTTGTCTCACCAATCAAGTCAGCACAGAACAGCTGGGGAGGGTCAACCTTAAACAAGTTAATAGGGAACCGTCCAATTGGCAATTAGTCTCACGTGCTTCATCATCCAAGTGCATTGCTCAGTTCTAGCCCTTTACATCTCCCGCTTTCTTTTGTTTTAGACCACAGGAGGTCGCGCCATCCCTGACCTTTCAGGGAGATGAGAACCCCAAAAAGGAGGTGATCACGCCCCCCCTGACTTCTCAGGAGGGGAGATGAAAGCACTAAAAAGGAGATAATCACGCCCTCCCTGACATCTCAGGAAGGGAGATGAGAAGCACCAAAGAGAAGTGGGGATTTGCTAGCGGGTTTCTGGATCGAAGGGCCTTATTAGAGACAAGTATGCACAAACCCATCAGCATGGGAGTTATTACACAAGCACATAGCAATAACGCAGAGGCTATTAGTGGTGACTCTCCCCACAATCAGTGCAGACTCGATGTGGTGTAACAAACAGGAATTGTACATGCAAATAGTGATATAACAAACAATATAAATCAACATGGTATTGTAAGAGATTTCCAGAAGTCCTAGAAGGAGGGTATGTAGACACCAGACACACATACCCCTTCTTCAGCAACCAAGAAATAGTCCAAAACCAATCTATTGTCCATTGCTTCACTGTTAGGGAATCCAATGATCCCCACAAGTTTTTGAAATCCCACATCAGTCTTTTTATATGTTAGGGAATCCAATGATCCCCACAAGTTTTTGAAATCCCACATCAGTCTTTTTATATGTTAGGGAATCCAATGATCCCCACAAGATTTTGAAGTCCAGCAACAGTCTTATGATGCCTCAGAGAATCCAATGATTCCTGAGGACTTTCAGTCCTACAACAGTCTTATGATGCCTCAGAGAATCCAATGATTCCTGAGGACTTTCAGTCCTACAACAGTCTTATGATGCCTCAGAGAATCCAATGATTCCTGAGGACTTTCAGTCCTACAACAGTCTTATGATGCCTCAGAGAATCCAATGATTCCTGAGGACTTTCAGTCCTACAATAGTCTTATGATGCCTCAGAGAATCCAATGATTCCTGAGACTTTCAAGTCCTACAATAGTCTTATGATGTCTCAGAGAATCCAATGATTTCTGAGGATTTTCAAGTCCAACAGTTTTTGATGTCCATGGGTCAAACGCCATAACTGCCAGGTTCTTTCAGTGGTGGGCACAGTCAGCAACGGAACCACCCGATATTTCTTGGGCCTTCTCCTTCGTTTCAAGGGTCTGCTCTGTCTCTCTCTGATGGACAAGGCGAATACGGCTCGTTGGCACCCATCTGATTCCTTCTCCATCTGTAGAGATACAAGCAAACCCTCTCCCCCAAGCAGTTAACCTATCTGGTCCTTTCCATTCACCACTTTCTGGGTCTCTCCACATCACTTGGCGATTATCTAAAGACAGTGGAGCTGCTCGCACTGGACACTGCCCTTCCGGTGAGTTATAAAACCTGTCTGCTGGAGCCAGTGCATCTTTGTCAAAAATTTAAAAAATTAATGGTATAGAGAACTAAATTTAGAAGTTCTCTAGGGTTACCCGTGGCTCCCCCTTTCTTTTGTTTTTGGAGGAGTGTCTTAATATCTCTGTTTCTTCTCTCTACTATTGCCTGCCCTTGAGGATTAAAGGGTATGCCCGTGGTATGTAAAATCTTATACTGTGCACAAAAGTGTGCAAAATGTTTAGATGTATATGCAGGTCCATTGTCTGTTTTTATTGCTTGTGGCATGCCCATAATTGCAAATGCTTGTATAAGGAACTCAGTGACCACTCGGGCTGTCTCTTTTGCTGCTGGTATTGCAAATGTGAATCCTGAAAAGGTGTCTACCACGACATGGATAAAAGATAGACGACCAAAAGATTTATAATGGGTCACATCCATTTGCCAAATTTCATTAGGTCTCAAACCACGAGGGTTCTTCCCTGGAGGGAGTGTAGGAGCATGGAAAGGAAGGCAAGCTGTACAGGCTTTTACTATGCTCCTAGCTTCTTCTCTTGTTATTCCAAACTGCAAACGTAAAGCTCGGGCAGCCTGATGATATTTAGAATGAGACTCTTGTGCTTCTTGAAATAAAGGAGTACTGGCCAGCATGGTTAGAAGGCTATCTGCCTTTGAATTACCATCAAAAATAGGACCTGGAAGTCCACTATGGGAGTGGACATGCAAAATATAAATCTTACCCGGATGCTTTCTCACTTGCTCTTGAAGCTCTTTAAAGAGCTGATATATATTGGAGGCTACAAATTTTATTTGGGCTGTGGCAATTCTTTGTACCACACCTACTGAATAGGCTGAATCAGATATTATATTTATGTCTCCCGGATAATAAGCAAGAGCTAGAATGATTGCATACAATTCATTCTGCTGAGTGGACTGAAAAGGAGTTCTGATAACTCTCTTTATGGTTAAGTCACAAGAATACACAGCACAAATATTATGTTTGGATGCATCTGTAAAGATAGTTGGTCCTTTAAGAGGAACTTTAGAAACCTTTTCTTCAAGAATCCATTGCCAATTATGTAGCAGTCTGGTTATCTTTAATGGAGACCCGTGTGCAAAATTTGGAGCCATGGTTAATAAAATTTGCCACTCTGGGATGGTTTCGCAGCACACATTAACTTGTGCATTAGTATAAAAGGTATATATCTTGTCAGGTCTTGTCCCAGATAATTGTACTGCTCGTTTAATGGCCTTTAATAAAATTCTAGCCACAAGCACTGGGTAAGGAATAAGGCTTTGTTCTGGTTGTGCTGGGAGGTTCACCCACTCTATCACACTGTCTCCTTGATGAAGGACTGCTGTGGGGGCCTCTTGTGTAGCAAAAACTGATATTTCCAAGGGTTTTTGAGTGACTCTTTCAACCACATTGGATAAAGCCAGTTCAACTTGTCTCAAAGCCACTTGAGCTTCTTTTGTAAGCTGGCGTGGTGAATTTAAAGCACTGTCTCCCCTTAAAATGTCATATAATGGTTGCAATTGACAGGTAGTCAAGCCTAGCACGGGACGCATCCATTGGATATCTCCTATCAATTTCTGGAAGTCATTTAAGGTGTTTAGCTTCTCTGTTCTTAAGGAGAGTTTTTGTACTGTAAGCACCTTAGGATATACTTCATATCCTAAATATTGAAAAGGAGCATGTCTTTGAATCTTTTCTGGAGCTATGTGCAATTTATAATTCCTTAGTGTTTCTATGGTTTTTTGTAGACATGCTTCTAACATTTGTTCCTCAGGTGCACATCCCAATATATCATCCATGTAATGTAATAACATTACTTTTGGAAATGCTTTTCTTACTGGACTAAGAGCAGCAGCAACATACATTTGACACATAGTAGGGCTGTTTTTCATTCCCTGTGGCAAAACTGTCCATTCATATCTTTTATAAGGCTCAGCTAAGTTAACGCTGGGCACTGAAAAGGCAAATCTTTTCATATCCTCCTTATCTAGAGGGATAGAATAGAAACAATCCTTAATGTCTATAACCCACAGAGGCCATTCTCTAGGCAACTGAGTAGGAGATGGAAGTCCAGGTTGAAGAGTTCCCATAGTTTCCATCTGTTCATTTACCTTTCTTAAATCAGTCAACATCCTCCATTTTCCAGATTTCTTTTTTACAACAAATACTGGGGAATTCCAAGGACTTAGAGAAGGTTGTAAGTGTCCTTGGTCAAGTTGTTCCTGTACTATATCTAGTAAGGCCTGAATTTTATTGTTATCTAAGGGCCACTGTTCTATCCACACTGGTGTATCAGTTTTCCACTGGATAGGAACAGGTGAAAGTGTTGGCAGGCCTTCAACAGCAGCCCTGCCTAAAAAACCGAAGTACTCATTTTTAACCCTAATTGTTGTAAAATGTCTCTTCCCCACAGATTGATGGGGATTTTTTCAACTATAAAAGGAGTAAAAACTCCTGTTTCACCTTCAAATACCCATCTTAAAGGGGTAGCACTAACTTCAGCTGCTATTGATCCTCCTACCCCAGACATGTAGGTGTCTGCCTTAGTCTTTGGCCAGTGACTGGGCCAGTTGGCACCTCTAATGACTGTGCGATCTGCACCTGTGTCCACCAGTCCTTCTAATGCTATGCCATTTATATAGATGGTGAGCATAGGTCGGTCAGCTGTCACAGCTGCTGTCCAGTATATTCCTGGGTTTTTCTGCTTGGAGTCCGAACATGGGTGACTGTCACCAGGTTGCTTATTAGGAGTCTGTATCAATAAACCCGATGCTACTACTTCCCCTGGTTGATAAGTCACACATTGTCTCCCTGTGTTAGTGACTGGGATATTATCTACACATTCCCCAGTTTCCCACATCAATGTATGAATGAACACTGTCTTGTAAGTACTCTCAGGAGGTGAAATGGTCAAGCCTACTGTGCCTGGAGGCAAGGGATCCATAGGTTGGAGAGGAACAGATTTCACCTCTCCATGGGTTATCTCAATTGTCCCAGCTGCATACAACTCTATCCTCCCTAATTGTAGCCCCTTTCTCCCATCATGTTGCTTCCTGGCTGACTGATTGTGTAATCCCTTTCTCCCCTCAGATGGCTTCCTGGCTGATTGGTCATGTCTGGGTATTGGACTTGGAGGCACTCTCTGGGTGTGGCATCGGCTGCCATCATGCCCCAAGTGTTTTTTGCTTGGGGCCCTGGAGCTGGGCCCCTCATCCCGTTTCCCTGAATCAGTCTACACTCTGAGGCCCAATGGAGTCCTCTGTTGCATTTTGGACATGGGGTTTTGGGTCTTGTTCTCCCAGCCTGTCTTCTCACTCTGTCTCTGTGCCAACATTGAGCTTTCAAATGGCCTACTTTACCGCATTGAAAGCATTGACGAGTCTCTCGGGAAACCCCTTGCCAAAAGGGATCCTGTCTCCCCATGTTGGGATCTTGGGAAGTCTGCACCATAGCCTGGCTATAAAAGGTATTTGTGCCCATTGCGGCACAGCGTCTTATGATCTCCTCTAAAGGAGCATCCTTACGTAGTCCTAGTATAATCCTTCTACAAACCTCATTGGCATTGTCTCTAGCAAGTTGCCTCACCAAAGTGTCTGTTACTTCATTTTCACCATTTGCCTGTATGACAGCTGTCTGCAAACGTGCCACAAAATCAGCAAAAGGTTCATTTGGTCCCTGTACAATTTTTGTGTAGGTCTCACCCTTGTAGTTTTTACTGGGGAGAGAAGCCCATGCTTTGATAGCAGCAGCAGAAATTTGCTCAAATGCTGTTATGGAGTAATTAATCTGTACCAAAGCGTCTGCATAAGAACCTATACCCATTAGTAGGTCATAGGTGATGGAAGTATTAGCTGCATTTTGACTATTTTGTTGGGCTTGAATTCTACAGAGCTCAGTAAATTCAGAAAGCCACAACAAATTTTGTCCAGGTTCTAAGCACACTTTTGCAATGACTTTCCAGTCACTAGGGGTTAAGGTTTCATAAGCCAAATTGTGTATTAACATTTTAACATAATCTGATGTAGCCCCAAAGACAGTGCAAGATTTTTTCAGGTTTTTAAGGACATCCATATTAAAAGGAGCATATCTTCTACTCTCTTGACCTGCAGAATTACGCTGTTGAATCACGGGAAAAATTTGAAGTTTGAAATCATTATCTACTTCTTTTCCATTTTCAATTGCTTCAATAAGCCCTCTTTCTAATCTAGTTACAGGAGTGGGCAGTTGTTGGGAGGGGGGGCTCTGTGTGGGAGGAGGGGGGGGCGCTGATGAGGTCACCGCCCCTCCCACTACTCCTCCTCCCTCCGTCCCTGAAGGTGGAGTGGATGTGGGCTGATCAATAATCTGCTCTCTAGGTGGGGTTGAAATTTCTTAAGGACAATCAGAGTCTACACCCTCAGATTCCTCATTCAAATCCCCTTGCCCTCTGGCAATGTCCTGAGTTTGCCTATCTTCTATCTTTTGTTCCTCACGCTTCCTTCTCTGAGCCTTTTTAGAACTCTTCCTTCTTCTAAACTCTTCTCGATAGCTTAAGTCTAATAGAATCAAGTTGTATAGGTAAAATACCTCTGGGAAAATTTGACAATTCCCATTTTTTGAGTAAAATTCTTTCATTTCAAGTCCCACTAGCTTCCATTTATCTATACGTAGTTTTTCTTCATTTAAGAACCAAGGGGACGTGCAAATCAATGAGTGTAAGAGATTATTCATTTGTGGGATGGGAACAAGTAAACTTTTCTCATCAATTATCTTAATTATATCCTCTATAGCATTGCTAGATGAGGCAGGGGCTGGGGTTGGAGCAGGGTCAGCTGAGGCCCAGGATTTACCCAACATCTGCCCCATCTCAGTTACTAGAGATTGCTGATTTAGTCCTTAACAAGTTAAGTTCCTTATTTCTATTAGAATACTCACCTAATCTCCTGGTCACAGGAGGACTTCGGTGGAAGTAGAGTGCCAGCCACACGTTGGACGCCAAATGCTGGAACTCTATCTTTCCAGAAATCAGCAAGAGTCAGGATCACTAAACGTCTTTATTCTAGATCTTTACCGTCGCCTCCAACGCCAGGTCACAAGTGCAAGTGAGCGTGAGTTCCACCACCCAAGTTTCTCTTGCTCCTCCCACACAAGTCACTTCCCTCTCTTTGTCTCACCAATCAAGTCAGCACAGAACAGCTGGGGAGGGTCAACCTTAAACAAGTTAATAGGGAACCGTCCAATTGGCAATTAGTCTCACGTGCTTCATCATCCAAGTGCATTGCTCAGTTCTAGCCCTTTACATATTACAATTATTATACACACACACACACACACACACATATATATATATATATATATATATATATATATATATATATATATATATATATCTCACATGCTGCACATTATGCTAAGTGCTAGGGAAACAAAAAAAGCAACCTCTCAATGCCTTAGGAGGTCATGACTCAAAGATAGAGATGACATAAACAAACATAGACATAAAACATATATCTAGGGTAAAATGGAAATAATATCAGAAGAACTAATAAGAGGACTGGTGAAAATTTCTTAAAGAAGAGTGGATGTGAGGGGCAGCTAGGTGGCAAATGGATAGAGCACCAGCCCTGAAGTCAGGAGGATCTGAATTCAAATGTGACCTCAGATACTTACCATTTCCTAGCTGTATGAATCTGGGTAAATAACTTAATCCCAATTGCCTCAGGGAAAAAAAAAAAAGTAGAGGTATGAGTTAGAAGGAAGATAGAGAATCTAAGTTACAGAGTTAAGGAGGTAAAAGATTCCAGATAATAGGGAACAGTCAATGAATAGGAATGGAGCTAGGAAATGGAATGTTTTGTGAGAAAAAGCAAGGTCAGTGTCATTAGTCATAAAATATATGAAAGGAAAAAAAAGTACAGGAGCCCTGAAAAAGTAAGAATGGACCAGCTTGTGGAGGATTCTACAAGACAAATAAAGGATTGTTTCACTTAATTAATTTAATTTAATTTATTTAATCTTGGAGGAAATAAGAATTGCTAGAATCGACTGATTACATGAGAAACAATGAGAGCAGGACTTTAGAAGGATCCCATTGGCAAGGTAATTGAGGATAAACTTTATGGAGAGAAACTTGAGGCAACCATCTAAATTGCAATAGACCAAGGCATGAGGTGATTCTGCACTAGGGTGGAAACATTGAAAAAAGAGAGAAGAGACAATGCCTGGAAGATTTTGTAAAAGTATAATCAATAAGACTTAGCATATATGTGAAAAAGTAAGAAGTTGAAGCTGATACCTTGGTTGTGAGTCTTGAGAACAGGGAGGATGGTGATGCTTTTGCCAGGAACAGGGTTGTTCAGAAGAGGACAGGATTTTGGGAGAAAGATAACAACTTCTTTTGAATTAAATTAAAGATGTCCATAATAGTATCTAATAATTAAAATAGTATTTTATAGAGCTTATTCTATGTCAGGCACTGTGCTTTTGTTGTTGTACATTTTTGTTTTTGAAGAGGACCAATGATATAATGAGGTGATTTCTTGATTTGTCCATGAATTGGATTTAAATAAGAGAGAGTTGTACAAAGTTATCAGCCTCATTCTTTCTTTTAGAGTCATCAAGTCCAGTGGCAACACAAAAATCAGGACAACTGTCAATGGGCCCAGGATACAATGGCTAATCTTGGCATCTTTGACATCAGAGTACCTGTAGCATTTGCTCAAGTTACCTTCATGGTTTTTGGAACAAATTGTTTTCATCATGCATTCTGCCACAGGAAGTCTAAAGATGCTTGAAATAGACATACTCCTCACTCAGTGACAGTCTGGGGCACATCCATTACAGTATGTGTGTATATATGTGAATATACATATATATGTACTTATGTTCTACTAAACAGGTTTTATACACACACACACACACACAACTTTTTCAACATAATTGGTTTCCTTTGTAAACTCTTATATTTTATTTTATGCATTTAAAAATTTATTTTGCAAAAGGTATCCAAAGACTTCACCAAACTTCTTTCAGAGTCTATAATACAAACCTGTTAAAAACATATGCTCTAGGCATATACATTTTCCCAGTTGCTGATTCCATCTCTCACCAAGAAATCACAATTCCTATATTTTAAGTCATGGTCTAGAAATTCAGATCTCATTTCTTATTATGATATAAAAATTAAAATTCTGAACCTACTGCTCTATTCTGAAATCTCTTCTTATATCTCAGATCAGTATTACTGATAAAAACAATATTACACCTGTGTTTTTAGGAGCTGAGTTTTCCAGTTTCCCTCCCAAGATTTTATTATGTTATGCTCCTTACAATATGGGTGGGTATGTATGTATACATGTATGCACATACAAGTAACTGCATAATATACATATGTATGTACATTTGTATATATACATTGATGTATGCATAACTATCATATTAATAAAAATATTAAGTTAAAATAATAAATAAATAAATATGTGTTTCTTCTTTAAGACCTAGCTTTTATTAAAATGAATTTCTGATTGGTGAGAGTGCCCTTAGAATGCAAGAAAACATGTTACTCAAACTTTGGGCAGAATCCCATCTAAATAGGAGACCTAATTTCTGTATAGAAAATAGAATCCAATCTATGCTAGTTCTTAGTCTCTCCTTGTATTCCTCCATTAGACTTTAGGATGACCAAGGATAAAAACAGCCATATAGATGGTAATGGATTTACCCTTCCCAGATTGCTGGAATTGCCTGAATCTCATGATCAAACCACTTCTCAGCAGGAGGAATTGAAAACTTCTTGCCCACCTCTTCATTAAATGCCAACCAAACAGGTTTTACACTTGTCAGGGGCATTCCTTCTTACAAAGGTATTTAAGATATTCAATGTCTCCATTATTGTCTTTGGTTGTTAAAACCACTGATCATCAATCCCTTAGTTTTACATTTTTCATACACATATTTGCGCGCTCTCTCTCTCTCTCTGTATATATATATATATATATATATATATATATACACACATATATATACATATATGTGTATATATATATATGTGTATACACACATATATATATATACATATATGTGTATATATATATATACATAAATACACATACATATACAAATATATTGCATGTATTACAAGTTTATGGACCCTTGGCCTAAAATCTTGTAAATCTTAGGGAAAAGGCAATGAAAACAATAAAATATGGGAGGAAAGCATGTTGGATTTAGAATTTGAAAATCCAAATTCAAATCCTGACTTTTCCCACTTAGAAGCTGTAATAATACCTACTCTCAGGGTTGTTGTGAGGATCAAATGAGATAATAATTGTAAAGTTCTTAACAGAGTGCCTGGCACAATACTAAGTATATGAATGTTAGCTGTTATTGGCTATTCTTATTAAGTGACCTATATAAATACTATTGCTGTTATTGTCTTTGTAATTATTGTAATTATTTTTTAGTTGAGGAAACTGAGAACCAAAGAGGTTCAGTAACTTCCCCAAGATCATAAAATAATAACTAGAATAGTTGGGATTTAAACCCAAGTCCAAGGCCAAATCTAACACCTTTTAAGAACTTGAGTGTGTTTACAAAGCGCTTTGCAAATGTCAGTTGCTATTTAAAGGAAAGTACTTTGAGAGCATTAAAATTTTCATCAGCATTGATAATGGTCTGTTTAGCCCTAATCTCCCTCCCCTCCCTTCTTTCAAGAGATGAATGCAGATATATAATCAAGGAACTGCCACTGGAGACAGACCTCCAGGTATCCTGAGGCACTGGATTTTGCATACATACATTTTCATCTTATCTAGTCCCTTGTCAGAGAATCAAAGAATCCTGTTTTGTCTTTGGTGAGGGGCAATTGTTCTTCCTCTTAAGTTGCTGTCAAAACCTGTTATCAGTCTAAAGATTGTTAACATTTTTGCATTTGGCACCTGGAGAGTTCAAAGCCGAGCCTTTTAATGCTTCTACTTATATGTACAGATGGCTACATCACACAAAAGATCAATATTTTATCTCTAGGCAAAGAGTTACCCCAGCTGTTTGGGATAGAGAAACAAAAGATCTGGATTTTTTTTTTTTAGTCAGGTATGGGGGACTATGGACATCAAATCAAAATGTTAACATGAAGCATTTTTCATTTCATTGTTATTGTCGTCATTGTTCTTTATTCTCGAAGAAGACCATGATATCAAGGAAGTAGTTCTATGACTTGCAAGCGAATTGGATTTAACCAGCTTCACTTTCTCCTCTAGAGCCATCTGGGTCCAGTGGCAAAACATAGATCAGGATGACTGGAAATGGCCCTGAATGATCCTCATCTAGACTCTTGGAGCTTCAGTGAGGATCTGGACAGTGGCATCTGCAGCTCTTTTGGAAAGAAAGAGACAGCCAGAAAAGAAAGACAGGAAAAATAAACACTGAAAGGTTATTTTTGGTGGGTTCATGTATTTCTCCTTCTTTTTTTTTTTTTTTTCATCTGAAAAGATCATGCTATATTGGATTTGTCAAAATAGAGAGCAACTTCTGTATACATAGCTGTTTCGGGGAAATTTCTTTGGAAAGGTGAATGAATTATTTCTTTTAGAAGGATTTTTTTTCCCCCAAGGTGAAATATGTGTTTATTTCATGGGGCTATTATTCCCCAGGTCTCATTGATAGGACCTCCCCATCTCTTTATTTAAAAAAAAAAATAGCAGATTTATTTTTTCCTTCTCACTCCTGCCCCATTTAATTTTTTTTTTTAAAAGCTAGGTTCTTAGGACAAATATTCAGTCATATATATGTATGCATGGTTATATGTATATATATTTGTATATATATGTGTATATATGTATGTACACACACACATATATATACACCCTCCCCATATATATATATATATATATATATATATATATATATATATATATATATATATATATATATATATATATATATATATATATATATATATATATATATATATATATATATACACACACACACAAATATACATATACACATGTCATCCTGAAACCCTACATCCATCTCATCTCTGTAATGGATTGCATGCTTCATCATCAATTATTTGAAATTATGATTGGTCATTGTATTAATTGTAGTTCTTACAGCTTTCAAAAATGTTAACTTTTACAATGTTTTATACATACATACATACATATGTATATATACATATATACACATACATACACACACACACACACACACACACACACATATATATATATATATTATCAAAAAAGTCAACTTCAGAAATCTAAGACAGGAGAAGTGTGGCTAGATTAACAGGTTGTGGGGAAAAGATCTGGAGATTTGATTGAGTTCATTCTCAGTATCTTTAAACCATGTGACATGACAGCCTTAAGAAAACTATGCACTCAGAATGCCTAAGTGGAAGTCTAGTATTCAACAGTAAGAAAGTGACAGTCCTGCTGCCACAATTAGAGTGCACTCTTTGAGTATCATATTCAGTTGTGGGAAAGTTGTTGCAACCTACAGAATATTCTGATTAGAGGAATTGGGATGTGATATAGGATTTTAAAATATGTCATAGGAGGTTTAATAGAAGAAACCAGGGATGTTTAGAAAAGAAGATTTAGAACTAGGAGTGTTAGGTTTGTTCTGTTTGGGCCCAATGGAAGAAATGGGAGCAATTTTTAGAAGTTGGAGAGGAGTAGATTTTGACTTAATATAAAACATAACTTCCTAATAATTAAAGCTGCCCCCAAAATTGAATGAATCAGTTCAAAGGGTCCTGGAGTCTCTATCATTAGAAATCTTATGGTGGAGACTGGATAACCACTTATCATGAATGTTAGAGTATGAATTCATATTTAGGCAGAGATTAGACTAAATAGGCTCTAAAATCCATTTCAACTCAAAAATTCCATTGTTTTATAAATTTAGGATAAAATTGGGGAATAGAAGGTGTGCTGGATCTGCAGTTAGAAGACTTGCTATTTATTACCTGTATCATCTTGAATAAGTGGCTTCTATTCTCTGGGCTTCAGTTTCCTTGTGTATAAAATGAGGATGTTGGATTAGATGATTTCCAAGGTCCCTCATGAATCCTTCAAACCTATGTTTTTTAATATTTCCCAGGAAGAGTAACAGCTAAAAGTTGACAAATCTGAATTCTGGTTTTATTCTGCAACTAGCTATAATGTAGTCTGAAACAAACTCTCTGCAGTGTTTCAGAACCCCTTCTCTGAAACTGGTGAGATTATATGGAAAAATCTTTTGAAAAGTAGAAAGTGATACAAGTTTAGCATAATTAGAGCAAATCCTGCAGTATAGCAATGGGAATATGGCCAGCTTTGGTGATCCCCACTGCAATGGCAGGAGATTCAAACCCTGACCTATGTTTGTTCTATAATCTTAGATGATATTCTTCTCTAGGCCTCTTGCCTAGAGTGAATCTTTGATTTATTATCTCATTCTACCTACTAAGATATTGAATCTTGGTCACAATCTCCAATTTGGCCTGATGCTTCTGACAATGACCTTGTTCTTTTGCTTAATGACAACTACATCTCTCCTCCTTCCCTCCCCCGCCCAACACACACACCCATAAAAAATAAAATGAAATTTAGAGTCAAATTCCTGGAAATGTTAGAAAAGATTAACACTAAATGCAGTGATATTTTCATTACTTCACACTCCCATGATAATGGAATGCAGTTCAAGTATAACAAAGCCAGATTGACATGAAGCTATATAGGCTTTTTCATCTACCTACTTGTTCAATTCTTCACTTTATCTTTCATTTTGGGGAAAGATATCATTACCCACCTACTTTCCAGCCTTCCAGCTTGATATGAAACAGCCACTTAAACCACAGGTGACCTTTAAATTTTTTTTTTAGCTTTGTCAGGTTCCCCATACCAAAACAGCCTCTTTCTGTTTTTCTATTAGGAGACACCCTATTTTCCAGAGCTATGGCCCAGCAAACCAGCCATGCCCTGAACTCAGCATAGCCACAATCCTTTGCACTTACCTTCTGGATGAACTCAGCCAGAACAAAATGCCAGAATTGTTTCACACCACCAACAGATGGTCCTTTATCTTAGATCAGTACCTACAAAAACCACATTCTGTTCATGAAGCTCTATGCTTGTCTCATTGTTGCTGTTACCCCTCATAGTTAGGGCTACAAGTCACTGTGTAGCCACTAGTATATGTATTGAGATTTGACCATACTAATGCAGATTACCTACTAGAGGTAGTATTCTCTAGATCTTCTATGATCATAAATTCCTCGCTTCTCCAACAATCTGATAGGAAAATTATCTTGTTCTCTTAATTTGTTTATGGCATATTTATTTATGTCCAAATCATATATCCATTTTGACTTTACTTTGGCATGGGATGTGAGATGTAGGTATATGCCAGTTTTATGATACTATTTTTTTGGTATTCCCAGCAATTTTTGTCAAATAGTGTGTTCTTATTCCAGAACTTGGAGTTTGGGGGTTTATCAAATACTAGATTGCTATAGGCCTTGATTATTGTGTTGTGTATATCTAATCTATTTCACAGACTACTACTCTATTTTTTAGCTAGTTCCAAATGGTTTTGATTACTGCTGCTTTATAATATAAATTATTTTGAATATTTTAATCTGATACTTCTAAGTCACCATCCTTTGTATTTTTTCATTAATTCCCTTGATATTCTTGACCTTTTATTCTTCCAGATGAATTATTATTTTTTCAAGTTCTACACAATAATGTTTTGACAGTTTGATTGGTATAGCACTGAACAAGTAGACCAATTTAGGCAGAATTGTAATTTTTATTATATTAATTCAGCCTAGCCTTGAACAATTGATGTTTCTAATTGTTTAGATCTGATTTTATTTGTGTGAGGAGTGTTTTGTAATTGTGTCTATATAGTTTTGGGGTTTGTCTTGGCAGGTAGACCGCCAAGTATTTATTTAGTCTACAGTAATTTTAAATGTAATTTCTCTTTCTATCTCTTGCTTAAGAGCTTTGTGAGTAATATATAGAAATGATGATGATTTGTGAAGGTTTATTTTATATCCTGAAACTTTGCTAAAGCTGTGAATTGTTACCAGCAGGTTTTTGGATGATTTTCTAAGTATTATCTTCATATCATCTGCAAGGAGTGATAGTTTTATTTCCTTATTGTCTATTCTAATTCCTTTAATTTCTTTTTCTTTTGTTATTGCTAAAGCCAATATTACAATGTTGAATAATATCATGAGCATCCTTGTTTCACCCCTGATTTTACTGGGAATGTGTCAAGCTTCTCTCCATTACAAATAATGCTTGCCATAGGTTTTAGATAGATACAGCTTATTATTTTAAGGAAAGCTTCCGTTATCCCTGAGCTCTCTAGTGTTTTTAATAAGAATGGATGCTGTAATTTGTCAAAAACCTTTTTCTCTTTCTGTGGAGATTATCAGATGGTTTCTGCTGTTTCTGTTATTGATATGATCGATTATGGTAATAGTTTTCCTGATGTTGTACCAGCCCTGCACTCCTGGTATAAATCTTATTTGGTCATAGTGTATTTTCCTGCTGACAAATTGCTGCAATCTTTTTGCTAATATTATATTTAAAATTTATGCATTTTGCATAATTTTCTTTCTCTGTTTCTTTCTTTTCCTGGTTTAGGTCTCAGTGCCATATTTGTGTCATAGAAGGAATTTGACAGTATTCCTTCTTTGTCTATTTTTCCAAATAGTTTGCATAGTATTTGAATTAATTGTTCTTTAAATATTGAGTTGACTTCACTTGTGAATCCAACTGGCCATGGAGATATTTTCCTTAGAGAGTTCATTAATGACTTGTTCAATTTCTTTTTTTAAAAATGAGAGTATTTAAGTATTTTATTTCCTCTTCTGTTAACCTGGGCAATTTACATTTTTGTAAATATTCATCCATTTCAGTTAGATTGTCAGACTTGCTGCCCTAGAGTTGGGCAAAATAGTTGTTAATTATTCCTTTGATTTCTTTTTCATTGGTGGTAAGTTCACCCTTTTCATTTTTGAAGCTCATATTTGTTTTTCCTTTTCTTTTTCTGATCAAATATAGCAAAGGTAACTCCATTTTCTTAGTTTTTTTGTAAAACCAACTCTTAGATTTGTTGATCAGTTCAATAATTAGTTCCTATTTTATTAATCTCTCCTTTGAGTTTCAACATTTCTAATTTGGTACTCAGTTGGGAAGTTTTAATTTATTTCTAGTTTTTTAGTTGTATGCATAATTCGTTGATCTCTTTTTTTTTCCTCTGTTTTATTCATGTAGGTTTTTTTGGCTGTATCCCATAGATTTTGGTATGTTGTCTCATTATTGTCATTTTCTTGGATGAAATTATGGATTGTTTTTGTGGTTTGTTGTTTGTCCCACTCATTCTTTAGAATTAGATTATTTAATTTCCAATTGGTTTTTAGTCTATATTTCCCTAGCCCTTTATTGAAAATAATTTTTATTGCATTGTGGTTTGAAAAAGACACATTTACAAATTCTACCTTTTTGCATTTGACTGTGAGGCTTTTATACTCTAATGGTCAATTTTTGTGTAGGTGTCACGTATTGCTGAGAAAAAGCTGTATTCCTTTCTGACCCTATTCAAATTTCTCCAGAGGTCTATCAAATCTAGGTTTTCTATAATCCTATTAACTTCCTTAGTGTCTATCTTGTTTATTTTGTAGTTAGATTTGTCTGATTCTGAGAGGGAAATATTGAGGGCACTCAGTAGAATACTTTTGCTGTCTATTTTTTCTTGTAATTGGCTAAAAATCTTCTCTAGGAATTGGCCTGTTTCACTACTTGGTGCATACACATTTAGTATTATTACTACTTCATTATTTATGGTACCCTTTATCAAGGAGTACATTCCTTCCTTATCTATTTTAATAAGATGTATTTTTATGTTTGTTTTATCTAAGATCAGAATTGCTAAACCTCCTTTTTCTACTTCAACTGAAGCATAATAAATTCTGTTTCAGCCTTTACTCTGTATGTGTCTCTGTGTCATGTATATTTCTTGTAAACAACATACTGTTGGATTCTGTTTTTTATTCTTCTATTTGCTTCCATTTTATGGGAAAGTTCATTCCATTCACTTTCATAATTATGATTACCAGCTCTGTTTTTCCTCCATTCTATTTTCTCCCCTATATATATATATACTTTTGTTCTCTCTTTTCACCCTGTGTTTTTTCACCTTCCCTACCTATTACCTTATCACCTATCCCCTCTCCCCTTGTCTTATTTTTTCCCTAGTCTTTCTACCCTCCCTTCTGTCCTATACCTCCCTTTTCTTTTCCTCTTTCTCCTATTCTTTATACAGTTAGAAATTTTTTCTATATCCAACTAAATGATTAAATTATTCCTTCTTAGACCGCAAACTGATGAGATCAAGCTTCAGACAATGCTCATTCCCTTGCATTTTCTCTCTCCTTTATATTAGGTCTTTTGAATCTTCTGGTGTGAACTAATTATCCCATTATACTTTTCTTTTCCTCTTTTTCTAGTACAGACCTTTTTCTACCTTTTAATATCTTTTTCTTTGATGTCATCACATCAGAGTCAATTCACAACCACGTCCTCTGTCCATATGATAGCTGCCTCTGTATGCCCCAGTAACAGATACAATTGTTGAGTTATAGATATTGGTTTCCCATCTAGGAATGGAAAACAGTTTAAAACCTTTATATATATATATATATATATATATATGTGTGTGTGTGTGTGTGTGTGTGTGTGTGTGTGTGTGTGTGTATTTAAAATATCTATTATTTATATATATACATATATATATATATAACATATATATATCCCTATTTACCTTTCTATGATTCTCTTGAATCCTGTGTTTGTAAATTAAAATTTCTGTTTAGTTCTTTTTTTCTTTTCAATAGAAATGATTAAAAATCTCTTACTTCATTGAGTCCCCATCTTCTCCCCTGAAAAATGATGCTGAGTCTCTCTGGGCAGTTAATTCTTGATTATAACCCCCAGGTCCTATGCCTTGCAGAATATGGTATTTCAGGCCCTCCAATCTTTTATTGTAGAAGCTGCCAGATCCTGGGTAATCCTGACTCTTACTGCTTGATATCTAAAATGCTTTTTTTTTTTTTTCTTTCTTTTTTTTCTTTTTTTTTTTTTCTGAAAGCTAACAATATTTTTTTTCCCCTTTAGATTATAGTTTTGGAGTTTCACAACAATGTTCCTTAGGGTTTCCTTGTGGGATCTCTTTCCAGAAGGCATGGGTAGATTCTTTCAATGAATATTTCTCCTTAGTTTCTAGAATACTCGGGCAATTTTCCTTAATGACCTCTTGTAGAATGCTATCCATTCTCTGGTTTTTTGTCATAGCTTTTATGTAGGCCAATAATTTTGAAAATACCTCTTCTGGATCCATTTTTCAGGTTGCCTGTTTTGCCAATGAGGTCTTTCACATTTTCTTCCATTTTTTCATTCTTTTTAATTTTGACTGTTTCTTAGTATCTCACAAAGTCATTAGCTTCCATTTGTCCTGTTCTAGGTTTTAATGTATGATTTTCTTCAGTTATTTTTATATCTCTTTTTCCATTTGGTTTATTCTACTGTTTAAGTAATTCTTTTCTTCAGACAATTTTTTCCCTTCCTCTTCCAAACTGTTTACTCTTATGCATACGTCTCATTTCTTTCCTCATTTTTTCTTCTACTTTTCTTATTTTCTTTTTGAAGTCTTTTATGAGCATTTCCAAAAAAGGTTCTTTGGGCTTAAGATCAATTTATTTCACTCTTTAGGATTTCTTCTGTGGACATTCTGTCATCCTTTGAGTTTATGTTTTGGTCTGCCTTGTCACCATAGTAGCTTTCTATGGTCAAGGTTCTTTTCTGTTTCTTGTTCATTTTCTTTCCTTTCCTTTTGGTATTTTATCTTTCTTTCTTTCTTTCTTTCTTTCTTTCTTTCTTTCTTTCTTTCTTTCTTTCTTTCTTTCTTTCTTTCTTTCTTTCTTTCTTTCTTTCTTTCTTTTTTTTACTTTTAATGTGGAACTCTGTTCCTGGGGTGAAAGGGAAACTGTCCCAAGCTTCTGGTGCAGCTCTGAGTCTTGGCCTTGAGCACAGGAACCTCTTGTTGTAGAGGGTAGTTTGGCCTGCTCCACTTAGGAAACAGCCTAGTTTCCCAGAGTTTGCCTTCTGAGTTGGGACTGGAAGCTGCCCCACTGATTTGCTCCTCTACTGAGCCAGGACTGAGAGTCTTGGTTGCTGATTTCCTATCATTAAGACCCTCTCAATTGGTTTTCTAGAATCTATCTGACCTGGGCTTACCACCCTTTTCATCCCATTGAGACTGACCTTTGTTGAAATTTTTTCAATCTATCTTGAGCTGGAGAGTGTTTTCATTCCATCATACTCTGTTTAGAGGCTTGTTTTATGGTTTTCATGGGAAACTGGGATAGCACAAGCAGCTTCTTGAGTTTACTCCCACAATTCAACCTTACTTCCAATGCTGCTTCCTTACATGTTTCTAGTCAGAGAACAGACGTGCTTTTGTAGGTGACTAAACACTTACAGAATGAAATGATATAAGGGCATTTGGAAGAGGTTGCCCATGCAAGAAAATTCATTTATTTATGAGCCACAATCATTCTTGGTTCACTTAACTTTGTTGTTAGCTACTGCGTTTCATTAGCAAGGATTTCCTTTCTGGTTTCAGATGTATGGTTATATATTTTCTACCTTTGCTGACTATAACACAGTTTACTTGGCATCTGGTCTATTGTGAGTCCAGGAGAGATTGGATAAATTTAGCCCTGATTAAAAACTGAATCATTAAGCTGAGAAATAGATGAAAGCACAATTGCTCAGCACAACTGTTTCTTCCTTCTCTTCCCTTTCCTTTACCTCTTCTTCTCTCCCTAGGAAATAGCTCTTCTTTAAAGATTTGATATAAAACAGGAAGTTTTTGAGGAGAAGTTATTAGTGGACCATGAAGTGAAGTAATTATATGTTCAACAAAGAAATTTGGTGGGTTTTATGATGTCCTTTTTATACTATCCCTGAATCAACAGTAGGGAAGCCACTGATAGAAAGGCTGAGTTCAGAGCCCATAGTGAAGTGGGAGAAGTGCCTTTATCTTCATTGAACTGTCAAGCTGATGGTGAGATTTGTAGGAAGAGCTCCCATGGTATAATGGATACCATTTGCACTGGCAAATGTCAGCAATATTCAATGGCAAGATTACATAAAATCATAAAGCAGTGAGATGCAATAGAGACAGTTCTAGATTTAGAGCCAAAGAGTCTGTGTACATGTCTTTGGCTTATCACTTTATTAGCTGTGTGGATATGGCAAAGTAATTTTATCACTCTGGGTCTCAGTCTTCTAATATGTAAAATGAGAAATATGATTAGATGACTTTACAGGCTCTTTCCAGGTAGGCAATTCAATCATCTTATTTATAGTGGTAGAAATTCCAAGATGGGTCTCTTTTTTAGGCAAAGTATTGATCATTCATCAAATTAATCATCAATTAAGCAAGCATCTATTAGAAATGCTAGATGTTGTTCTAATAGTAATAATGCTCTGTTTTAGATTTCTATCACTTCTTCTGCCACAACCTGCCTTCCTGCCATGCTTCTCCCTGCCCTCACTCCTACTACTTAAATTGCAACTATAGAATCACAATCAAACCAATATTGAAATGCTACTGAAATGAGCCAACTCTATTTCCCTGTGGTTGCATCTATTATCCCTGTGACTTTCTAAGCCAAAATACTCTTGGATATCATTCCTTTGTTTCTCCCTATTAGAATATAAGGTCCTCGAGGGAAGGGACTGATTTTGTTTCTGCATTGCTTGGTGTCATTCTTAATACTTCTAATAAACTAAATATAACTTAGCACATATAATAAAGTAAGCATATAGTAGGCTCAATAAGTGCTTTTTCATTCATTCATTCATCCATTCATTTATTCATTCATCAACCTACTCACAGGCTATTTTTAGAGGCACCAGATATGCAGTTTGGCTTATAATTTTGCCCATCAGAGTCTCTTCTTTTTCCAGAAATCTCCTAACATCAAATGCTACCTAAAAATAATAATCCACATTTATGCAACATTTAGTTACAGAAAGATCTTGTCCCTTACATCTGACATTCTTTGAGAAATAGGTTCCCAAATGCAAGTATTTTTATACTTACATTATAGGTGAGAAAACTGAGGCTCATTGTGGTTCAAGGTCACATTTACCCAGTCACATAACTAATAAGTATCGTAGCATATGTACTGAGTTCTAATCCACTGCTTTTCATGGCATTTTCCCTGAGGGAGAGATTACACTTTAATAATGACCATTCCTGAATGCATAAGCAAGATAAAGATAAGCAAGATAAGAAAACAGTTTCTTATCACAGAGCAAGAAGATGGAACTATACATTTTGATAGAGAATTAGGAATGATCTGGAGAATAGGGTGTTAGTAGGTATTAGATGATCAAGTACTTGTAGACCCCCCCCCACTCTAAAAAGGCTAAAATTAAGCAGTAATATTGAGAGATAGATATACATACATATGTATAAACACAGACATATACCTTATATACACACACACACACACATACACACACACACACAAAACTATACCATGCTTAATCCCTTTGTATCTGTTTCTCTGAAGGTGGATAGCATCATACTTCATAAGTCTTAAGTCTTTCCTTGTTGTTGTTGTTTTCTTTTTTTAACCAACCAACTGATTATTTCCTAAATCACAATAATATTTCTTTCTGGATTTACGTAGAATTTTCCTTCATGTAATCTTTGAGGTTAATTGGATCTTTAAAATAGAATAACTTGATAGTTCAAAGTTTTTCTTAAAACAATATTGCTATTACTGCATACAATGGTCTCTTGATTCTGCCCATTTTATTCTTCATTATTTTGTGGAGATCTTTCTATGTTTTTCTAAAGTCAGTGATCTTATCATTTCTTATAACAGAGCAATATTCCATCATGAACATATACCATAATTTCTTTAGCCATTCCCCAATTGATGGGTATCCCCACAATTTTCAGTTCTTGGTAACTACAAAGGGAGCTGTTATAAATATTTAGAATATGTCAATTCTTTTCTATTTTCCCTAATCCTCTTGAGAAACAGATCTAATTGTAGTACTGCTGGGTCAAAAGGTATAGGCAGTTTAATAACTCTGGGAATAATTCTAAATCTCTTTCCAAAATGGTTGAATCAGCTCATAGATCCTCCAACAATGAGTTAAAGTCTCAATTTTTCCACACCTCTTCCAACATTTGTCATTTTACCTTTCAGTTATTTTAGCCAATCAGTGTAATATATCTTAAGATTGTTTTTATTTGCATTGCCTTTCTTTCATTTTACCAATCAGTGTGATATGATATTTCAAGGTTGTTTTTATTTGAATTTCTCTAATTAATAATGATTTAGAGCATTTTTAATATCACAGTATATTATTTTGATTTATTTATCAGAGAACTGCCTGCTCATATTCTTTGACTATTTACCAATTGGGAAATAACTCATATTCTTATAGATTTGATGAAGTTCTTTATATATTTGAGATATGAGACCTTTATCTGAGAAACTGTCTATAAAATTTCCCCAGTTTCCTGCTTTCCTTCTGATCTTGGCTACAACCTTTTATTTCTATGAATCATTTTAACTTAATGTAATCAAAATTATTCTTTTTACATCTCACACAACCCTCTCCATTTCTTTTTTGTTCATAAATTGTTCATTTATTCTTAAGTCTGATAAGTAATATATTCCATGTTCTTCAAACTTTCTTATAATATCTCCTTTTATATCTAGGTCATGTGTTCATTTTGACTTTATTCTGAAAAATACTGTAAGATATTGGTCTGTGTCCAGTTTGTAGCCAGATTGCTTTTCAGCTTTCCCACTAATACTTTTTAACCAAATAATGAAGTCTAATCCCCAAAACTTAAGTCTTTGTACTTGTCAAACATTGGGTAACTATATTCATTTGCTGCTGTGGATTATATGTCAACTCTGTTCCACTGATCTACTTTTTAAATTTTCTGTCAGTATCAGATAATTTTGATGATTATTGCTTTATAATACAATTTGTTATCTGATATTAATAAGCCCCCTGCCTTTATATTCCCCCTCCATTAGTTCCTTAGATATTTTTAATCTTTTGTTATTATTTTTTCTAGTTCCATAATTTTTTTTCTAAGTTGATTGAAATATTGAATATATTGATTATAGATTGAATATATAGATTAATTTTGATAAAATTATAATTTTTATTATGTTGGCCCTGCTTATCCATGAACAATTAATATTTCTTAATTTTTTAAATCTGATATTATTTGTATTCAAAGTTTTTTATAATTTTGTTCTTATAGAGTCAGATTTTGTTTTGGTAGATGTGTTCCCAGGTAGTTTATAGTATTTATAATTATTTTAAATTGGGTATCTCTAGCTATGTCTTCCTGCAGGATCCTGTTGATAATATGTAGAAATGTTGATGTTTTATGTGAATTTACTTTATATCCTCCTACTTTGCTGAAATTATTAATTATTTCATTTAACTTTTAATTGCATCTTTAGGATTTTCTAAGTGCATCATCATATAATCTAATAGAAGAGAAAGTGTTATCATGTCATTCTTATTCTAATTTTTCATTTTTCTTGCTTTTTCTAGGATTTCCAGAACTATATTGAATAATATTGGTGACAGTGGGCATTCTAATTTCATACCTGAGTTTACTGGGAAGGCTTTTAGTTATTCCTATTACAAATATTGCTTCCTGATGGCTTTAGGTAAATTTTTCTTATCATTTTCTTATTCACTTATACCTATAGTTTTAAGTATTCTTAATAGAAAGTTGTACTTTATCAAATGCTTTTCCTTAAACAATTGCTATTATATGATTTTTGTTATTTTTAATTCCTATAACCAATTATGTTAATAGTTTTTCTTATGTTAAACCATTTTTGTCTTCCTGGTATGAATTTCACTTGATCATAATATATAATTTTTGTACCATATTGTTGCAATCTTTTAGATAATATTTTATTTATAATTTTTGCATCCATATTCATTAATGAAATTGATCTACAATTTTTGTCTCTTTGCATTTCCTTATTTAGTTATCAGTATATTGTTTCATAAAAGCAGTTTGACAGAACCCCTTCTTTGCTAATTATTCCAAATAATTTATTCAATATTGGAATTAGTTGGTCTTTACATGTTTGATAAGGTTCACTTTATGAATCTGCTTCCGGTGCTTTTTTCCTTAGGAAATTCATTTATGGCCTGTTCAATTTCTTTTCCTAAAATAGATCTATTTAGGTATTCTATTTCCTCTTCTGCTAAACTGGGCAGTTAGTCTTTTTGTAAATATTCTTCCATTTTATTTAAGTTGTTAATTTGTTGATATGGAATAAGCAAAATTATTCATTATAATTTCTTTTATTTCATCTTTTTTGGTAGCATAATCACTCTTTCCATTTTTGATATTAGTAATTTGATTCTCTCTTATTAAAATTGCATTAACCAATAATTTACCAGTTTTATTGATTTTACATAATTCCAAATTCTTATATTATTTATTAATTCATTGCTTTTCTTACACTCAATTTTATTAATCTCACCTTTAATTTCAATTCAATATTTAATTATGATTTTAAATTTATTATTTTCTAGTCTTTTTTTTAAGTGCCTACCCAATTCTTATTCTTTTTCATTTATATAAGGACTTAGAGATATAAATTTTTCTTTGATTACTGCTTTCAGTGTATCCCATAGGTTTTGATATGTTGCTTAATCATTGTCATTTTCTTTAATGCAATTCCTGATTGTTTCTATTATTTGTTCTTTAATGCATACTTTCCTTAAGATTAGATCATTTATTCCCCTAATTGCCTTTTTCCATGTGTTTCCATGGGCCCTTATTAAATATAATTTCATTTCATTGTGATTTATAAAGGAAGTGTTTAATACTTCTGCTTTTAGCTATAAAATTTTGTGCCCCAATATATAGTCAGTCTTTATAAAGATACATTTTACCACTGAAAGTTGTATTCCTTTCTATTTCCATTCAATATTCTCAAGATAGCTGTCATACCCACACCTAACATCATATATCAAGATAAGGTTGATGGTTTCATGATTTAGATATATAAGCACATAAGAAGAACATAGGATAGTTTACCTCTATAGAGAAGGAAGGCATTTGTGACCAAAGAAGAACTGGAACTCATTATTAAACACCAAATGGATGGTTTTGATTTTATTTATTTATTTGTTTGTTTGTTTGTTTGTTTGTTTGTTTGTTTAATTATTTATCCATTCATTCATTCATTCATTCATTTATTTATTTATTTATCTATCTATCTATCTATCTATTTATTTATTTATTTGTTCATTTATTTATTTATTTATTGCATAAACAGAACTAATACAGACAAGATTAGAAGGGAAGCAATAAATTGGGAAAACATTTTTACATTTAAGGGTTTTGATAAAGGCCTCATTTCTAAAATATATAGAGAACTGACTCAAATTTATAAGAATTCAAGCCATTCTCCAATTGATAAATGATCAAAAGATATGAACAGACAATTTTCAGGTGAAAGAATTAAAATTATTTCTAATCATATGAAAAAATGCTCTGAATCACTGTTGATCAAACTCTGAGATACCACTATACACCTGTCAGATGGGTTAAGATGACAGGAAAAAATAATGATGAATGTTGGAGGGGCTGTGGGAAAACTGGGTCATCAATTCATTGTTGGTGAAGTTGTAAAAGAATCCAACGATTCTGGAGAGCAATCTAGAATTATCCCCCAAAGGTTATTAAACTGTGCATACCCTTTGATCCAGCAGTGCTACTACTGGGCTTATATCTGAAAGAAATACTAAAAAAGGGAAAGGGACCTGTATGTGCCAAAATGTTTGTGGCAGCCCTTTTTGTAGTGAGTAGAAACTGGAAAATGAATGGATGCCCATCAATTGGAGAATGGTTGGGTAAATTATGGTATAGGAATGTTATGGAATATTATTGTTCTGTTAGAAATGACCAGCCAGATGAATACAGAGAGGCTTGGAGAGACTTACATGAACTGATGCTGAGTGAAATGAGCAGAACCAGGAGATCATTATACACTTCAACAACAATACTGTATGAGGATGTATTTTGATGGAAGTGGATATCTTCAACAAAGAGAAGATCTAATTCAGTTCCAATTGATCAATGATGGACAGAATCAGCTACACCCAGAGAAGGAACACTGGGAAATGAGTGTAAACTGTTTGCATTTTTGTCTTTCTTCCCAGGTTATTTTTACCTTATGAATCCAATTCTTCCTGTGCAACAGGAATTTGGTTCTGCACACATTTTTGTATCTCAGATATACTATAACATATTTAATATGTATGGGACTGCCTGACATCTAGGGGAGGGGGTGGAGGGAAGGAGGGGAAAATTCGGAACAGAAGTGAGTACAAGGGATAATGTTGTAAAAAATTACCCATGCATATGTACTGTCAAAAAATTATAATTAAAAATTAATAAAAAAATAAAAAATAAATCACTGTTGATCAGAGAAATGCAAATTAAGACAACTCTGAGATACCACTACATACTTATTAGATTGGCTAAGATGACAGGAAAACATAATGATAAATGTTGCAGGGGATGTGGAAAAACTGGGATACTAATACATTGTTGGTGGAATTGTGAATGGATCCATCCATTTTGGAGAGTAATTTTGACCTATACTCAAAAAGTTATCAAACTGTGCATACCCTTTGATCCAGCAGTGTTTCTAATGGGTTTATATCTCAAAGACATCTTAAAGGAAGGAAAGGGATCCATATGTGCAAAAATATTTGTGGCAGTCTTTTTTGTAGTGGCAAGAAACTGGAAACTGTATGGATGTCCATCAGTTGGAGAATGGCTGAATAAATTATGGTATGCGAATGTTATGGAATATTATTGTTCTATAAGAAATGACCAACAGGATGTATACAGAAAGGCTTGGAGAGACTTACATGAACCGATGCAAGTGAAATGAGCAGAACCAGGAGATCATTATACACTTCAACAACAACTCTATATGATGATCAGTTCTGATGGACGTGGCTCTCTTCAACAATTAGAGAATCCAAATCAGTTCCAATTGATTTGTAATCAACCGAACCAGCTATACCCAGAGAAAAAACACTGGGAAAGAAGTATGGACCACAACATAACATTTGCACTCTTTCTGTTGTTGTTTGCTTGCATTTTTGTTTTTTCTTCTTAGGTTATTTTTACCCTTTTTCTAAATCTGATCTTTCTTATGCAACAAGATAACTGTATAAATATGTACACATATATTATATTTAACATGAATGGAACTACCTGTGGGGAGGGGATGGAGGGAAGAAGGGGAAAAGTTGAAACAGAAATGTTTGCAAGTGTCATTGTTGAAAAAATACCCATGCATAGGCTTTGTATATAAAAATCCATGATAAAAATATTTAAAAAAAGAATTGGAGAATGAGTGGATGCCCATCAATTAATTAGAGAATGACTAAACAAATTATAGTCCACGAATGTAATGGAATATTATTGTTCTATAAAAAATGATGAACAAGCTGCTATAGAATAGTGTGGAAAGAGGTACATGAACTGATACTGTGTGAAACAAGCAGAACCAGGAATACATTGTACACAATAACATCAAGAATGTGAGTGATCAACTATGAAAGACTTGTCTCTTCTCGGTGGTTCAGTGATCCAAAGTAATCCCAATAGACTTCAGACAGAAAATGCCCTCTGCATCCAGAAAAAGAACTAAGGAGACTAAATGTAAATCAACACATGATCAGTTCACTTCTATTTTTTGCTTTTTCTCTCTTTTCCACAGTTTTTCCCTTTGGCTCTGATTTTTCTCTTCCAACTTGATTCATAAAGCAATGTGTATTAAAAATAAATTTGCTATGATAAAAACCAAACAAACAAAAATACTATACATTGCAGACAAGTTGCTGATTCACATCTAAATGTTTAAGAAATAAAACTTTCTTCCACTAATGAAAAAATGTAAAGCAATTTCTGGAACTTTTGTTCAGAACTTCATACATTGGGGAGTATCTAATGTGAACTACAGCTGCAGGCATATACAGAAGTTCACAGAATGCTACCAGAAATGCAAGTCAGAAATCTTTCAGGGTAATTGAAAATGTCAAGTAAGGAGAAGGGAATTTCTGGAGATTTGGTCAAAATATATGATCAAATGTTTGTAGAATACCTGGATACCTTTAAATATTCATATAGGTGTTTATATGTGAAGTCTTTATCAAAATAACATAAAATAGGAGGGAAAGGTGGAAATAGCAAAAAAGAAATTTAAAGATGTTTGCTTATTTCTAAATAATGGGGGCAGATGTGTGTCAAGTTGTATTAATGCATTACTACCCATAGGGGTAATTAACATTTATAAATCTGGCATCATCCGGGTGCTTTAAAAAAAATCTCTACACCCACAAAATGTCATGTTAACCACTAGCAAAACCAGCTGGTTTGAGTTTCATCTTATTTTACTTTTCCAATTGATCTCAGGTGGATGTGCTAGCAAGTAATTAAAGGTCAAGGGGTGGGGGAAGGAGAGCAGAGAGATAAAAAGCATGAAATTCTAAATGAGATTTGGGTAATTTTCAGAGAAGCCACTCAGCCTTTGAATAACTAACAAGTACAGACTCTAACTTGCTGTATTTCTACAGAGTAGCAGCAGAAGCATATACCCAATGAAATTTCCTCTGGTAGATAGCCTTTGGAGGAATCTTATTTGCATTGTGGTTTCTTTAATTGTAAAATTGGGGATTGTCTTTTGTTTCAATCTACTCTAAAAAGTAAACTCTAACTGAAATTCTCTATATGATTTCTATCTGATCAAAAAGCTTTAGACACAATGATTGACACATTTCATATACAAACACATACTAGTTACTTAGGAGCCTGTAGTCCTATCTCCACATTAAGCACGCTACCAGTTTTTTGACTACTAGCTAAGAGGAAAATAGCAACTTTATTGCTGTGAATTTTAAGGGCCTGTATTAGAATGACTTACAAAAACAAAGAAAGATGGGCATAGAAGCTAAGATAGACTGTCAATGATGTTTCTAATGAACCACATGATGCCTCCTGGTCTCCTACACTGGAGTAGTCTGTCAGTCTGGTCAGACACTATCTCATTAACAATCAAGTAATTGGTATTCATCAAACACTTACTACAATCTTAGCACTATTCTCAATACTCTAGCAGGTTTAAGGAGCTTGCTTTTTCCATTAATGAGCCACATGCAAAAAAGGAACCTGATTTTTTTAATCTTTAATGTTATAGGGAACATATTTAGCTTGACAGCTTTTAAAAAATTTCAATTTCAATTAAATTTCATTTAAACTTCATAATATAGAAGTGAAGTATATATTATATATAATATGTATAATATATACACACATGAATGTATAATGTATACATATACATATTTGTTACTTCAATAAAGTTTAGGCTAATAGGGAGAGATAGGGAAAGAATACTTGAAATGGAAGAAGATTAAGAAATAGAAGGAAGAAATTATAGATCTTGAGGTTAAAAAAAAGATAGGCTGATAACAGGTAGAGAGAACAGAATAAAGACTGGAAGAAGTTGTGTTCTGCTGTTGACACATTCCTGTTAGTTTCTATAGTTAAATACTCTCCTTAATTTCTAGGTTTTTTTTTCTTTTTCTTTTGTTATGGGCTTTAGTATGATTGTCATGTCATTGTCACCTCTTTTTCACAGACTTTAGAAATATGGATTAATTTATTAATTACTTTTCACAACTCTCTAATTCTTACACATTTTTTAGAAGCTACATTCATAACAAATTTACCTGAACACTATGAAACAGTAGGAATACTAATTTTTCATCAGTAATAACTGATATTTATAAAACCCTTTAAGGTTTTCAAAGGGCTTTTCACATATTTTTTATTATTTCATTCGATTCTCTCAATAATCCTGTGGGGAGAGTAGTCTTATAAATGATGAAACTGATATTAAGAAAATAAATGAGTTGCCCAGTTACATGGTTAGATGTATGAAAAAGGATTCAAATGCATGTTTTTCTTACTCCAAGTTCATAGCCCTACCCACTATATTACCCATTCTTCTAAGGTGAGTGCTGCAGTTAGCAAATGTATGAGTAGAGAGGTGGTCAAAAGTAAGGAATATAAAATATGATTCTAACCCACAAGAAATTTCCAGAATGTTCTATAGAGACTTTAAATCCCAGAGTTGGAAGCTATCTCAAAGATTATCTAGTTCAAAACTCATAGTGTAAAAGATTGCTGAATTTGTTATCAAAATACTTTGGTCAACATACAAGATTTGGCTCTTATTTCTAGCATGACCTTGGATAAGTCATTTAACTTCTCAGGTATGTAATTTTCTCTTTTTGTGATCCTCTGTTCATGATTTTATCAATCCCTATAAAATATACTTTCTACACACTGTATATTACCAACAAGCGATCAGTTCAATCTTAATTGAAATAGGTAACAGGGAGTTCACTATTTCCAAAGGCAGATCATTACATTTTTGCAGAACTCTTACTGCTACAAAATAAATTTATGAATTGAGACATAATACACAAATCAAAGAGTAAGACATATGTCATACTGACCTATCTATTTAGATATACATACATATGATTTTTACATGTATTTTATTGAAGTATTATATGCTCAAATGGATCTGTGATCTCACTAATATGGATATTCTGTCCATTGATATGGATTGCATTGCATCCATGCCTACCCTTCATGTGTGTCTCTTGTCTATGTCCTCCCATTAATTCAGGAGAGAGGGTCCATGCAAAGTCACAATGGCAGGCCTTGTCTTTTTTTTAACATGGTGAGTACAATGATGGAGTACATAGGCCCTCTGACAATAATATAAAGCAGATTAGAGTGATGGGGTTTATCGCATTGAATATTGGAAGGGTGATAGTGAAAAATAAGGGCTAGTGTGACAAAGCAATGCTAGGTTTAAATGCACTGATACTACATCTTGGGCAAGTGACTTAGTCTCTATGAACCTTAGTTTTCTCATATGTGAAATGAGAGAGTTAGGCTAAAGGGACTCTAAGGTCCCTTCCAGGTTAAAATCTATGATTTTGTAATTCCATTAAATATAATGGGGACAAGTCATGGAGGACTTTGAAAGTCAACTGGAAAAATTTTGTTTAGGTTGTGAAGTAAGCCATTGCTAATTCTCCAGTAAGGAAGTGAATTGAAGAAAATAGCCACCTATCTATCCAACTTTATTTTTCCCTATTCTCCTGTAGTAACACTTTGTTCCTAAATTGATGATTTAGATTAATTTGACAGAGATTAGGTATGGGATGGATTGAAGTGTCAAGAAACTGGGGAAAAAAGTTATGTTATGTTATGGGAGCCAAAGGTTTTTCAAGTCATGGGGAAATTGGGAAAAGTTGCTGGTTTGAAATGGTGGGAAGATAATGAATGAAATATAAAACAAAGTCAATTCAAAGCAATGATAGAGTGTTGCTAATTTGCTAATTTGGAAATGTTAAACCAGAATTAGGCTGAGAATCTGAAATTACAGGTATAGGTTTTAAGTTATATACATAGAAATGAAGCAATGAAAGAATGTCTTCTCCAAAGAAATAACTATAGAAAGAACATATGTAAAGCAATGGAAAGAGTTCTGAATTTGGAATCAGAGACTTGAGTTCAATCTTGTTTCTGATACTAGCTATGTGACCATGGGCAAATCACTTACTTATTTCAGTATCAGGAAATTCTTTGGAGGATAGTGAATGCTGTACTTGGAGAGAAGAAGACCTGGGTTGAAATTCTACCTCTAAGCTTGTTAGTTATGTGACTTGGGGCAAATCATTTAATGTCTTAATTTTTTCATCTGTAAAATAAAAGGGTTGTAATAGATAGTTTTATAAATCTAAAAATGATCCTTTGACTTTATAAAATTAATTTTTTTTTCATCTGTAAAATAAAAGGGTTGTAATAGATAGTTTTATAAATCTAAAAATGATCCTTTGACTTTATAAACACAGATGGCATAGTTAAATAATAATACAAAGCAGGTGGTTTGTTTTTCTAGATACCAATTTGTTCACCCAAGAGGCAATGACACGCTTTAGCTACATTTTTGAGCAGAAAAATTATGTGACTTCTTGTAGCCTTAAATGTTATTGTAGAAAAGTATTATCATTATTGCTTGTACTTTTATAATGGGTTTTTCTCCAGGTAACGATAAAGTAGACTTTACCACAATTTAAGTAATGTTTGATTAGAAAGTGGGTAAGAAGTAGAAATGGTGGCTCTCAGAGGACAGTGTCTTTTCATTGTTAGGAATGGTAGTAGCAGAGTACAAGGGTGAGATGGGAAGATTTATTCCCTACTCTGGGGGATATTCCCCTGATATTTGGCATAACTAACTCCATAAAGTAACATGAGGAAAGACAAAAATAAACTTGTGAGTCCAGTTTTCCTTGACTATAAAAGATAAGTCATAAGCTTGTCTTAATCTCTCTAGTAATCTTACAGCTTCACACAAAACTCAGTCCAATGAACAGATTGTGTGTGTAATCACTATCCATACTGGAAAAAAAGCCAACATGAATAATAAAAATCATTTTGATCATTTCAGCAAGTTTGGCACAAGTTTTGAAAAGTGGATTAAATGGATTAGCTTTTTGAATGGATTAACTTTTAAATTTTTATATTATTAAGTTGTTAACAAAGAAACCTTCTTCATCTTACTCAGAGAGTCTTGTATGGTTTCTTCTCTTCCAAATATGGAAATACTCCAGAGTCAGCTAATGCAACTACTTCCCCAGGGGCCTGCAGGAATTATACATTTTTGCCCTTTACCAGGAAGAGCAGGAAGTACAACAGTCTTGAAATACTGGAGGTTTACTTTAGTGTGGTAGTCAAACAGAAGTGTCTTAAATAAGCATTTTAAAAAATATGTTCAATCTAGTCTTAATCAGAAACTTCTAATCTAACATGGATTCTTAATTATGAGAAGCTGCATGATACAGTACAAAGCACTAGATGTAGATTCAACAGATCTGGTTCAAATTCCATCTCTGCTAATTATTATCTGTAAAATCTTGCTCAAATTCATTCACCTCTCCAGGTCTCAGTTTTCTCATGTAGAAAATGAGAGAATTGAATTAAATGGCTTCTAATATTTAAATCTATGATTTTATGATTTAACACTTTTCACTTGTGGTTGAACTAGAAAGATTAGGAAAAAGAATTTCTTCTTCTAATATGATGTAGTGGCAAGAACCCTGGACATTTTAAGTATCAGAATGTCCATCTTCTAACTTTTGATAACTATAAATATAATCTTGTAAACTTTTCTGGAATACTATTTCCTCATCTTCAACATGAGGATTTGAACTAGATTGACCTTATCAATCTTCTACTCAATAAATTCAAGTGGCTTCCTATTACCTCTAGAATCAAATACTAAATTTTATTTGGCATTCAAATCTTTTCATAACCTAGCTCTCTTTACCTTTCCTTATTCCCTTATACCTTATTTCCTGACAATTATTTTTGATCTAGTAGCACTGGTCTCCTGGCTCGATGAACAAGACCCTCCAATTCTTACTCCATTCTTTTTTTTTTTTTGTTCTTCATGATTCACTCTCTATCCTCCATTCTGACCATGACCTCCTTGGCTTCCTCAAGTCCCAACTAAAATCCTACTTTCTACAGGAAGCCTTCTCCACCCCCTCTTTATTCTAGTCCTCTCCTTCTTTTAATTAAAATTTATCCTGTATTTAGCTTACTTTGGGTATATTTGTTTGCATGTTGTGTCCCCTATTAGATCGTGATTGAAAGGACAAGGACCTTTTTATTGTTGTTGTTCACATCTTTTTGTATCTCTAGTGTTAAGCAAAGTGTCTGGAATGATAGCAGATTCTCAATAAGTGCTTATAAATGAATGGGTATTATTGTTCTTTCCAGCTCTAAATTTATTCATTTTTAGTTTTTAGTGAATTCATCTCTTTTTGGTCCTCAGTTTCTGTATCTTTAAAATGGGTTTTTGAGAAGATCAAATGAAATATTGAATAGAATAATTTATACTATAAATGTAAACTAGTTCTATTTTTCTTCTTTATATGCTATGACTTGAATACAGTATTTGACTCTTGGGTTTATTATTTTCCTAAAACTTTGAAAATAAGGCAGCCTGGCAAGATAAACAGCTTATTGATTTGGAATCATGAGAATCTGAATTCATATTCTATTTCAGATACTAATTTTTTGACTTAGTGAAGTTAAATTCTCTGTACTTGTTTCCTCATAGAGGAGCTGAACTTAATGACCTGAAAGATTTTTTTTTAGTTCTAAAAAAGCCACTTTACACTAACTAGCACAGAACACATCACATATTGGGAACATGATTTGTCCTGGTTATATTAACTTCAGCTAATCCTAAAACAGGTAGATATATTCTAGGCATAAATTGAGATTCTTCTTTTATTCTCTAGAATGGAAAAATAAGTGCGTCAGAAGGAGGAAAAAATAGCACATAGTTGACTTATATAATCAGACATCTTGAATTCACCTTTCTTTTGTGGGAGCAATATAGGTCAATACATAATGATGATATATGACCTATATGAATATAATGATGTATAATTTTGGAGGTCATAAGGTATTTCCCAGGGCATTAATACTGAATCATAGAATGTTAGAAGAGGTAAAGGTCCTTAGTGATGATTTAATCTCATTTTCTCATTTTAAATATGAGGAAAATAAAGTCCTAATAGGTAAAGTGACTTCTCCAAAGTTATAGAGCTGGTTAGTAGAAAGGATAAGATTAGAACCCAGAATTCTTAATTCCTAATAAAGTACTATTTCATTTTGTGCATTCTTCCCCTTTCATACCTAGAAAAATGAAATTCAGTAACTTTTCATTTTGACCAACATAGGAGCCTAATGCAAAGGTAATCTGGTGTGAAGAATAAGGAGAGAGCCATGACAACATGGGTTTAGATCTCTGATACATCTTGTTGGATGACCCTAGACTTAACCTTCAATGCTCTAGGAAAGTCTCTACTGCAGATTGCAAAGAAGATAGAAACCTTTGCTGGAAGAGGACATTTTGTTACTTGGCAATTCCCTAAAATAGGAAAGGTCCAAATTTTATTCCCTATCCTTAAAATAGAGGGGATCTTTGCATCTTATCTCACCTAGCTTAACATCTGCTTTGAATTTCAGATTTCAGCTACTTGATGGAGTCCTACTTCATGGGACCTAGTATCTGGATATTGACAACACAATTCCAATAAAAAACCAAAAACAAAAACAAAAAACCTTCCATTTCCACATATGTTAATATTGAGGTGAAAAGGAGATCAAGAGAATTAGATCAATTCCAGTTTGGCAAAATATTTATAAAAATATTTATCTGATTTAAACAGATTTTTAGAGTGTTATCCTATGTTGTTGTTTTTTTCACTATCAGTTGGTATAAATATATGTTTTTGAATTTTTACACAACATTTTCCAATGCTATTATAACCTACCCACGTATTTCTTCCCTGAGCTAAATCATCATGAGGTGTACATACCAAAATAATTCAGTTGCCTATATGGCTGTTTTCAACATTTGCTGGTGGGTGGGAAGACCAACAAAATAATTAATTTCCAGATTTATTTGATGCACCAAATGATTCATTTTTAAAAAGATAAACATTTTGTGATTTTGATGAAAATATTCCATTATGATTCCTTAGAGCTTACTTACCATTAGTCACCAAGTCAAAACGAAAATGAATAACATTCAGAGAAATAGACAGAGACAAAGATGTTAAATGAAAGAAGCAGGAAAGAAAACATTCTTTTAATTGAGTTTGGAAGGGAGAGAAACTACATGCAACCGAGATTTAGGCAGTCATAGATTTCCAAATTCTTTGAGAAGATGGATATTTAATGAGCAGAATTTTAAGACAGGAGAGAGGTTGGTAGAGAGAACTTCATTGGTAAAACTTCAATTCAGAAAGAAAAAAAAGAACTGTTTTCTTTCACATATAAATTTGTTGCAGAAGCACTTGTCATACTGTTGGCAGTATAATAGGTTTATGAAATCTAGAAATGAAATTCTGAAAGTGGAGTGAGAGAACTAACGGAGACCTAAATCATGGAGAACTTTGAGGCTAAGCCCAATTATAAAGAGCCTATAGTGCTACCAAGAAGGATTTATGCAACCACCAGCTGGCTTAGTTGTTACCAAGATTGCGGAATTTTATAAGGATGCCTAATAAAAAGAGTTTTAAGGAAAGAAGAAAAATCTGCTAGAAATAGAAGTGTACTTATAAATATTTAACAATTGGCTTTCTGAACAACAAAAAAAGATCCCAAATATAGTGATGGTATTCTTTTTTTTTCTTCTGAAGCAATTGGGGTTAAGTGACTTGCCCAGGGTCACACAGCTAGGACATGTTAAGTGTCTGAGGTCAGATTTGAACTTAGGTCTCTCCTGACTTCAGGGCTGGTGCTCTATCCATTGCACCACCTAGCTGCCCCATGATAGTGTGTTTTTAAGTTTAATCTTCATTACAATTTTCCTCATTTTCAGAAGTCTAGACAATCAATCCCTAATTTGTAGTGATTGCTGATTTCTAAAATATAAGTGCATATGCTAAAAGTTTAACAACTCTCTCTTGGGACCCAGTGCAAGCTGGTTCTTAAAGCTGTAATTCAGAAAAGTAAAGAGATACATGGGGGTTTGAGCTTTGTTTGTATACCCCCAATGAAGGAAGAATAATGCCTTCCAAGGCATCCTGTTTTACTTTTTACCATTCTAATATGGCATATTTCCCTCTCCCATGCAGTATATTGATGAAGCAACATCATCTCAGAAAAATGACATGACTTACCTCGATAAAATTGATAGTGGCCCAGAAGAGGGAAAAAAAACCCAAACATTTTCCTTAATTCCTAGCTCAGGATAGTATTCTTTTTGATACCCATATTGCCGCCCATGGAAACCCAATTATGTGTGTTGGGTTGCACTTAATATGTTGCAATTTTTATACAAACCTAATTAGGGTAAAATAACACCTCGGAGGCCATATACACAATGGGTTAGTTACATCATTGTTGCTCAGCAAGACTAGAGATTCCTGGAATTTATTGCTGGGGTATGACTCAATATGCATATGGAGCAGCTAATGAATTTGACCTTATGGCAGGCAGAAAGGCTCTAGAGGAGTTGGTTACCAGAATAGCCACACATTTAGGGAATTCACAAAATCTGATAAGAAAAGATTTAGAGCTTAAAAGCCTTTGAAAATGTGGGTAGCCCTTTGCTGTCAGTAACACTTCATGTAAGAAGATGTTTAAATGAGGTCCAAACTGAATCATTTGAATTCCTTTCCCTAATGAACATACATATTGAAATAATCTGGGGCTAAAGGTACATTCTATTGAATGAGATCAATTCAATTTTGGGATAATCTGAAAGCAAAATGCAAAGACATTGTGATTTGCTTTACTTAGCATGTTGATCCCCTAGTATTGAGAACATCTTTGGCAGTAGTCAGCACACTGATGGAACTTCACCTTTATGCACCTGAACTTTTGCTTAATTCAATTCTAGAAGAATTTATTGAGCATCCACTGTGTGCTTGGCATTGACTTGCCATTGTGGTGATGAAATCCCTGGCCTTAAAAAGATTACAGTATACTTAGGGGGAATACAATGCATACAGATAAGAAAATACAAAATATATAAGAAATAATAAAAAGGAATATTTAGCAACCTAAACAAAAACTGGGATTTGAAAAGGCATTTTTTGCACAGAAAGGAGAATTTAAGCTGAGCTTCAAAGGCAGCTAAGGATTTCCAGAAATGAAAGTGAGAAAGGAGAATAAGTTGTTGTTTTTTTTTTTTTTTTTAACATAAAGAAATGAATCACACAGGGCTTTTATTGAGAGACTATAGGTTAATGACTAGTAAAAGGTATGCAAAAAGAAAGAGCATAAATAAACTTTGATGCACAGAAGAAAAAGTATAGAAAGGGATACAAATTAAATATTGTTTGCTACTCTATTAAATTATAAACATATATATGTATGTATGTTTGCATACATACATGCATATACACACACATAGCTATAAAAACTAATTAATGAACTAGCATTCATTAACAACTAACCAGGTTACAAATACAGGTTAGGAATACAAAAGAAAAGGAAATTGTGCCCAAGGAATTTATATTTCAATGTGGACAAATAGAACAAATAAAAGGTAACCTTGGTTGGAAAGGCACTAGTTACTGGGATTGAATAAGAAAAATCCCATACAGAAGGGAATGCTCAGGACAAATTTTGAAGAAAACTAGGCATTCAAGGGGGCACTTAAGTAGTATAGTGAATAATACAAGGCCTGCAGTCAGAAAAATTCATCTTCTTTAATTTAAATCCAGCCTCACCATTTACTAACTGTGTGAATCTGGGCAAGTCACTTAATCCCGATTAATTCAGTTTCCTCATCTGTAAAATAGTCTGGGGAAGAAAAAGCTAAACCATTCTAGGTCTTTGCCAAGAAAACTCCAAACGGCATTATGAAGATTTGAACTAAAATGACTGAACAAAAAAAGGGACTATTCAAGGCAGCAGTGGTGCATCATAGGTGTTTAATTCATAATAATAGCCATGTAAAGGCCCAGAAATAAAAATTTAGGAGTATATTGGTAAATTCTTAACAATTGGCTTTCTTTAAAAAAAAAAAAAGGACCTCCAACACATTTTTAAAATTTCACTTGCATCATCATTTTCTCCATCACTTTCTCAAATGAGATAATCCACAAAACAGTAGTTCAAGTTTTTGTCAGTGCAAATGTTCATTTAGAAAATTTGAAAGGCCCTTGCAAGTCCAAATGAATTGGCTCCAGCAAGTAAGCATATGCGTCTTTAGTATAGAGATCATGGAAAGGAATGATGTATATGAAGACTAAAAAGGTAAGCAGTGGCCATGTTCAAAAACTTTTAAAGCCAAAGAGATGTTTTTATTGGGCCTTTGAAGTAGGGAGCTACTGAAGTATATTGAGTAGAGAGGTGATATGTCAAACCTGCTCTTTAAGAAAATCATATTGTCAACTGTATAGAAGACAATTTGAAGTGGGGAGAGACTTGTGGCAAGGATGACAATTAGAATACTATAATCCAGGCAAGGAATGTTAAGCTAAGGTGATAACTATGTGAGAAGAGAAAATGGAATGGAAGAAAGACAATGTAGAACTATAAATAACAAGATTGAACAAATTTCTGGATATGGTGAGTGAATTGAGGGGTCAAAAGGTAATATATATCATGATATATATCAAATTTGGGTAACTCTAGAAAAATAATGTTAACCTCAACAGGAATTAGAAAGTTCACAGAATTTACAATTTCCCTTTTTTTTTTTTTTTTTTAATATTTTCCTTTGTTGATGAGTTCAAAATTAAAAAAAAAAAAACCACCAAAAATTTAATTTCTAAGAATAGAAATAAATGAAAAAGAGACAACTCAACTGAGGGATAAATCTGACTTTCACCTTCAAATTGAAATGAATATAAAAATCAGTGATCACTAAGGTCATAGTAGGTAATGCTGAGACAAAAACATCTTTTTTTTTAAATGCTTGAAAAAGGCAGTTTTCAGTTAAACAACATAGGGGAATTGTGAAATGTAGAATATGCTTTATGAGCAAAACAGAATTACAGTAGCTCAAAAGAAACGTGAGATACACAAATCTAGACATCTCCACTCCAAAGGTTCATATGGACTATTTATACCTGACCTGGGGTAGAGCGTTCTGAGCTCATTTTGGTCTGATCAATCACAGTTGGACACACTGTAGCTTGACCCCAACATAGTAATATCATCCTAATCCTCTTCAAGAATGAAGGAAAGCAAACAGTTGAAGATAGTTAAATGTCAGGGTTTTTTTTTTTCAGTGTATTGATAAACTTTCCTGATTTTTTTCTCTTTTCTTTTTCTTTTTAAAAAATTCTTATAAGTAAAAAATTTTTGAGAGGAAGAGAAAGAAGACACGTGGAAAATATAGGTAATGTAAAAACAAAATATAAAATTAAAATATATTTTTCAAAAAGAATTTGTTCAATGGTATGGATGTTCAGCTGGTCAATGAAACAAATCAGGATCATCTAACATTATAGCAAAATAAATCTTCCACATTCATGAAGTCCTCTGCTGAAAGTAAACATTCTTTCAGGTATAAATTGAATTTAATAACCTTTGATGCCTTCTCCAACTCTGAAGTTTCATGATTATGACTATTCAGGATTCAGCAAATGGACATTGACAATTTGGGGAAAAGAATAGGAAATCTCTGGAAATGATCCAGTTATTCTAATAATAAAACTAATCTGGAAAATAAATATTTAGTTCCCTGCCCCAATCATGAGCAGGAGGAATTATTTCAGTTCATCACACATTTCTTCTTTTATAAAATACTGCTTTGTTTTCAAATTCACTATTTCTAATACTGCCAGTCTTTGCTGTCTGTGTGTTTCATCATTATTAGCCTTGGTTATTGTCATTTTAAATTTGACATTTTTTTCAAGTTTCCCAGTTTATATCAATTATCCATAATAGACATGAAAACAATGGATATTTATAGGTTTAAAACCACTGAATTTATAAATGAACACAAATTATTTTGTGTGCTTAAACATTTTAATAACCAATTGATTTTAAACCCTGGGTTATTTGTGGCTAATATAATTATGAAGTCAAGAGGAAGTGATCTATGGCATAGCAAGATAGTAACTCCTGCCAATATGAAGCCATGGTAAAGATAATAACACTCTCCCTAGAGGGTGTCAATAGCCACCCCATAAAGACAGAACTATTCAGTTTCTCAATTGGCCTATGTGCAAAGAACTCAACCTTGAAAACTTGTTTTAAAACCAAGAGAAGGTACCAGGTGAATCATCTGTGTAGCAAGACAATGGAAGTCTGGGAAGCCAAATCACACAGGATGATTTTTACTATAGATCTGTCTTTCCAAATGATGCAGTGAGCTATATACTATAAGCTACTAAATGGCTTAAAATTCAACATACAACAAAGGGCCTGGGCAATAAAGAGGTAAAAGATGATATGTTTAATCTATTCTAAGCATGATTCTCCTGATGGTCACAGGATTCCAATAATTGTTCATACATGATGGCTGTCAACTTTCCTCTTCAATGATCAGTTTTAATTAATCTGACAGGTCTTCATATTACCTAAACACAAGCATTATGTGTGATCGACAAGAATGTTAAGGCTTTATTTTGTTTGCTTACTGCAATTACTACTCTTTTCTTCACTAAAGCCATTTAATACTTTATAGATTGTAAGGGTTTCCAACAGGACATATAAAAATGCTGCCAATGAGACATTTCATTTGGTCTGAACCTCAATGTCACATCAATATCTTCTGTTTGCCTTCCAAAAGAAAATGTAAGCCTTAATGTCATTTTCCCACTTCAATTAAAGTATCATTGGCCAATATACCTCCTGGATAGCAGAATTCAGGAGAAGCTTTCAGCTAAACATGGCTGAAGAAAAATATTTGAATGAGTATAGGCTTTTCCTAATATTAACTAGTGTGTTACTTCAATTATAAAAAGGAAGTGTTAAAGAACACTGGAAATAGGGTTCAGGAGACCTGACTTTATATCCTAACTCTGCTTAATTTTTTTTTTTTTTACCCTAAGCAAGTTACTCAGTTTAACTCTTAGCCATTTTACCTATAAAATAAAGTTGGGCCAGGTGATCTTTAACATGGCTTTAAAGTTCTATATGTGGACAGCTAGGTGGTGCAGTAGAGTGCCAGACATAGAGTCAAGAAGACTCATCTTGAGTTCAAATCAGCCTTAGATACTTGCTAACTGTGTACAGAACCTGGGTAATTCATTTACCCTTGCTTTCCTCAGTTTCTTCATCTGCAAAATGAGCTGAAAAAGGAAAGGAAAAACCAATCTAGTTTCTTTGCCAAGAAAATCCCAAATGGGTCACAAAGAGTTGGAAACAACTTTAAAAACTGAACAACATAACTCTACACTTCTATGATCTTCATATGTACTCTCATTTGCTTTGCTCTCATTGTAAAAAGAAAGCACATTCCCTTACAATGTTTTCTTGTGAGTAAAAGTATCTTAAATCCTAGTTTTATAGTCTAGAAAGTTTCATTTTTAAGCATAATTCATTCAACAAATGTTTGAGTCTCTGTTGTGTAAAAAGTCTCTTGGCTAGATGGTATTAGAAAGCTGTTTGTTTAGCATAAACATGATCACTGCCCTTAAAAACTAACCTTAGTCTACCTGGGGAGAAAGGACATGCAAATAATTGCATTAAAAATGGAATGTGAAAAGGACATAAGAGAAATATCAAATGCTACAATTATTTCAGAAAAGAAAGAACTCACTTCTCACGGAGGGGATGAGAGAATAAACTTTGAATTATGCTTTAAAATAAGGGCTAGAATTAGACAAAGCTGGGATGGGGGGGAAGGTGGTGTTCAAAGCAATATTTCACAGAAGAAGGGAACAGCGTAAGCCAGGGAAAAGAGGCTTTTGAGCTGGAAGATTCCTAATAATAGATCATAAGAAGCAGATGTGCTAGTGTAATGGTACATAATCAGCAAACTTTTCCTGAGCACTTAACTATCTACAAAGCACTACTGAAGGATAATGGAAGGTATAGAGAAGATGGAACCCAAAAATGTAGAGGTAAGAATCTAGGAAGGAAGTCTTTTTTAGGGGGATGTTTTCCATGGCATATTGTTCAGAATTTTGTGAATTCTTTCTCATGAATCAAAGGATATTAGGCGATGTAAAAATGATCAACTCATTTCCTGCTTTTACCCTCATCTAGAGTGGAGATAGTGATTTAATATATTTAATCGTCTTGGGGGAGGCGGAAGAGGGGTGGATTATCTAGGTCTGCCAAATTTGGTCTCAGAATTGAAAGAAAAAAACATATCTCATCATGAAACTTCAACTATTATTTGGGAAGAATTTGGTTCCTGGGAAGGGGAAAAAAACTGTCTAAAAGGGTAAAAGATAGTTAATGGTTTCAAAAAAAGAAAAGTGAAATAATAGAATGAAGGACATTAGTCTCTCCCAAAGGAAAAAAAAAAGTCTAAAGGTTCAAAAGTTTATAATTCCTTTTGTCTCAAAGAATAGTTTATTCAAAGTAAAACAAACAAAAATGAAAGACATTCATCCTTTTATTCCTCCTTCCCCTATGATTCCCCCATCCCACAATCCCAGAGGGCAGAATCCTTGTTGATTTCAAATAGGAAGCCTCTCAGGTAAGGTTATCCATTGTAAGAGTCAATAGGTAAATAGTAATAAGCATTCAACTATAACCTGAATGAAACTCCTTCATGATCACATCATATTCCCTTTGGTTCATATCTTCATACATGGCAGAGATAATAAAGACATGGACATGCATTTTTCTACCTTCTGGCATATAATAAAAACTTCAGTAATAATTAGCAATGTGTAAAGATCCTACCAAGTATTTAACTTCCACTTCTCTCATTCAATGGTTTTTAAAAACTGGTAAATGTCTTTCAATGTCAGTCTCTTCTTTGTAAGTAGAATTTTCACAAGATACTTCATAAGGTTTTTTGATTACTTTCAGTATATCTAAGGATATCCAACATGACTCAACATTTTATCAGTTTCATCCTTCTATTCGGGGAATAGGCAGTCCTAGTTAAGTTCATCAAAGATATGAACTGGGGTATCTATGATGGTATGGAGAGTTTTGATCTGAAACTTCTGAAACTCATTTCAAATATTTGTTCCTCCAAAGCAGGCTTGGCATAAGGCACCCATTTACTCTCCCCATGTCCCTTTTAGTTTTGCTGGACTAACTTTCCAATGAATGCAAAACCAAGCACATTTAAATGTAGTTCTACCTGTTACAAAATGAATATGGAAAAGGTGGTGATCTTCCTGTCCCTTTCTGGATTTAACCACAGCACAGACCTTGATAAAATGATAAAAAAAAAAAAAAAAAAAAAGATGTCGCTAGATAACAAATGGTTTCTCAAAACTATAGGCATGTATGTCAAAGAAGAGTGATTCTGAGAGATCTTTATCATTAAAATTATCTACAATCTCACTCCATCAGGGTCACTGTTTCCATCTTGGGAAATTTAATCAACAAATATATCCCCAAAACTAGCCATATAATGTTAAAGAAATTTGAGAATCAGCTCAGAAGAGACAAGAAGAATATAATAGCTGTGTCCTATGTTTTGGCATCTTTTTTGGTTCCTATCCTGAGAGACTAACTCAAGACTTGCCTGTTTAGGGAAGGGCAGCAATCTATGCAAAGAAACTCGAAGTTTTTCCAAAATTTGTGTTCCAAATTTTTCTTCTTCCCTAATCTCCCCTCGCCTAAGATGGAAAATGATTTGATATAGGTTAAACATGTGCAATCCTTTTGAACATATTTCTATATTTGTCACATTGTTCAAGAAAAATCAGTACAAAAGAGAAAAATCACAAGAAAAAAACAAAAAAGGTAAAAATACTATACTTAGATCCATATTTGGTCTCCATAGTTCTCTCTCTGGGTACAAATGTCATTTTCCATCCCAAGACTATTGGAATTATCTTGAATTACCACATTGCTGAGAAAAGCCAAGTTTATCACAGATGATCACATAATCTTGCTACTACTGTCTACAATGTTCTCCTGGTTCTTCTCACTTCACTCAGAAGAGGCAGATATCATTGTATCAGAATTTTTAGAACCTGATTAATTTTCCTATTTTGCATATATATTTATTTCAGTGGTCAGGAATTTCATTAGTTGATTTTAATTGATGGATACTTGCTTTCAGTCTGGTAAAAGAAGTACTCATGAGAGTTTGTAAGCTATAGATCGGAGAAGACAATTATCCCAGGAATTCCATGGACTAGGGTTTTGCAACCAACTTAATGGTTCCAGATTAAAAATAATGCAACAAGGTAATATGAGGACCAAACTGAATGCCATAGCCAATAAGCACTCTTATTCATGGGATAGAAAGATCAGTATTGTAGTAGCCAGGGTAAGTTTTATGGAGAAAGTAAAACAAGAGTGAGATTTTTAGAATAAATAGGATTTATGTAAATAGAGAAGAGGGAGAGATGATAAAGACATAAATCAATTCTAAACCTTGGAATCTAGATCAATTTTCCTGCCTCTTCTTTCATCATACTTACTGGACCGTGCTATCTGTCATATTGGCATTAGCTTTGATTCTGTTATTTTTCTTATGCATAGAATTAAGAAATAGATTTCACTGGTATAGAGAACTCACTTGTGAGAAAATATTTTAACAATTAAAACAGGTCAACATCTTTTCTATAATCTGTAATCTTAAGGAGTTGCCTAGAGCATTGAAAAATTAAGTAATTTGGCCACTGTTATATAGCTAGTATGTGACAAAGGCTAGTTTTAAATCTCTGTTTTCTTAGTTTCAATATCAGTCCTCTGTACCACGCAGCCTTTCTTCTTTTTTATACAGTCATATAAATCTTCACCATTTGGCTCTGGCATGTAGTCCTTGTCTTCAGAAGCCTATTTGGGTTTTTCACAACCTATAAACATTTCTCTCCCTGTAGCTCTTCTATGAAGTTTTTGTGTCTTATCATCTCAGAGACTTCAGCTCATTCAAAATCTAAATTGAGTTTTTCCCTCCTTCATCAATATTTCTGTATTTTTATTTTTTTTTTCTCTATATCATCCTACTTAGTGAATACAGGAAATACTAAAAATAAAATCAAAATCTCACTCTGCTCCTTAGACCTTGCTGTTTCATAGAGATTTGGAAACACCCCTAAATAAAGGTCAAGGACTCATGGGATATGAAATGATTTCTTAGAGGGTTTAATGTTGTATTTCTAAGGGTCCCCAACTTACACATCCTTGGTCACAGGATCATGGGCTAATAGAATTTTAAAGTTTGAAAGCACTTCAGTTGTCAACTAAAAGATTTCTACACTATTATATGTGTATAAACTTAGAACTAGAAGCAATCTTACTGTTTATTCAGTCCATTTTCTCTCCTTTTACAGGAAATGAAACCAAGGCTTGAACTTGCTCAGCACTAGGAAGCAATTGATAACAAAGTACTTTATTCTAGGTCATTATATGATAAGAGTAGAATAGCTACATAGAGTCCTTCAGCCTTTATAGTCTATCTTCTGTTATAGAGATTCACTGAACAATAAAAGTATAAAGGAGAAGGGGAGGGGGAGAAAAAAGAGGAAAGGTAGAAAGAAAAATAGAAAAGATGCAAAGGAGGAAGAAAAAGGAGTGGGAAGAGAAGAGGAAAAAGAAGCAAGAGAGGATAAAAAGAAGGTCTTTATCAGATATGGATACATTTATTTGATTCATTAACAGATGTTTTTACTACATGTTTATGGAGTAGATCATGGTGTAAATCTAGGGTATTGAGCAATTTTACTGAGAAAAGTCTCTCAGTCTGGGTTTTTCAGCTTAGATTATTTCCCTGTGCTCAGACTATCTTTTAGGATTAATATCAGTGATAATAAACCCTCATTTATGTAGCAATTTATAGTTTACAAAACTCTTGAAATTTCCCTGGAGTATGATGTCATAATATTTTTTAAGATGTGTAATAAATTGACTTCCCACTACTGCTTTCCCTGCTGATTCTAAGGATCTCTCAGGCCCGATTCTCGGCACTTATTTCAGTTCATCAGACCTCTCTAGGTCCATGCTAATAGAGACCATGCCCTCTCTTACTAGATCTGCATCAGAGAAGTTATGGCTTTGAGCATAAGGTGGGGCTGATTCAGGTGCTGGGCTCAATCCATGGGAACCAAGAGCTGCCATCTGGATATGCTATATTTCAGAACAAAATGCTGCATTCAGGAGTTCAGCGGGTGGGAGAGTGGGTCCAGATGCTTATTCCTTCAGAGAAGCCAGCTCATTAAATTATCTTCATGAGGATTTTATCTGGATAGCTGCACTAGCAAGTAATCAGAAACCACTATCCTGTCATAAAATGCTTAGTTAGACAAACATTGACATTGTTTGGCATTAACCTAAAACTGTCTCCTAGAGACATTGGACTAAGCATGTAGAGGTAGGCCTTCAGGTTCAAGTTTCAGTTCAAAGATTTTGGAAATTTTTATGGAATGCTCATCATATCTTTATCTACATATATATATGGATTTATTTGTGCATATACACATATGTATGTATATACATACATCTATATACAAACCTACATACATGCATATATATACTTATAGGAAGTGATTGGGGCAGAGGGAAAAGGAAGATATATCTTTAAGGCAGAAATTATAATAGGAGAATGGAGAGGTAGTAATAGAGGTAGTGCAAAGAGTTATAGCCTTGTAGTTAATGGATCTAATTTTTATTTTATAGGGTAAAGAAATTGAGGTTAAGTGATAAGTGAATTGTTCAAAGTCACACATGACTGGATTTTAACTTGTCTCCTTAACTACAAATACAGTGGTATTTTTACCATTGTGTATTTCTTAAAAGTCTAGTTTATCTCTTTCCTCACTAATTCCTTTTCCCTTTCATTGTGTACTTAATACATTTAGTTGAAGAAATATTTGGCACTTTTTATTATGGTTTAAAATGCCATCTATTAGATAATGAAATTTCATTCACAGTAACTAAAGAATGTCTAAAATATCTGGAAGTTTAATTACAAAGGCCCATGCAGTAACTATATTAATCCAACTACATATCACTCTTGACAGATATAGAGAGATCCAATAATTCTCCAATAATTGGAGAAATTAATTATTCATGGTTGAGACATACTACTTTACAAATTATAATGCTACCTAAATTGCTCATCTAGTACCATACCAATTTAACTGCCAAACTACTTTTTAGAAAGAATAGAAGGTCAAGACTCTTAAGAGGAATAATGAAGAGTGCAAAAGGAGAGTGCTTAGCACAATACCACAATTCAGTCATACTACAAAGAGGTAATTTTTAGAACTGTTTGATATTGGATAAAATATAGAAAAATCAACATGCAGAATAGATGAAGCAACCTATACATATATGTATACAAATAGATATAGTTGTATTGTATTTAATAAATGTAAAAATCCCAAACTATTAGGATAATGAATCAACTATTAGATAAAAGATGTTGGTAAAAATAGAAAATAATCTGGGAGAAATTGAATGTGGAACAACATTTCATCTAATGTACCACAAGAAGATCTAAATGGATGCAGAATCTAGATATAAAAAGTCATAGCATAAACAAATTAAATAAAGAAGGAGAAGCTTTTCACAAGTATAGAAAACTATTTGGTCTACATAGTATTCCATCTCCCACTTCTGTGCCTCTGCATGAGATATCTTTCCTGTCTGGAATGTACCTTCTTCTGCCTCCTAGAATTGCAATTTTCTTTTAAGGATCAACAAAATACCATAATGCCTTGGGCTTTTCCTGACTCGCTTTACTATCTTCTTCCTTCAAACGAAATTATTTTGAATATATTTTGAACTGACTTTCTCTATGTGTCAAGAAAAAAAAATCAAATCAAAAATCAAAAGATTTTCCAAAGGGGAGGGGAAAGGAGTTTCTCCAAGCTGGACTAAATTTACCAGATAGGGCAAAAATGTGTTTCCTAACTCTACATGAGTAAGTTGAAGGAGTTGGGGATAGATTTGCCTCGGAGGAAAGAAGACATTGGGAGGGCATGATGGTTGTCTTCAACAACTTGAAGAGCTAGAAAACGTCAAAGGAATCAGGCTCATTTTGCTCGGCTCCAAAGGATGGGATAAGAAGTAATGGGACAAAGTTTCAGGTTTTGATTTTACCTTGACCCAAGGAAAAAAAAATTCATCCAATAGAACATAAACTCCTTGACAGCAACAAAATGTTTCCCTATTATTTTGTATCTTTTTTCCTTACTATAGTATTTGGTGAATAGTAGACATAATATAGTAATAATAAGTTATTATGATTATCATCATCATCAATTTCATAATAACTAAACATTATATAATACTTAAGTACCTACAATGCTAAGAACTTTACAATTATATCATTTTATCTTCATAAATACTCTGTGAGGTGGGTGCTATTATTTTCCCCTTTTAACAGATGAAGAAACTAAAACAAAGAGGTTAAGTGACTAATCCAAGTTCACAGAGGCAGTAAGTGTCTGTTTCTGGATTTGAATTCAGATCTTTCTGACTCCAGGACCATTGTTCTAACTAATGGGACAACTAACTAATATATACTCATTGAAGGAATGAATTCATAATCATTTACATTGTCAATGTGATTGTATGAAGATAAAACTATGGCATAAATTTATTTTCCCAAAATTTTGGTTATAATCATTATAAAAATGGTATTCAAGAAAACCTCAAACAATGCATTCTGGTTAGCTCCATCATAAGAGGGCTTTTAAGGGTACCTTGAAAAGTAAGACAACCAGGTGAACTATATATATATATATATATATAATGACTATATAATACTCAAAACATTATATAGCCATCAAATTCTAATTATAGTGAACAAACTTGGTCCTAGAGAACTAATGATGAAAAGTTACTCCTTTTCCTTGTTAAAAAGGTCACTACAAATGAGCCTATAGTATATGTGATCAGATGAGGTCACTGTGTTAATTTGTTCCCCTTAAAATTTTTTCTTTTTAAATTTTACAAGCTAAAACTCAGTGTTGGGAAGTAAGGTGGGAAGAATAGAGTTTAAAGAGAAACTACTTGGCTGTAATAAGCAAAAGATAATAATAAAACTTAAAAAAATTAGTGTTAAAAACAACTAAAGAATTCTTTAATTTCCCAAAGTGTTTAAAAGTGTACAAGAGTTTGTGTACAAGAGTACTGGCTATAATGGAAGACATTCCACTGGAAGACAGGATCTGACATTTGCCCTCAATCTGAGCTTCTGTGAGGCTTAAGAGTATATTTGAAAAATAATCCTTTCTCTCTTCCAATCCTAAAGAAAGGAAAGGAAGTAAACAAGCTATACAGTAGAGAGAAGAGAAATGTGTTCAAGTACTTAGAGGAATGATTATCAGCTTTCCATGGTGAGACAGGCAGAACGGAGAAAGCAGAGAATTAAAGCTAGTTTGGTGGTGATAGTAAAAGAGAAGAGGTGCTCTGTGCATGCACTACTGTTGTGATTGTTATCAAGAGTAAAATTTCAGGACCACAGAATTCATGAGTTAGAACAAACTTCTGAGGTCATCTAGTCCAACTTGCATGAAAGAAAAATACTATTACAATTTATAATACATGATAACAAATATTTATTCCTGCTTCTGCAGAAGGAACCCACTATTTCTCAAGGCAGCCCAGACCAGTTAAAGACAACTCTAACGAGAAATTTTTCTTTTCATTAAGCCTGAAATTTTAATCTTTTCAATCTATACACATTTTTCTGGTTCTAAGCATAATGGACAAATTGAATAAGTCCAGTTCTAGTCCCAAGAAAGCTCTTTTCTTTCTCCAGGTGGGAGATCAGACTTGCAACTTATAAGTCATTCTTTGATGGTAATTATACAAAATCTCATAATTCCTCCTTGTGCCCATGATGGTTGATGTTTTCAGTGCTATTTCTCAAAACAACACTTGGGCATTTTTACCACAATTCCAAGGTACCTGGATAGGTGCTTTTATGGTCAATCTTTCATTTAAGAAATAGATACTTTGACATTTAACTTCCTTTGTTATTTGTTACAAGCCTAGCTCTTCAGGATTATGACATTCTATTTCTCTTTAAAATTTTATTTGCCAGCTAAGCTGATATATTTGTTGATCCTTGTTGTCTTTCCCATCCCTCTAAAAATTTACTCTCCTTCTAAGAATCATCATCACCTCTAGACATTACTGATATTAACTGTTAGTGCCCTGCTTTAAATTGTTTTGTCTATGTATTTTAAATCATTTATGTTCAGACTATTTCTATGGGTAGAATATAAGTTCATTAAGGGTAGGAACTGTTTAATATTTGCCCTTTTATCTTTCATGTCCAGCACAAATATTTATTCATCAAGAATAAGTAAAAGACATACTGCTTGTCTGTTCTGCAAAAGCACAGGAATATACAAGGTAAGTAAATCAATAACTCAACTTCTAGTCTCAAAATGTGTCATTGGCTTCATTTATGGATCCTGCAAGTAAATGTAACTTTAAGAATGAAACTCAGGATTTGATATTTAAAGTTGGATGTTATATGCATGCATGTACATGAGGCTGGGTGAAATAGATAAGGGAGAAACTGTATAGAAAGAAGATTAGAGTATCAAGAATCTATAGGAATGCCCAAATATAGGGAATTGGAGGTATAAAAGTATCCCATAAAAGAAAAGGCAGGAAGATCATCTAATTCTAGAACCAGTGATTGCTTGCATAAGGTGTTATATGAATATTCTGCATCAATACAGCATCTACTTAATTGGGGGAGGTCATTTTTGGGGGGAGATCTGAGCCAGTGATTTTATTTGTATAAGGATTCCCAGTACTAGTCAGAGGTAAGACTTAAAGTAAGGACTTTTAGACTCTGAAGTCTGCTCTCTGTCCACTATTTCATGTTGCCTCTCATCTGATTGGTTAATCTCAATAAGTAAAACAAACACTGTTTTGTATTTTATAGATTAATGTTCATAGCTTATACAGTATTCTTCAAACAATGGAACCAAGTTTTGGCACAGTGTATTACCAACATGTGAAATATATTTTTACTACTCATGGAGCATAAATTCTTTAAAATCCAAAGGATTACATCAGTTATATAATGGTGAGACTGGCAGAATCCAATGAATGGCTCCCCAGGTTATGTTATTTGGAATCTTTGTATTCCTGGAAGCCTCTTCACTAGCAGATAATGTACTTGGAAACAGAATGACTTTAAACCCCATTCAGAGTCAACATTGTTTCTGTGCAAGATTAAGGAAGCTCTAGTAGTTCCAAAGAATTCATGGTGTTTTAACTATAGCCAAATACCTAGAGACTTTTCTTGACCCACATAATAAAAATAATTTACTTTTATATGGTGCTGTAAGATCACAAAGGATTTTACACACATTAACTCATTTGATTCTCATAGCCCTGTGAGGGGATTCTGACTAAGAAAGAAAGCAGTGTTATCTACAAATGCAGCTGGATAGACAAGGTTCTTCTGACTATCTAGATTCCTTGGTTTCCCTAGGAACAGAGAAATTTTCATGTGATAATAATTGATGTCAGGAAGAACAGAGAAGGGAAAGCTAACTGCCTATAAACTCTGTGTGTGTGTGTGTGTGTGTGTGTGTGTGTGTGTGTGTATGTGTGTGTGCGCTGCACAGAGGGAAGGAGAAGAGATAGTTAGTCACTTATTCATACAATAAGAAATTTTATATGAAATAGTATGTGGGCATCACAAGTCTACTGTTTATTATTTTCATATATGTCCAGTTACTTCAGTTTAACTTGTTTATCATGTTAAGAGATGAATCTATATTTGCAGTGTAATCATGTGGCAAGACCAAAAAACATCTGGTATGCTACTTCTGTATCTGTGGAAAACATAAGCACCATTGTCCTGGTATATATTTCATAGATTTTTATCTGGGGTAAGAACATTACAAAATTATACAGACTCAGAATTTTAAAGCATCACAGAGGCTATCTAGCTAATATCTGATAAGGAATCACTTCTATGACATCTATGTCAAATCTCATCAAACCTCTTCTTTTCTCAAGACTCTAAATGTGCTATATTATTTTACCTTTTCCACTAATATCCTTGATATATACATTACTAAAAAAAAACATGGCTATTCTCTTTTCCTTTCAGCTTCTTGATATGATTCTCTACCTTTGGCTCCTCTATTATACTCTGATGAATTGGCCTTTCTCACCAAAGTCCATCTCACCTTTAGATGTACCCTCAATCTCATCCTCTCACATCCTCCAGCAGTTTGGCTTTATTATTTTCACTTTCATTCTAATCTTCAGCCTTCCTATTGGTTCCTTTCTTATTGTCTACAAGAACATCCAGTTTCTCTGTGCTATCTAAAAATATCCTTAGAAGAGCCTAACTTCCACACTATCTTTTTCTTATCTCCATTTCTTAACCAAATATCTTTCAAAGTTGACTATACTTCTGGTTTCTACTTCTTTTCTTCTCATTCACTTCTTAGCTTCTAACCTCATCATTCAATTTAATTTGATCTTTCCAAAGTTACCAATGATTTCTTAATTACCAAATAGGGTTTTTTTTCTCAATTCTTATCTTCCTTGACCTCTGTAGTATATGACACTTGAATACCCTTGTACATTCTCTCTTTGATGTGTTTTTATGTGATTGCTCTACTTCAGCTCTCCTACAACCAATGTGAATGTTCTTTTATGGTCTCTTTTGCTGATTCAGTTTCCATGCCCACTGAGGTCTAGTTTCCAAGGCTCTGTCATTGGGTCTTTTCTTTTCTTTTCTTTTCTTTTCTTTTCTTTTCTTTTCTTTTCTTTTCTTTTCTTTTCTTTTCTTTTCTTTTCTTTTCTTTTCTTTTCTTTTCTTTTCTTTTCTTTTCTTTTCTTTTCTCTCTGTCTGTCTCTCTGTCTCTGTCTCTCTGTCTCTGTCTCTTTCTCAGTCAATTCTTATGACTTTAATAACTATTTCTATGCAGGTAACTCACCCACATGTGAATATAGATGTATATGTGTATTCACAAGTATTATATATACACACATACACACATGCATATGTTTACCTACAAGTAAATAGGTCTAGTCCAAGAAAAGTGAGCAGTACCACATTATTAATTGCCTATATGATATTTCTAACTGGATATTCGGGGGACAAAATATGCAAAAATGAATTTATCTTTCTTTCCTGAAAACATTCACTTCTGAACTTCTTTATTCCAGTATTCTAGGTTAGAAATCTTGGTGTTTCCCCCAACTTCTTATTCTAACACCACAAATATAATGTTATTAAATCTTCTCATTTCTATCTTTCATACATCCCTTCTCCCCATGCACATAGCAAATATCTTAGGTCTGACCTTAATTACCAGTTTCCTGAAGTATTGTCAAACCTTTTTTTAAAAAAATCAATAGACACACACACACACACACACACACACACACACACACACACATATATATATATATATACATACATACATACATACATACATATATATATATATATTTCAGAATTTCCAAATTCTCTACCTTTCTTGGCTGTCTCCCCCCATATACATATACATATGCACATTTATGCATACATATAAAAAATATATATATATATTTATATATAGTCATGCAAGCCATATTTCTGAAGTAGCCATGTGTTTTTTTAAAGAAATAATAAAAAAAAGAATATGTTTCAATCTGCATTCTGAGTCCATTAGTTCTTTATATGGAGGTGGATAGTATTTTTGAATTATGAATCCTTTAGAGCTGACTTGGATTATGGTCTTGATCAGAGTAATCTAAGTCTTTCACAGTTGACTATTTTTATAATATCATATTTCACCATTGACTATCTTTATAATATTGTATTTACTGTGTAGATTGTTCTTTTGTCTCTGTTTTGGTTCATTCTTTAGTCTTCCTAAGTATTTTTCCAATCATTTCTTACAGAACTATAATATTCTATCACACTCATATATTATAACTTGTTCAGCTATTCTCCAATTGATAAACATCATATCCATTTCCAATTTTTTTTTGCCACCACAAAAGACATGTTTTACCTATTTTCATATATATTGGTTCTTTTCCTTTGATCTTTTTGGAAAACAGACCTAGTAGTAGTGCTGATGAGTCAAAAGATATACATGGTTTTATAACCTTTAGGACATAGTTCCAAAATGTTCTTCTGATTTGTCAGACTAGTTTACAACTCTACAAATAGTAAATCAGTGTACCTATTTTCCCCTCCAGCATTTCATCATTTTCCTTTTCTGCCATTTTGACCAAGTCCAATGGGTATGAAATTGTAACTCAGAGTTGTTTCAATGTTCATTTATCAACCATGTTTGCTGTTAATATAATCAAAATTATCCATTTTACCTCTCAGGAATTTCTGTGTCTCTTGTTTGGTCATGCTGTCTTTTCCTGTCCATAGATCTGACAGAAAATTCTTTCATGCTCTCTTAATTTGCTTATGATATCTTTTAAGTTTAAATCACCATTTTGATCTTATTCCCATGTATGGTATGAGATGTTGATCTATCCCTAGTTTCTCCTGGGTCACTTTCCATTTTTCCTAATAGTTTTTGTCAAATAGGTTTTACTCTAGTAGTTAGGCTCTTTGGATTTATCAAATAATAGGCAACTGTGCTCATTTGATTCTGTATGCTGTGTACTAATCTGTTCCATTTATTATTTTATTTCTTATTCTGTACCAGATTGTTTTTATGACTACATTTTTGTAATATAATATGAGATATGATACTATTATCTCTTCCTTCACATTTTTATTGATTCCCTTGATTGTCTTGAACTTTTATTCCTCCAGGTAAATTCTATTTTTTTCTAGTTCTCTTAAAGAAATTCTTTGGAAATTTGGAATGGCAGTGGATAAGAAAATTAAATCAGGTAGTATTATTGTTTTGGTTATATTTGTTTATCCTACTTATGAGCAATTATTTTGTGTTCAATTATTTAGATCTTTACTTGTGGGAAGTGTTTGTGTTCATGTAGTTCTTGTATATGTTTTAACAAGTAGACTCCTAAGCATTTTATACTATGTGTCATAATTTTCAATGGAATTTCTCTTTCTAACTTTTTAGTGTTTTTTATAATATATAGAAATTTTGATTGTTTGGGTTGTTTATTTTATATCATATACCTTTATCAAAGTTGCTAGTTATTCTAACTAGGTTTTTTGAATTTTTTTATGTATTCCAAAATATTATTTGCAAAAAGTGATAGTTTAGTTTTCTTGTTACTATGCTTATTCTTCCAATTGTTTTTTAAAATCTTATTATTCTAACTAGCATTTCTAGTATAATATTAAAAAATAACATTTACAATTGACATGCTTGATTCAACCATAATATTTTTGGAATGGCTTCTAAATTTTTTTCCCATTACAGATTACTCTTAGTTTTAGTTAGATACTATCTAATATAATTTTTTAAAAAGCTCCATATATTTTTATTTTCTAGTGTTTTTAATAGAAATGGGTATTGGTTTTTATCAAAAGATTTTCCTGTATCTATTGATATAATTTTTATTGTTATTGATTGTTATGCCTATAGTTTTCCAATACTGAAACAGCACAATATTCCTCATATAGATCTCACTTGGTCATAGTATATAATGTTTGTGATATATTGCCATATTATCATTACTAGTAATCTATTTTAATTTTTTTGCATCAATATTCATTAAGGAAATTGATTTATAGGTATCTTTTTTGTTTTGACTTTTCCTGATTTAGTTATCAAAATCATATTCATGCCATACAAGGAAGTTGGTAGGATTACTTCTTTTCTTGTTTTTCAAATAGTTTGTATAGAATTAATTGTTCTTTAAAGGTTTGGCATAATTTTCTTGAAAATCCATCTGGTTTTGTTTTTTTCCTTAGGGATCTCATTTATGAATATAATTATTTAACTGTTCTATTTCCTCTTCACCATAGCTTCTTAATTTACATTATATGGAATTATACATGAGAGTTTAACCTCATTCATTCTGGAAACTATGTTTCTAAAAGCATAGCCTAAATTCACTTTAGCATGAGGCCAATAGACCCCTTTGATACTACACTAAAACTCTTTCTTTTGAGTTGTCATGTTGCAAGACACTCAGAATTCTTTGAAGTACTTTGAAATTGATTGAAAGATATGAGAGACCATGACATAGCACCACCCAGTGTAGTTTGTCCACATCAAAGCAAGCACTATGTATTAAACTCAAGACAAATATGAGATATACACAATTATATTTATCTCCATTCCAAATGTTCATATAAACTATTAACACCTGACCTTCTGAACTTGTATAGGTCTGGTCAGCCACAGACACATATCCCTACATGATGATTCAATTTTAGTCCTTTTTGAGAATGAAAGAGAACAGCCAATATTTGATTGTGATCATTCAATTAGTACAAACACACTCTGAAAGAATACAAGTCATTTATGTTTAATATTTTAAAGATGTTCTTATTTATAATATTTTAATATACTTAAAAATATTATTTAATATTTATAATATTTTAAAGGTGTATTTAAATATGTATTTAAAGGTATATTTGGAGAATCAAAATATTTGCATAAAGCCAAAAAAGTGTATTTTTTCATGACTGGAAAAATGTTGAAAGTTTTTTTTACTAACATTAGAGGTAAATTGAGTGTCTCTCTATATTTCCTGTCTCCACTAATATTTGACAGAGTATTAAAAATATTAACTATAAATAAGGAAAATAAATAAACTAACTTGGGCAAAGAGGAATAGGTATACCTAAATATTGCTTTAGTTATTGAATCCTAAAGAATAACAATAAAAAAAATCTGAGGCCAGAGAATGGAATTATAGTCTGGAAACTGCTAATAAGGAGAAACACTAGAGTAGTCTATTAATACATCCTTTCCCAAGGCTAATTTAAATGTAGTTTTCAAAGAAAGTGTTTAAAGAAGGGTGATACTGTTGAGAGGAACAGGAAGTGAAAATGTAGGACAGAACATGATCAGATCAGATTTTAATTTTGTAGCAATAGTTAAAACAATAGCTGCAACAAAGGTAAGGTGGGAGTGAAGATGAGAATGGATGGTCCCAGGAAATACAGAGAGATATGATGAGATTTAGATATGGGGCAACTAAATGAAATTAGGGTTGATTGAAGTCTAGTGGCAGGTTTGGGGTACAGGGAGTCAAATGGAACTTCCCTGCAATCCCTTTGGATTCGGCACAAGGATACAGAGTTAAATGAGGTTTAGTGGTGGCGCAAGAGTCCCCTGTAAAGGAATTTGCAGGCCTGAAAACCTACATTGATAAAAGAGGTTTATTATGGGATTTGGAAGAAAAGTTAAAGTCTAGTTAGGAAAAGGTGAAGATAGAGGTAAAAAGGGCCCTGGACATAGGATTCCAGTGGACAGAGAGTCTGTGGTGCCAGGGATGGTGCTGGCATGTTTGACCCTCTGCAAAGAGAGGACTCCAGCTTGGCTCTTTTATAAAGAGAGATTTAGCTAAAGGGGCCTATGGGTGGAGTCCCAAATTGGTTCCTCGATGGGTTTCAGGGAGGGTTAGAATTTGCTAGTTGGGGGTTGGGAAACCTAAGCAAATCATTAGAATGGGAGCTGGGACAGTCCAAGTTGGCTCAGATGAGATGGGGGTTGTGAGAGCCCAGATATCTCCTATTGGAATTCAAAAGGGTTCTTTTGACCAGGATTTGTGAATCAAAAGTCCTAGCTTCTTCATCTAGAAGGGGTTGGGAATCAAAAAGGAATAAATTAATATGAAAGGACTAGTCTCAAAGGGACCACAACCCACACCAAGATAGAAGATAAGTACAAAACTTATCAGCATTTTAAAAATTAGCAATAAAATTCAGGAGATGGAAGTAAAGATATAAATTATAATTGATAAATGGTCATCACTCAAGCAGGCCAGTAAAATAAAATTGAAAATACTGCCCAAATTATTCTACATGTTTATTATTTTACCAATCAAACTACCAATGAGTTACTTTATAGAATAAGATAAAATACTAAGCAAATCTGTTTGGGAGGGGGAAAAGAGACTGTTTTGCCTTTGTATACTCAGCTTTATTAATATTAAGCAATTAATGGACAAAAAAGGGTGCAACTATAGCAATCTAGTGTTTGATAAACCCAAAGATACCAACATTAGGGATAAAAATTCATTATTTAAAAAAAAAAACTGTTGGGAAAGCTGGAAATTAGTATGCCAGAAATTAGATGTGGATCCACACTTAACACCATATACCAAGATAAGATCAAAATGGGTCCATGATTTAGGCATAAAGAATGAGATCATAAATAGATTAGAGGAACAGAGGATAGTCTACCTCTCAGACCTGTGGAGGAGGAAGGAATTTATGACTAGAGAAGAACTAGAGATCATTATTGATAACAAAATAGATTTTGATACATCAAACTAAAAAGTTTCTGTACAAACAATACTAATTCAAACAAGATTAGAAGGGAAGTAACAAATTGGGAAAATATTTTTACAGTTAAAGGTTCTGATAAAGGTCTCATTTCCAAAATATATAGAGAATTGATCCTAATTTATAAGAAATCAAACCATTCTCCAATTGATAAATGGTCAAAGGATATGAACAGACAATTCTCAGATAATGAAATTGAAACTATATCCACTCATATGAAAGAGTGTTCCAAATCACTATTGATCAGAGAAATGCAAATTAAGACAACTCTGAGATATCACTACACACCTGTCAGATTGGCTAAGATGACAGGAACAAGTAATGATGAATGTTGGAGGGGATGTGGGAAAACTGGGACACTAATACATTGTTGATGGAGTTGTGAAAGAATCCAGCCATTGTGGAGAGCAATTTGGAACTATGCCCCAAAAGTTATCAAACTATGCATACCTTTTGATCCAGCAGTACTACTACTGGGCTTATATCCCAAAAAAATACTAAAAAGGGGAAAGGAACCTGTGTGTGCCAAAATGTTTGTAGCAGCTCTTTTCGTAGTGGCTAGAAACTGGAAGATGAATGGATGTCCATCAATTGGAGAATGGTTGGGTAAATTATGGTATATGAAGGCTATGGAATATTATTGCTCTGTAAGAAATGACCAGCAGGATGAATTCAGAAAGGCTTGGAGAGACTTGCATGAACTGATGCTAAGTGAAATGAGCAGAACCAGAAGATCACTATGCACTTCAACAACAATACTGTATGAAGATGTATTCTGATGGAAGTGGATATCTTCAACATAAAGAAGATACAACTCACTTCCAGCTGACCAATGATGGACAGAAACAACTACACCCAGAGAAGGAACACTGGGAATTGAATGTAAAATATTAGCACTACTGTCTCTCTACCCAGGTTATTTATACCTCAGAAATCAATACTTAATGTGCAACAAGAAAATTGGATTTACACACATATATTATATCTAGGTTATACTGTAACACATGTAAAATGTATGAGATTGCCTGTCATCTAGGGGAGGGAGTAGAGGGAGGGAGGGGAAAATCTGGAAAAATGAATACAAGGGATGATGTTATAAAAATTACTCATGCATATATACTGTCAAAAATGTATAATTATAAAATTAATAAAAAATATTAAGCATTTAATGCTTTCATTCATCTTACCACCTTACTAGAGTAATTCATTGCATCAGTTATTTTTGTCTCTAAAGTCCCCTGTAATATTTAAGATAAAAATTTTCCTTGAAATTGGGGGAATAATATAAGAAAAGTTTATAAATAGTATATACTCTTTGACCCACAGGACCTAATACTGGGAGTTTAAATCAATACTGACAGTAAGAAAATATTTATATAAGCAAAAATAACCTTAACAGCATTATTTGTGAAAATACTATACTCATTGAACCAGGAATGGTTGAATAAAGTGTAAAATGGGAATGGGGATATTACTATGCTAAAAGAAAAAATGAATTTAAAAATTCAGAAAAATATGATGAGATTAATATGTTGCAAAATTAATATTATGCATTAAGGAATATTATTTATAATGACTTCAGAAGTATAAATAAAATGAATTGTGTAAAGCAACAAAATTTGAGGGTAATCAGAAGCAAAATACTGAGCAGGAGAGAAAGGGGGAAAGGAAAGAGAAAAGTATAACTTGGAGAAAATAAGATTGCAGGAAATACGGTTAGTAATTTTAACTGTGAATGGAGTAAACACTCCCCTAAAACAAAAGGCAATAGCATAATGGATTAAAAGCCAGAATCCTACCACATGTTGTTTTCAAGAAACATATATAAAATAGAATGATACATACAAAGTAAAGGTAAAAGGCTAAAGCAGAATCTATTATGCTTCAGATGAATAAAAAAAAAAAAATCAGGGGCAGTGATTGCTGAACTCAGATCAAGGAAAAGCAAAAATAGATCTAATTAAAAGAAATAAGGAAGGAAACTACATCTTGCTAAAGGGTACCATAAACAATGAATTAATATCAACAATAAACATATATGTGCCAAGTGGTAGAGCTTGCAAATTCCTGGAGGAGAAGTTAAGAAAGTTGCAAGAAGAATTAGACAGCAAAATTATACTAGTGGGGGATCTCAATCTTATTCTCTCAGAACTAGATAAATCAAATCAAAAAATAAATAAGAAAGAAGTTAAAGGTAAATAGAATTCTAGGAAAGTTAGGTATGATAGGTCTTTGGAGAAAATTGAATGGAGACAAAAAGAAATATACTTTTTTCTCAGCAGCACATGGAATTTATACAAATATTGACCATGTATTAGAGCATTAAAAACTTCAAAGTCAAATGCAAAAAGGCAGAAATAGTAAATGCATATTTTTTTTCAGATCAAGATGCAATAAAAATTACATACCATAAAATTCTAGGGGAAAATAGACCAAAAGTTAATTGAAATTAAATAATCTAATCCTAAAGAATGAGAGTGTGGGGAAAAAACCACATAGACAATCAATAATTTCATCCAAAAGAATGACCATAAAGAGAGAATATACCAAAATTTATGGGATGCAGCCAAAGCAGTTTTTAGGAGTAGTTTTATCTCTCTAGATGCTTACTTGCATAAAATAGAAAAAGAGAAAATCAATGAATTGGGCTCAGAACTAAAAAAGCTAGGGAAAAAGAAACAAATTTAAAACTCCCAATTAAATACCAAATTTGAAATTCTAAAAATAAAAGGGAAGATTAACAAAATTTAAAGTAAGAAAACTGGTGAAATAGTAAACAAAAGTTAGAGTTGGTTTTATTAAAAAAAAATCAACAAAATATACAAAGCTTTAGTTAATTTTATTTGGAAAAAGAAAAGAAGAAAAACAAATTGTTGGTATCAAAAATTAAAAAGGAGAACTTTGTACCAATGAAGACGAAATTAGAGTAAAAATTGGGAGTTATTTTGCCTAACTATATGTCAATAAATCTGATAATCTAAGTGAAATGGAGGAATATCTACAAAAATACAAATTGTCCACATTAACAGAGGAGAAAATAAATTACTTAAATAGCCCCATTTTAGGAAAAAATATAACAATGTATTAATCAACTTCCTAAGAAAAAGTTTCCAGGGCCAGATGGATTTACATGTGGGTTCTACCAAACATTTAAAGAACAATTAATTCCAATACTATGCAAACTATTTTAAAAAATAGGGAAACAAGAAATCTTATCAAATTACTTTTATGTTACAGATATGGTGCTGATACCTATATATTTTTAAAATTTTTTAAATTAAAAAAAAAATTTGAGGCAAGCGGGTCCATACAGGCCTACTGGTCAATCTCTACCCCACGCAAAAAAAAAAAAAAAAAAAAAAAAATTAGAAGGGAGTGCTGTTCAACCCTTTGAATTTAAAGCAACCTGAGTGAGGGCCCATGGGAGCCTCGGTGCTCCTGAGTGACCTCACAACCCTCCTTTACCTGCTTTTTTCTTGGGGGGAATGGGACGTTCCACATCAGGGAAGCCTGGGCCCTCCTTGCCTCATCCCTCCTGCAACCCCCACAGTGGGGAAGGAACGGGTGCTCCGAGGAGGGAGGTAGAAAGAGTTGTGTCAAGTGAGAGGTATAGACCAATATCCTTAATGAATATTGATGCAAAAATCTTAAATAACATGTTAGCAAAGAAATTACAGCAAGTCATCCCCAGGATAATACACCATGAGCAATATACCAGGATGTATACCAGTAATGCAGAGCTGGTTCAATATTAGAAAAACTGTTAGCATAATTGATTATATAAATAACCAAATTAACAAAAATCATATGATTATCTCAATAGATGCAGGAAAAGCATTTGGCAAAATCCAACATCCAACAATAGAACACTATTCCTATTCCAACACTACAGAGTATAGGAATAAATGAAGTTTGCTTTTAAGTGATCAGTAGCATCTATTTAAAAGCATCAGTAAACATCATATATAATGGGGAACAAACTAGAACAATTCCCAACAACATCAGGGATGAAACAAGGTTGCCCACTATCACTATTACTATTCAATATTGTATTAGAAATGCTAGCATTGGCAATAAAAAGAAAAATAGATTAAGGGAATTATACTATGTAACAAGGAAACCAAATTTTCACTCTTTGCAGATGATATGATGGTATACTTAGAGAATCAGAGAGAATAAACTAAAAATACAAGAAACAATTCACAGCTTTAGCAAAGTTGCAGGATACAAAATGAATCCACAGAAATTATCAGCATTTTTATATATTACCAACAAAGTCCTGCAGCAAGAGATACAAAGAGAAATTCCATTTAAAGTCACTGTTGATCACAAAAATTATTTGGGAGTCTGTCTTCCAAGGCTAAGTCAGGAACTATATTAACACATCTACAAAACACTTGCCACACAAAGTCAGATCTAATCAATTGGAAAGATACCAAGTGCTCATGGATAGGTTGAATGAATATAATAAAAATGACAATACTACCTAAATTAAACTACTTATTCAGTATCATAACAATCAAACTCCCAAGAAATAATTTTACAGATCTAGAAAAAAATAATAAAAAAACATTCATCTGGAAGAACAAAAGGTGAAGAATTTCAAGGGAATTAATGAAAAAAAATTCATATGAAGGTAGCTTAGCTGTATCAGACCTAAAGCTATATTATAAAGCAGCAGTCGTCTACACCATTTGGTGTTGGCTAAGAAATAGAGCAGTTGATCAGTGAAATAGGTTAGGCTAGTGAAATTGATTAGTGAAGTAGGTTCACAAGACAAAATAGTCAATAACTATAGTCATCTATTGTTTGAAAAACTCAGCTTTTGAGATAAGAATTCACTATTTGACAAAAACTGCTGGGAAAATTGGATACTAGTATGACAGAAACTAGGATTGACTCACACATGCTTGCTTTTTGGCCAAGCTGATGTCCACTTTATCTCCTGCTAAAGCGAGGCCAACAGTCAGTCTGCTGCTTTGAAATTTTTTTTTCTCCTGATTTTGAGGTCCAGAAGACCCTGGGAAGTATAGATTTTTTTCATTTCACTCCTTACTCATTGCTGTAAGTGGTTCTTTACACACCAGTGACCACCTCTCTCAAAAATTGGTAAACAGATTATAGGCCAACCCACTGGTGCTGTTGTCTCCAGAAGCTGCCAATCGCTCTCTGGGAGGAGATCTGCTGTGTCAACTCAAATCTCTCAGACAGATTCTTCTTCCTATAGAGAGCCGACTTCCCTTTCTGCAGAGAGCAGCCTCAAGTCTCATCCAGACAAAACTTTAACTTGGTTCTCTTTAACCTGGCTCCCTGAGCCAATAGTCCAGAGAGGTAAGTATTTTGGTAGTGAAAACGTGGGTCTTCTGACCAGGTGTTCACTAGGGAACCAACAATCAGGGCATCAAGTCAGGGCATTATGTGAGTAGGTATAATAAAGGCTTTTAAGATTATACATGGCTGTTCTTGAGCGTGCTACTGGTTATTAAGCTATAGATTCAAGAGATTGTGGCCAGAGACCTTTGAAGGCCTCAGAAGAGGCGAGCCAGGTAGAGTTGACACTGCAAAGGTCAGTGGTCAAAGGTACTCTGTTGGGCCTAGGAGAGACTAGTAATTGTAACTGCCAGGAGGGCATTTTACAAATAGTAGGTAGGGACAGTGGCCCACTGAGGCTCCTTGGCACTGCGGTATCATCACGCTTAGGGGGGATTCTGACTTAGAAGCGTTCAGTCATAATCCCATAGATGGTAGCTTTGCCCCATTGGCTCCTCAGCCAAGCAAATACACCAAATGTCTGAACCTGCGGTTCCTCTCGTACTGAATAGGATTACTATGGCGACAACCTTTCATTAGTAGGGTAAAACTAACCTGTCTCACGACGGTGAGACGGTGAGTCTGTGTCAAGATAAGGTCAAAATGGGTTCATGATTTAGATATAAAACGTGATATTATAAGCAAATTAGAAGAACAAACGATAATTTATCTTTCAGCTGTGTGGAGAAGGAAGGAATCTGTGGTCAAAAAAAGAACTGCAGTTCATTACTGAACACAAAATAGATAATTTTGATTATATTAAGTTAAAAAGATTTTGTACAAACAAAGCCAATGCAGACAAGATTAGAAGGGAAGCAATAACCTGGGGAAATTTTTTTAATATTCAAGGGTTCTGATAAAGGCTTCATTTTAAAATATATAGAGAATTGACTCAATTTTATAAGAATTCAAGCCATTCTCCAATCAATAAATAAGCAAGGATATGAATAGACAATTTTCAGATGAAATTGAAACCATTTATAGTCATATGAAAGGGTGCTCTAAATCACTATTGATCAGAAAAACGCAAATTAAGACAACTCTGAGATACCATTAAACCTCTCAGAATGGCTAAAATGACAGGAAAAGTTAATGACAAATGTTGGAGGGGATGTGGGAAAACTGGGACACTAATACATTGTTGGTGGAGTTATGAACTGATCCAACCATTCTGGAAAGCAATTTGGATTAATGCCCAAAAGGCTGTCAAAATGTGCATACATTTGATCCAGCAGTGTTTCTACTGAGCTTATATGCCAAAGAGATCTTAAAGAAATGAAAGGGACCCACATGTACAAAAATATTTGTGGCAGTCCTTTTTTTAGTGGCAAGAAACTGGAAACTGAGTGGATGTCCATCAATTGGAGAATGGCTAAATAAATTATGGCATATGAATGTTATGGAATATGATTGTTTTATAAGAAATGAACAGCAGGATGATTGCAGAGAGGCCTGGAGAGATCTATATGAACTAAGGGTAAGTCAAATGAGCAGAACCAGGAAATCATTGTATGTTACAACAACCAAGACCATATGATGATCAATTCTGATGGATGTGGCTCTCTTCAACAATGAGATGATCCAGGCCACTTCCAATGATCTTGTGATGGAAAGAGCCATCTACACCCAGAGTGAGGACTATGGGAATTGAGTGTGGACCACAACATAACATTCTCACTCTCTCCATTGTTGTTTGCTTGCATTTTGTTTTCTTTTGTAGTTTTTTCTTCCTTTTTGATCTGATTTTTCTTGTGCAGCAAGATAACTGTATAAATATGTATACATATATTGGATTTAACATAGATTTTAACATATTTAACATGTATTGGACCACCTGCCATCTAGGGGAGGGGGTGGGAGAGAAGGAGGGGAAAATTTGGAACAGAAGGTTTTGCAAGTGTCAATGTTGAAAAATTACCCATGCATATGTTGTGTAAATAAAAAGCTTTAATAAAAACAACAACAAAAATTGGTGCATCAATTCACAAATCTGCCATGATTTGGTGTTCCTGTCTTTCCACAGACTTCTACTATTGACTTTTGGCATTTTGGGGTCATTTTTGCTAATTTGAAGGGTATGAGGTAAATCCTCAGAGTTGTTTTGATTTGCATTTCCCTTATTATTAGTGATTTGGATCATTTTTTCAGGTGGTTAGGAATATTTTGTAGTTCTTTTGAGAACTGTTCATTTCATCTGACTATTTGTCTATTTTGGGAATCACTCTTATACTTGTTTATATTTATTAATTGTTTATATATATTAACTACCAAATCTTTATGAGAGAAATTTGATAAAATTTCCCCCCTTTTGATCATTACCCTTCTCATCCTAAATGCTTAAATGTTATCTATGCACCTTTTCAGTTTTAATTAATCAAAGTTGGCTATTTTATATTTTGCAATTGCTTCTATCTCTTGTTCAGTTAAAAATATATCTCCTACACAGAACTGTGAGTGTCATATGATCTGTTTCTCTTCTAATCCTTTTATAGTATAATTCATTTTAGGTTGTTTATCCATTTAGAACGTAATATGGAATGTGTTGTTCTAAGTTCTGCCAGACTTGATTTCTAGTTTTCCTCACAGTTTCTGTGAAATAGGGAGATTTCTCCTAGAATATATATGTATGTATATGCATTTATATGTTTGTGTAAGTATATTAAACCTTGGGTTAGTGAATTCTTTTGTTTCAGAATTTTCTTTGTCTAAACTGTTTCATTGATTTATCTCTCTGGTTTTTAACCAATATCAGATGGTTTTTGATGAGAGCCACTTTATAATATAATTTGAAGTGTGAAGGTGCTATTCCTCTATATTTCTACTTTTTTTCATCATTCCCATTGATATTCTAAATGTTTTTGCCCAAATATATTTTGTTACTATTTGGTCAAGTTCTATGAAATATTCCCTTGATAATTTGATTACTATAGCTTTAAAGATAAAGTTAATTTTGGTATTATTGTCATTTTTATTATATTTGCAAGACCTACCTATGAGCACTGCATGTTTCTTCAACTATTTTGTTCTAAATTATTCTTTATTTCCTTAAAGAGCACTTTGTAATTGAATCTATATGAGTCTTTTGTGTACTTTGGGAGACAGATTTCTGAGTATTTTTTATATTTTGTAGTTTTTTTGAACAGGATTTCTCTGTCCATTTTTGCTTCTTGGAATTTCTTATTACATAGAAGTGTTATTGATTTTTGTGGATTGCAGCCCACAAATTTGCTGAGGCTATTAATTATCTCAATTAGGATCTGCTGATTTCCTGGAGTTTTCCAAGTATTTGTTCATAGTTATTTTCATGTTGCCTCTCTGCTTATATTGTAAATTTTTTGGTAGCAAAGACTGTCTTTTGACTTTTTTCCAAATTCTCAGTTCTTAGCAAAGGACCCAACATAATACTGGGTAACTTACTGATGAGATGTGACTTTCTTATGGTTGCATCTATCCCTTGTTTTAGAATTTGATATTAATCATACTTTTGTTTTCATGTATATTTAATGATGTAATATTTTGTGTTCAGTTCACTTAATCATTTGGAGCTTATTATGACATATAGTATAAAATTTTGGTCTTCCTTAATTTGTGTTAATCTTCTTTCCATTTTATCAATAATTTATATAAAATAAGAGTTAAAGTACCAAGAAATAACATTTCATCATTTACCTTAAAAGGAAGAGAGTGATTAGATTGATTTTATCGACACCTACTTTTTCACATATATGTATATATATATACATACATACATACATATACATATATTTCTATATTGGCAAACAGCAAGTCAGCAATTCTATGACTAAGTACAATTATTATCTCCATTTTATAGATAAGGAAATTGAGACTCTGAGAAGGTAAGAGTACTCATGATCACATAACTCGTAAGTTTCTGAGGTTGTATTTAATGCCAGGTTTCTTGATTGAAAGTTTAACATATCAACTATGTCACATTATGTCTCATAATAAAAATTTTCCATATTCACACTGAATTTCAAGTACGATATGCTTGCATCATTCCTTCAGTCTACCCCTGTCCAAAAAAACAAATGAACAAAAATCTTAAGCATAGCCTTGTTGGTGAATTCATATTTGCTCATAGTGATTGCTTCTTCCCAGTCTCAAATATAATATATTCCTTTAACAACACACTATGGATCCCTCCCTCCCAGTAATCTATCTGTTTTTCTTTTCTTTTTTTTTTTTTTTTTTTTTTTTTTTTTTTTTTTTGGAGAAGGATATTTGCCCAATTTCAAACTTAAAACATTTGTTCTATTCATGATTTTTCCACCATCATTGGTAGCAATCCAAAAATGTTCCATTGTTCTAAGCTATTGTTTCTATATTTCTATTGACTTGAACTTACTAAAGACAAATATAGTAGTATTATTTTCATTGTATGGATGAAGAAATAGATTCAAAGATGTGAAGCAATTTCTTAATAGTAATATAGCTGATAAGTATTTGGCTATTTACCTTGAAGTTTAGAGCTTTGCTAACCATTTTAAAATTCATTTTTTCCTAATTTTCAAATCTTTTTCCTTGGTAGAGAAAAATTAATATAAGATTTTATAGTTCTCTGTAAACGATTAGCACAATCCTACATGCTCTTAAGTAGTAATACATAATACTTCCTAACATATGCATCTATGTCCAGTAAAGTTTAAAAAGTCACTTTTTTGTCCTTGGCTTTTTTATCATTAAAATTTTTAGTTTATATTGACCATTTGCATTCCTGCACTATTCCTGCAGAACTAATCTACTTTTCAGTGTTCATTTTTGATGATCTGTTGTTGATTTCATATACATTAGGTCTTTTAAATATTTCAATCAGTGAATTGCCCATGTATTTACATTGATCTCCTTGTATCTTCACCCTGTTCTTCCTTATAAGGATAAGTGGTATTTGCATCTTCAGAATTTTATTCTTAAGAGATTCTTTTTCCTCTTTAATCAACTTAGTTCATAGAATCCTAAGCCATTCTTTTCTCTAAATTCTTTAAATCCCATTCTCCCAAAATTCAGGGAACATGTCATATTACCCATAGTGTTCCCTCTTTATTAAGGATTCTAAATTTGCATGGCCATTACATCCCAAGAACTACACATTTTCAACTTCAATCACTAGTTCAGAATAAGTGTGCTTGTTTTATAATCTTGTGCATTCTCTAGAGAATGGGTTCCTATTATATTCTTCTGTTGATCTCTTTAGGCTATAAGGGAATTGTGGTGTCTAAGGGGTGGTCGCATTAATGAAGTCGCCACCAGATTGGCAGTCTTTGGTAAAATTTAACTTATAAACCAATTTCTGAGGAAGAGTTCTCTGATCTTAGATACTCCCTTAGTTTTAAGAAAAATGGAAAGATATGACCAAACAAGAGAGCTTGATGAAATGTAAAATGGATAATTTTGATTATGTTAAATTAAAAAGGTTTCATACAAACAAAAATGGTTCGTTCAATCAATGTTAGAAGGAAAGCGAAAAGTTAGTAAATAATTGTTACAGCAAATGTTTCTGATAAAGGGCACATTTCTCAAACATATTGAGAAGTGAATCAAATTTGTAATAATGACTTGCATTATTATTCCCTAATTGATAAATGGTCAAATGAAGAAATCAAAACTATCCATAGTCATATTAAAAAAAAACAACACTCTGAATCACTGTTAGAGCATTGCAAATTAAAACAACTCTGTGGTACCACCTCACACCTATCAGATTGGTTAATATGACAATAAAAGGAAAATAATTAATGTTGAAGAGAATATAGGGAAAGAGATTGCTGCATTCTTTGTGGAGTTATAAACTGATTGAACCATTTTGGAGGGTAATTTGGAACTATGCCCAGAGGGCTATAAAACTGTGCATACCCATTGATCCAATAAAACCACTAGTAGATCTCTTGAATTTTATAATCCCAAAGTGATTATAAAAAAAAAGAGAAAAGGACCCACATATGCAAAACTAATTTATAGCAACTTTTTATCTGGTGGCAAAAAAAAAGAAAAAAGGAAATTGAGGGAATGCCCATCAATTGGGGAGGCCGAATAAGTTGTGGTATATGAATATAATGAAATACTACTGTACTATAAGAAATATTAAGCAGATAGGTTTCAGAAGAACCTGGAAAGACTTATATGAACTCATGCTGAATGAAGTAAGAACTAGGAGAAAAATGTATCCAATATCAACAACATTACATAAAAACCAACTATAAAAGACATAGGTTTTCCTCAGCAATACAATGATCCAAAGCAATTCCAAAAGATTAATGATGTTTTGGAAATGCTATCCACAGCCAGAGAAAGAACTATGGAGTCTGAATGCAAATTGAAGCATGTTATTTTCATGGTTTTTGAAATTCTTTCCCTTTTTTCTTTCACAATGCCACTAATATGGAAAAATGTTTACCATGATTACACATATATAAACTACATCAGACTGCTTGACATCTTAGGAAGAAAAGAGGAGAAAGAGGAAAAGAAAAAAATCTGGAACTCAAAATCTCATATAAGTGAACATTGACAACTATCTTTACATGTAATTGAAAAAATAAAATAGTATAATAATTTTTAAAAATACACATGCAAAAAGAACAAATGGGACTAACATAGGGTAAGCACACAATTGTGATAAGTACTACCTATTATCATGCCCATTTAGAAAGAAACTTAGAAGTCATTCAAAAATGCTAAATGATCTGCCATATATTACACAGTCAATATATATGAGACTTGAGGCTTGAATTTAAGTTTTGTTTTCAAGTTTTCTATTCTTTTATTATCCTATTATCCAAATAAATGTTGAACCAAGAGTATCAGAGCAAAAAATTCTTTCCAACCAAAGATAATTGGGAACTTGCATGTCCCTACCACAAAGACAAGTTTTTAAAATTTCACCTGAAAAATTCCTGTAAAGTGCATTTATAGGAACTCAATTTTGCCTACCTTGCAACCATGAAAGGTTGAATCTATCTAATGGTATTTGAACTGGGAAGTTCAGTTTTCTAAGTCTGACTGTAAAGTGATCCCTCTGGCAAGAAAGGGTATCTCTCTGGAGCATGTGGCTCAAAATCATAAGACTGAGATGCGTCAAATAGATTGTAAAAAAATATGAGAAGGTCAAAGAAGGATACTGAATTGTCATCAGATTTTTATTAATACTTCATGGTCACTGGGAGGAGGCAAGTAAAACAGAGTGAATCTTATAAAGAGTTCCATGAAGATAATTTTACACAAAATTCAGACTGAAAGATGTGCTTAGCTAATTATATATCTTTACTAGGGTTTGATAAGATCAGTCTATTTACTCTGGTACTTGGCACTGGTTGTACTTGTATCTAAAAGATAATTATTGGGCTATTAAAATCACTGAAGAGCAAATATAGATTAAGAATGTATTGAAGTGTTGTTTTAAAGTCATATTATTCATTTGAATTAAAATCTCTTGTATTAATAATTAGTGCCTTAATGACAGAAAAGTTGTTTAAATTGCACAAAGAGGCAAATAGTAGTCTCTGAGAGACACAATAGTGCTGCCTTTAATACACATGGTATGAGGTAAATATTGGGCCTTTTGAGATAACTAAAGCTTGTCTGTGCAAGCAATGAAACTTTTTTTTTTTTTAACATAGCAAGAATGATCAAGAAAGTCTTGCTCAATTTGATGAGGTCCACCAATCATCTTTATAATATTCTAGGACAAAGGCCTTTATCAAAAAGGGATACCTTCCATGGCATTGGACATGTGCCCTAGTCCTTTGCTGAGGAGCATGCACCCTAAAAATCTCATCAAGTTGTTTGTTAAGGACTTAAACTGGAAAGGGCTTTACAAATCACCTCTGCTATATTAATTTTTAATAACTTTTAAAGAAATTTTACTAAATATATATTGTGAATTAGTTCCAAAGGACCTTTGGTTTAAGATCAGCTTGAATCACTTTCAGCCTACAATAGTGTTAATTATGTTCTAAGATCATTAGAGAGTATAGTAATATGTGTAGTCTAGGATATGTGAAAAAAGTAAAATGCATGGAGAATCAAACCTAATTTCCTTGGCTTCACTTATTTCCTCATAGAGATATGTCCTTGGTCCTAATAATAGCAACTTATATGAAGATGGAAATTTCACCAAGTGCTATGACCCCTTCATATAGAATACTTTTCTCTTTCAAATTTTAGATACCATATTAACCTAAGTATCATTTGAGAAATCATTAAAGTTCAATCTATATGGCTTGGGGCTATATATCTGAGTTATGTATCTGAATTTCCCATTTCTTCTGTATTCCCAATGTTTTGTCCCTCTCCTACATATGAATTTCTACAGTGTCTTGGCCTCCTGTAGGGTACTGGTGGTCCTTTTTTATCCTGATTTTAATTACTTAACTCAAACTTAGTGATTGTTCCCACAGAGCGTGGTCAGAATCCATAACACATACTCTTTTGCTTTCTTAAACAGAGGGTAGATAACATAATTTAATCTTTGTTGATGACTAAAAGACATGAATATACTAATTATATGATTGTTATTTATCACCATCATTATAACATCCTGATTAGGCACAATGGTGTTCTTCATAGTTTTTGAGTTGTGTGAAGCTTTCAACACTTAAAATAATCCAATCTACTATGGCTTTTTAATCTTTGTGTCACGTCTTACTTTGTCTCTACTTCATGCTTCCTCATCAGAAGGTCACCTCTCCTATTTATTGCTCCTGTTGGTGTCACCTCATCATAATGTAGTAGAAAGAACACTAGAGATAAAGTCAGAGGGTCTACTGAGTACTTGTTTAAAGTTTACTCTGTGGCTTATAGTAAGATAAATAAGCTTTCTGAGTTTCTCTCTTCATTAATAGAATGGGGATAATGAGATTTATACCTGCCTTCTTCATAGGATGAAGAATACATGCATAAATTGTAATTTTTACAATTAAATGTAAGTTCAAATTTATATGGTTTTCTTCATTTTGTGCTTTGTTAATCTTTAATTTTTACCCACATATATGAATAATTAGTAATCTGTTATGGTCAGGAAAACAAGAAAATTTGAGTGTGGTAAAGTTGTATTTAAAGAAAAAATCAAGTAGATGTTGAATAAAAGTCTTTTCTTTAGTATCAGATGAATGAATGGATAGATATTTTGTCTATTCATAAATCTTTTTTTCTTATTTCCAGGTTCATCTATGTATCAAATGGCCATTTTTTAAAATATGAATTTTGTGTGTGTGTATGTATATGTATGTATGTGTGGGGTGTGTGTGTGTGGGGAGTTTGTAGTGGGGGGGACTGATATCTATTTTAAAATTTCATAGGCTTGTATTTTATAGCAGAGAAATTGTCTGGATATTTTTGAATTCTGATAATGGAGATAAAGGGCTAGGATCAAAATTAAATTATCAATTTTAATTATTGATATTAAAGAAGTAATGGTTTTCAACATAGATATGTTCAAATTTTAATTACTCAATTTATTAATGACTTACCTGCTAATGAAATGGACTCTGTTTCAGTTTTAGCTCCAAGAAATATCCAGTTTTCAAACCATGCAGCAGATTTTCAGTTTTTAGATTCCCTTCATTATGGAGTCAGGAGTATATTATGAAACTGAGTTTCTGGAGTGCAAAATTTCTTTTCAACCATTCTTTGAACATAATACAAATGGATCCTTGATCATTTGAATCATTCACATAACCCTGAGGCTTTGTTTTCTGACTTTCAGATGGGGTAAATAGCAATTTTGATGAAATTAACTTCTTTGTTCAATAAAATCTCTGACTATTTTTTAAAATGCTGAACTAACCAGTTTTGATACCATGTACACTCAGTACACTCAGTAATTCTGTTGATCGTTGTTTATATAACTCTGTATCTTTTATGCCAATTTAAGAGCTACATTGATATGGTGCCAAAATAACTGAATGGAAACTGACAAATTCAGTCCATTGCTGAACTGTTTTGTCTGCTTGATGTCCAACAAGGAATTTGACAGATTTTTTTCTTCCCACTGAGTTACTTTGGCATGGTTTACTTTCTAGATGACTGGGACTATCTTAGAGAGTTGTTGGTACAGAGCCATCTGCATAAAAGGGTAGTTAATAAATTCAGAATTATTTTTGTTACCTTAAACTTTGCCAAATAGGAGGCTCTGAGAATAAGCATTTCCATTATTTCCTAATATATATCCCTGCCCATGAGGAACGTACAATCCATTAAACTGAGAAATTCAATGGCATCACTGGAGATCTTTTTTCAGCAGAGACTGCATAACCTTTTTTTAGAACCTTTATACATATGTCACAGAATCACAGAATTTTCAAGGTAGAAGGGACTTCAGAAGCCACATAGTTCAAACTGTACTTGAAAAAGAATCTTCATTACAACATGAACCACAATTGATTATCTACTCTCTATCTGAAGACCTCAGATGAAGGGACTCAGCCTGTTTCGTTTTAATGGTTTTAATTGGTAGGTAATTTTTCTTGATAATAAGCCTACACCAAACTCATTGCATTTTCTGTTTATTTATTTATTTATTTATTGGTTTTCACCCTGGAGCCAAACAGAACAAGTAAAGTTTCCTTTCTACATGACAGCAAATATGTCACCCTCCATCTTCTTTTCAGACTACATATTCAGAAGTTCTTCAACTGATTTTCATATGGCATGGATAAAAAACCTTTACTACTTTGCTTGTTCTCATCTGGCTAATCAATGTCTTCCTTAAGTTATGATTCCTAGACTCAAACATAGTATACCAGATGTAATTGGATCAGGACAGAATAGAGAAGGATAATCACTTTATTATTCCTGGATTCCATATTTCTCAATGTAATCCCAAATCATGTTATCTTTTTTTGGCTGCCATATTATAATGTGGATTTCTCAATGAAACCCTCATATCTTTTTTAGGAAAACTGTTATTTAGACATACCTCACTCATCTTGTATTTGTGAAGTTAATGTTTTGAAATAAAGTACAGTAGAAGACTTTGTATTCATCTCTACTGAATTTCATCTTATTAGATTCAAGCCAATACTCTAGCTAAGTGGTGTCAAACTCAAATAAAAATGGTGGCCACTTATCTGTACATTAGAAGACCAATGGGCCATATATAGTTGACTTAGTTTAAAAAGTAATGATTGTTTTATTGCATTTTATTTTTTAAACTATTTCCCAGTAATCTTTTAATATGATTTGATTGATACCCAAGAACATTATGGAGTGTTTGACCCTTTGCTCTAGCTTGTCAAGATCTTTTTTCATTCTGACTGCCATCTAGTTAGCTGTTATTCTCATTGTTGCATCATCTGCTTAGTTGATAAACTTTTCATTTATGCCTTTATCCAAGTCATCAATAAAATTGTATGTATTAAATAGCACAAGGCCAAGCAAAGACCCCTGGGATTTTCCTGATGGAGAACTTCTTTTCAGTTGACTTTCCATTGAAAAGGATTGCTCTTTTAGTAGGACTATTTAAACAGTTCCAAACCCACCAAAATGTACTATTACTTAGCTAAGATATATCAAAATCAGACTAACAACACAGACAATGATAAATAATAGTGTTTTTAGGACACTGTTTAGGACAGGAAGAGACTATAGAGGTCATCTGGTAACATCTATTAGTGACAGAGATGACATTTGAATTTCTATCCTTAGATTCTATATGCACTAAAGCTTACTCTAAATCCAGCATTATTTCTCATTTTACCCTGCTGCAAGCTTAATCTAAAATGCCCTTCTGATCTATCAATTTAAAATTATAAAATTTTAATTATAAAAAATAAAATTAGTTTGATATACCTCTTCTTGAGAAACCCATATTGATTTTTCTCAATCACTGTTTCACATTGGTTCTCACTACAGTATTGCTGTTACTGTGAATGATAATCTCCTAATTTTTCTCACTTGTCTTTCACACTTGCATCAATTCACATATTTTTCTGAAAATATTCCCCTCGTTATTTTTGTATCATAATAGTAGTCCATTACCATTTCTAGTTCTTTGTTACCACAAAAAGAGGAGACTGTATATACTTCAAATGAAGCATAATAGATTCCTGCTGCAATCTTTTGCTTTTACTTTATATGTATTTTTATGCTTCACATGTGTTTCTTATAAACAACATATTGTAGGATTCTGGATTTTAATCCAGTATGCTACCCACTTCCATTTTGTCAGGGAATTTATCTCATTCACATTCACAGTTAAAATTACTAACTCTATTTCTCACCATCCTATTTTCCCAAATTATACTTTTATCTCTTCTTTACAGATTTCCTTCCTTATCAGTGTTTTGCTTCTGATCACCACCTCCATCAATATGCCTCCCTTTTTTTCAGCCTCTCCCCTCTTTTTTATCCCTTTTCCTTTTTTCTGTTCCTTTCCTCTTTTTTCTCTTTTAAAATTATTTTTTTCTGGCTATTCGTGTGTATTAATTTGAAAAAAAAAAACATTTCTTTGTGAATCATGTTGGAAGGGAAAAATCTGAACAAAAGGGAAAAATCACGAGAGAAAAGAAACAGAAAAAAGAAATGACCATAGTATGTGCTAATTTATCTTCAATCTTCATAGTTCTTTTTCTGGATGCAGATGGAATCTTCTATCCAAAGCTTATTGAGATTGTCTTAGATCACTGAAATACTGAGAAGAGCCAAGTTTTTCATAATTGATCATCACACAATCTTACTGTTCCTATGTACAATGGCTTCCTGATTCTGCTTGTTTTGCTCAGCATCAGTTCATGTAAATCTTTCCAGGCCTTTCTCAAATCAGCTTGTTCATTATTTTTTATAGAACTTTAATATTCAATTGTCTTCATGCCACAACTTTTCAGTCATTCTCCAATTGATGAGTATCTACTCATTTTCCAATTATTTGTTACCACAAAAAGAGCTGCTAAAAACATTTTTGCTCCAATTGATAAATGGTCAAAGGATATGAACAGACAATTCTCTGATGAAGAAATTGAAAGTATTTCTAGCCATATGAAAAGATGCTCCAAGTCATTATTAATCAGAGAAATGCAAATTAAGACAACTCTAAGATACCACTACACACCTGTCAGATTGGCTAGAATGACAGGGAAAGATAATGCAGAATGTTGGAGGGGATGTGGGAAAACAAGGACACTGATAGATTGTTGGTGGAATTGTGAATATATCCAGCCATTCTGGAGAGCAATTTGGAACTATGCTCAAAAAGTTATCAAAATGTGCATACTCTTTGACCCAGCAGTGTTACTACTAGGCTTATATCCCAAAGAGATCTTAAAGAAGGGAAAGGGACCTGTATGTGCAAAAATGTTTGTGGCAGCCCTCTTTGTAGTGGCCAGAAACTGGAAACTACATGAATGCCCATCAATTGGAGAATGGCTGAATAAATTTTGGTGTATATGAATATTATGGAATATTATTGTTCTGTAAGAAATGACCAACAGGATGATTTTAGAAAGGCCTGGAGAGACTTACATTAACTGATGCTGAGTGAAATGAGCAGGACCAGGAGATAGTTGTATACTTCAACAACAATACTATATGATGATCAATTCTGATGGATGTGGCCATTTTCAACAATGAGATGAACCAAATCAGTTCCAATAGAGCAGTAATGAACTGAACCAGCTAGATCCAGCAAAAGAACTCTGGAAAATGACTATGAACCACTTCATAGAATTCCCAATCCCTCTAATTTTGTCCGCCTGCATTTTTCATTTCCTTCACAGGCTAATGGTACACCATTTCAAAGTCTGATTCTTTTTGGACATCAAAACAACTGTTTGGTCATGTACACATATATTGTATTTAATTTATACTTTAACATATTGAACAGTATTGGTCAATCTGTCATCTGGGGCGGGGGGGGCAGGGGGGGAAAATTAGAACAAAAAATTTGGCAATTTTCAATGTTATAAAATTACCCATACATATATCTGGTAAATAAAAACTATTAAAAAGCAAAATTAAAAAAAAAAAAACATTTTTGCACATGTGGGTTCTTTTTCCTCTTTTATGATTTTCTTGAGTTACAGACCTAGTAATGGTACTACTGGGTCAAAGATTATGCACAGTTTTAGAGCCTTTTGGGTATAATTCTAGATTGTTCTCTAGAATGGTTGGATCATTTCACAAATCTACCAACAATGTAGTGTCCCACTTCTCCCACATACCTCCCAACATTTATGATTATCTCTTCCTGTCATCTTAGCCAATCTAAAAGGTATGAGATGGTACTTCAAAGCTGTTTTAATGTGTTCATGAATCAATAATGATTTAGAGCATCTTTTCATTATGACTATAGATGTTTGTGGTCTGCAAATTGGCTGTTCATATCCTTTGACCATTTATCAATTAGGGAATGATTTGTATTCTTATAAATTTGACACTGTTCTTTATATATTTTAGAAATGAGACCTTATCAGAAAATCTGAGAGTAAAAATTTTTCCCCAGCTTTGTACTTCCCTTTTAATCTTGTTTCTATTGGTTTTGTTTGTGCAAAACCTTTAAAAATTAATTTATTCAAAGTTCTCCATTTTTCCATTCATAATGTTCTCTAATTCTTCTTTGATCATAAATTCCTCCCTTCTCCAAAGATCTGATAGGTAAATTATTCTTGCTCTCCCAATTAGCTTGTGGTATTACCCTTTATGTTCAAATCATGTGCCCATTTTGATCTTATTTTTTATGGGGTGTGAGAGTTAGATCTATCCCAAGTTTCTGACATATTATTTTCCAATTTTCCCAGCAGTCTTGATCAAACACTTAGTTCTTATTCCAGAAGCTAGAGTTTGGGGGTTTATCAAATACTAGATTACTATAGGCCTTGATTATTATCTCATGTGTATCTCATCTATTTCACTGATCTACCACTATTTCTTAGGCAGTACCAAATGGTATTGATGACTGATGCTTAATACTAATCTAGATCTGATACTGCTAGGCCACCATACTTTGTGTTTTTCATTAATTACCTTTATAATCTTGAACAAAAATTTCTTTCATTTTTCCAGATGAATTTTGTTATTATTTTTCTAGCTCTATAAAATAATTTTTGGTAGTTTGATTGGGATGGCACTGTAGGCACAGTAGACCTATTTAGGTAGAATTGTCATATTTATTACATTAGCTCAGCCTAACCATGAGCAATTGCTTTTTTCCCCCCAATTCTTTAGATCTGACTTTATTTGTGCTTAAAATGTTTTCTAATTATGTTCATATATTTGTCTTGGAAGGTAGATGTTCAAAGATTTTTTTTTGTTTACAGTCATTTTAAATGGAAGTTATCTTTCTATCTCTTACTCCTGGGTTTTTTCAGTTTGTTCTCTCTCTCTCTCTCTCTCTCTCTCTCTCTCTCTCTCTATACACACACACACACACACACACACACACACACACACACACACACATACACACACACACACACACATATACTGATGATTTGTGTGGGTTTGTTTTATATCCTGAAACTTTGCTAAAGCTGTTCATTGTTTCCAATAATTTTTTATATATTCTTTCATAGTTGGTCATCAGATATTCTTGCTGTTATTGTGTACAATATATTCATAGTTCTGCTAGTTCAGCTCAGCATCAGTTCATGTAAATCATTCCAGCCCTTTCTAAAATCAGATTTTTCATCATTTTTACAGAACAATAATATTCTGTTATCTTCATATACCACAATTTGGTTCAGCTGTTTCCCTATTGATGTACATCCAATTATTTTCCAATAATTCCTTTAATTTATTTTCTTTTTCTTATTGCTAAAGCCAATATTTCTATTACAATGTTGAATAATAGTGGTGATAATGGGCATCTTGTTCACTCCTGAACTTAATGGGAATGCATCCATCTTCTCTCCATTACAAATCATGCTTGCTGTTGGTTTTAGATAGATAGTACTTATTATTTAAGAAAAGGAAAACTCATTTTATCCCAATATCTCACTAGTGTTTTTAATTGGAATGCTTGCTATATTTTGCCAAAAGCCTTTTCTGTTTCTATTGAAATTATCATGTGATCATATATCATAAAATATATCATGATTTGTCAATAATATGCTCAATTATGGTAACAGTTTTCCTAATATGAACCAGCCCTGCATTCCTGGTATAAATCTCACCTGATCATAGTGTGTTATCCTGCTGATAAGTTGCTATAATCACTTTGCTAATATTTTATTTAAAATTTTTGCATCAAAATTCAATAGGGAGATTGATCTGTAATATTTTTCTTTGTTTTGGATCTTCCTAATTTAAGGATCAATAACATATTTGTGTCATAGAAGGAATGTATCTGTACTCCTTCTTTACCTATTTTTCCAAATAGTTTGCAAAGTATTAGAAATAATTGTTATTTAAATGTTTGGTAAAATTCACTTCTGAACCTATCTGGAGCTACAGATTTTTTCTTAGGGAGTTAATAAATGGTTTGTTTAATTTCTTTTTCTAAAATGGGAATAACCTGTTAATCTGAGCAATTTATATTTTTGTAAATATTCATCTATTTTATTTAGATTGTCTGAATTGTCATATTGTTGGACAAAATACTTCCAAATTATTGCTTTAATTTCTTTTCATTAATGGTAAGTTCATCCTTTTCATTTTTGGTGCTGGTGATTTGGTTTTTTCTTTTTTTTTTTAATCAAATTAACCAAAGGTTTATCTATTTTTTTTATAACACCAATTCTTAGTTTTATTTATTAGTTCAATAATTTTCTTAGTTTCAATTTTATTAATCTCTCCTTTGAATTTCAGAATTCCTAATTTGGTATTTAATTGGGAGTTCTTAATTTGCTCTTTTTCTAGCTTTTTGAATTGCATGACAAATTCATTGATCTCCTCTTTCTCTATTTTATTCATGTAGCTATTTAGAGATACAAAATTTCCTCTAAGAGTTGCTTCGGCTGCATCTTATAGGTTTTGGTATGTTATCTCATTATTATCATTCTCTTGGATGAAGTTATGGATTGTTTCTGTGTCTTCTTATTTGACCTACTAAATTTTTAGAATTAGATTATTTGATTTCCAATTGGTTTTTACTCTATTTCCCTGGTTCTTTATTCAATAGAATTTTATTGCATTATGATCTGCAAAAGGAAGAATTTACTATTTTTGCCTTTCTGCATTTGATTATGAGGTGTTTATGCCATAATACATGGTCAATTTTTGTGAAGGTGCCTTCTATTGCCAAGGAAAAATGAATTTCTTTCTGTTCCTATTCAATTTTCACCAGAAGTTTATCATATCTAGGTTTTTAAGGATTTTATTAACCTCCTTTCTTGTTGATTTTGTGAAATTTGTTAGATTTGTTTGATTCTAAGAGGAGAAGATCGAGGTCCCCCACTAGTAAAGGCTTATTGTCTATTTCTTCCTGTAATTGGCATCTTATGATTAGGAATTTGACTGCTCTATCTCTTGGTGCATACACATTTAGTATTGTTACTGCTTCATTATTTACAGTATCCTTTATCATGATGTACTTTTCTTCCTTGTCTCTTTAATAAGATCAATTTTTACTTTTCCTTTATCTGAGATCAGAATTGCTACCTCTGCTTTTTCTTTTACTTCAGCTGAAACATATTAAATTCTGTTTCAGCCTTTTACCTTTACTCTGTCTGTGTATGTGAATCTCTATGTCAAATAGGTTTCTTATAAAACATAGATTGAAAGATTTTATGATTGTAGGGTTATTATATTTTATTGTATTATAGGGTTCTATTTTTAAAATCTGTTCTGCTACTTGCTTCCATTTTATGTGAGAGTTCATCCCATTCACATCCACAGTTTTGATTACCAGCTCTGTATTTCTATCCATCCTATCTTCTCCCCTATTTACTTTTATTCTCTCTTTCTATCCAGTCCTTAGTTGTGTTTTTAACTCACCCTAATCTCCTTATGTCCTCTCTCCCCTTCTCTTAGTAATGTTTTTTAATCCAGTCCATCCACTACCTTATCTTCTATCAATGCTTCCCTCTCCTTACCTTTTCCCTTAATGTTTCTGCCCTCTCTTCTACTGAGCCAGGATTGAGAATTTTAGTTGCTGACTTGCTATCATTCAGACCTTCTCACAAGCTTTCCCAGAGTCTTTCTGAGCTGGGCTGAACATCCTTTTCACCCCACTGAGACTGACTTTTCTTAAGATTTTTTTCCAGTCTATCTTGAGCTAGAAAGTGGTTTCATGCTATTAGACTCTTTTCAGAGACTTGGTTTCATGTGGTTTTTGAGGGAAACGGAGAGTTCACACAGCTTTCTGGTTTGGATCCACTACTAGAAATCCATTAGTTTCTTTTTTATATCATCATATGAAAGTCAACTTACACTTATATCCTCTAAATATACCCCAACAATGTTCTCAAGAGTTACACATATCTTTCCATGTAGCTATGTAAACATTTTAATGTTTTAAAAACATAGTTTTTTCTTCCCTTTTTGTCTTGACATGTTTCTTTTGAGTTCTGTATTTGAAGATCACATTTTCTGTTCACTTTTAATTTTTTCATGAAAAATCATTGAAAAGGGGCAGCTAGGTGGTGCAGTGAATAGAGCACCAGCTTTGAATTCAGGAGGACCCTAGTTCAAATCTGGTCTCAGGCACTTAACACTTCCTAGCTGTGTGACCCTGGGCAAGTCATTTAACCCTAGCCTCAAAAAAAGAAAAATAAAATCATTGAAAATCCCCTATTTCATTGAATGCCAATCTTTCCCCTAAAAGGTAATGCTCAGTTTTGCTGGATAGTTGATTCTTAGCTGTAGTCCAAACTCCTTTGCCTCCAGAATATCATATTCCAGGCTCTTCAATACTTTAAAGTGAAAGCTACTAGTTCCTGGGTAATTCTTATTGCGGCTCTTTAATATTTGAATTGTTTCTTTCTGGCTGCCTAATGTATTGTCTCCTTTATATGATAATTCTGAAATTTAGCTATAATATTCCTTGGAATTCTCATATTGGGATCTCTTTCAAAGAGTTATATTTTATTTCAATGGCTATTTACCCTCTGGGTCTAGGATATTGAGGGAGTTTTTCTTGATAATTTCTTTTTTAAAAAATTAAATTAAATTTATTTAATATTTCCCCCCACTTATACTCAAAACATTTTTTACATTTGTTTTTGAGATGTTTGAGTTCCAGGTTCTCTCCCTTATCCCCATCCACAATTATGAAACCGCATAAAAAGTTATGCAGAACATTTTTATAAAAGCCACGTTGTGAAAGAAAACATAGATCTCTTATCCTTTTATTATTTATTTTAAATCAATCAATTAATTTATTTTTATTAAAAATAAAAACTCAAGAAAAATTAAATTAAAAAGAGAGATATGTAGAAAGAAAAAATGCTTCAATCTTTATTAGACACAATCAGTTCCTTCTCTAGGTATGGATAAGATTTTTCATCATAAATCTTTCAGCATAGTTGTGAAAGATTGTACTACTAAGAATAACAAATTTATTTACAGCTGTTGATCCCAGAACATTGGTATTACTTGTATTGGTATTCACTTTGTTCATGGAAAACTTACCAGTTGTTTTGTTTTGTTTTGTTTTGTTTTTTTTCTGAGAGAATCCTACTCATCATTTTTCAGTGAATGATAATATTCCATCACAAACACATACCATAGTTTATTGAGCCACTGCCCTGAGAAGAGAGCTACTATGAATGTTTTGTACACATAGGTCATTATCTTTTTTTGTTTGTTTTAATTGAATCTCTTTTGGTATTCATGCCTCGTAGTGGTGTTGTTAGGTCAATGGCTATGAATAAATTTATAGCCCTTTGGACATGGATCCTTTTTAAATAATTTATCCAGTGGGGCATGGCTTTTATTTTTTTTATAAATTTGATTCACTTCCCTCTCTGTTTGAGAAATGAGACCTTATCAGATAAATTTGCTTTGTAAATTTTTTACAATTACTATTGGTAATTGCATTTCTCCCCATTTATTCTCTCTCCTTTCACCTGTCCCTCCTCAAAAGTGTTTTGCTGTTAACCATTCTCCCCCCCCCCCATACCTCCCTATATGCCTTCTCTTTTATCACTCTCCCTTCTTCCCATATCCCTATCCAATTCCCCTCCTATTTTCCTGCAAGGTAAGATAGATTTCTATACACTTGTTGAGTATATATATTATTTTCTATTTGAGTCAATTCTTCTGAGAGTAAGATTCACTCACTCTCTCCTTCCTTTCTTCCCTTCCACTGTAAAAACTTTTTTTTGCCTCCGTTTTTTTGGCCGATAATTTGTACCATTCCACTTCCCCTTTCCCTTTCTCCTAGTACATTCCTCTCTCATTCCCTAATTTCATCATTTAAAAAAATATATTATCCCTTCATATTCAACTCATATCTGACCTCTGTCTATATATACTTCTTCAAACTGTCATAATAATGAGCAAATTCTAATAAGTTACAAGTATCATCCTCCCACTTAGGAATATAAGCAGATAAATCTTATCAAGTCCCTTATGATATAATTTTTCTGATTATCTCTTTATGCTTCTCTAGTGTCCTATATTTGAAAATCAGATTTTCCATTCAGCTATGTTGTTTTCATCAAAAATGCTTGAAAATCCTCTATTTCATTGAATGCCCACCTTTTCTCCTGAGGAATTATATTCATTTTTTCCTGGATAGGTGATTCTTGAATGTAATCTTAGCTTGACTGCTCTCTGAAATATCATATTCAAAATCCTCTGATCCTTTAATGTAGAAGCTGCTAAATCTTGTGTTAATTTTACTTTGGCTCCATCATACTTCAATTATTTCTTTCTGGATGCTTGCAATATTTTTTCCTTAACCTGGAAGTTCCAGAATTTGGCTATAATATTCCTGAGAGTTTTCATTTTGGGATTTATTTTAGGAGGTGATCAGTAGATTCTTCCAATTTCTATTTTATCTTCTGATTCTAGAATATCAGGACAATTTTCCTTGATAGTTTTTTGGAAGATGATGCCCAGCCTCTTGCTGATCATGACTTTTAGATAGACCAATAATTTTAAAATTATCTCTCTTCAATCTATTTTCCAAGCCAGTTGTTTTTCCAATGAGATATTTCCCATTTTTTATATTTTTTCATTTTCTTTGGTTTTGCTTTATTGTATGTTGATTTCTCATAAAGTCATTAGTTTCCATTTGTTCAATTCTATTTTTAAGGAATTATTTTCCTCAGTGAAGTTTTCTACTTCCTTTCCCAATTGACCAATTTTGCTTTTTAAGGCATTTTCCTCCTCATTAGCTTTATAAAATTTCCTTGTACACCACTAATTTTTCCTCTCTCTCTTACTTGATTTTCAATGTCCCTTTTGAACTCTTCTTTGACCTGAGCTTAGTTATTATTTTTCTTGGAGACTTTAGATGTAGGAGCTTTGACATCATCTGAGTGTGTGTTTTGATCTTCCTTATCATTATAATAACTTTCCATGGTCAGAAACTTTTTTTTTGTTATTGTTGTCTGCTCATTTTCCTAGCCTATTATTCAGCTTTTAATTCTTTATTAAAGTAGGGCTCTGTTTCCAGAGTGGCAAGTGTGCTGTCCCAAGTTTCAGGGCTTAGTGCAGCAATTTTCATAGATCCTTTTAGGGACCTGAGCACAAGCACTCTTTTCTATCCTGGAGCTGATATTACTGTCCCTGCCCAATTGTAGCAGTAAGATCCACTATGCTAAAGCAACACCACTGAAGTTGATATTGGGGCTGTGCTGGTGCAGCCTGTGTTGGGATGGCATACCAGACTCTCACTCCATTGCCATGGATCCTCTACACTGACCTTCTGAGCTTTCCCTTGTGTTCCTGGGCAGAGAGATTCAGAAGCCTCCATATATACTGCTAATTCAGAAGTTCTACCTCGCTGACTCTGGAGCTGGGCTGTTTCTGAGTCTAGAGCTGAGGCTAGGACTATGGTTGTTGATGGGAGCTTGGGCTGGGGCTGGGTTGGTGCAGCCTGTGCTGGAATTGTACACTGGGCTCATGGGCTGGGCTCTCACCCTTGTTCCACCAATATTTTCTGCTGAATTTCTAAATGTTTTTTGGTGTCTCTGGGCCAAGATTTCTGGAGACTATCAGTATTGCTGCTTATTCAGAGGTTGAACTGGGGCTAGGTCCAGGGCCTGCATCAGGACTGCATGCTAGACTCCTACACTGGTTTCACAGACCTTTACTGCTGATCTTCTAAGTCACCTTCAAGTAGAAAATGTTCTGATGCTCTAAAATTTGTTTAGAGTCATTATTTAAAGGAATTTGGAAAGGTTTGTGGGACATGTTGGGCTAATTCCTGTTTTAATTTTGCCATCTTAGCTCTGCTTGGTTGTTAGGGGCTGGGACCGTTCACAGGAAACCTCAACAGTGACTGCCTCTTCCAGCTTCCCTGACCCGATGGGGCTTCGGATGTCTCTGGCCCTCCTCCTGGAGACGGGAGGAGGGAATCACCAGACAGAGAGCTGAGGTGGATAGAACACAGTGATGTTTATTGGAGTTACAAGTCAGCCGTGTCTCCCCAGCCCTTCCATGCTCGCTCTTTTATAGCCCATTTATCTTTTTTGCATATTTCCTCGTTAGAGTTTGGACTCCTCCCTGATTCCTCCCTGAAGGCAGAGCCAATCCTTACTGTGCCTCCCCTGCACCCACCCAGATCCTACCGCCTTCAGTTGCCACAGTGACAGATCCGGTTCAGGCGGGTCCTGACACAAAGGTGTCTCAACTATCCCCCAGGAGGTTCAGGTCCAGAGCCTCTTACACTTGATCCTTGATGATATCTTGAAAGATTTGTCCAGGCTGTTTTTTCATCATGGCTTTTAGGTACTCCAATAATTCTTAGAATGTCTCTCCTGGATGTATATTCCAAGTTAGTTGTTTTTCCAATGAAATATTTTACATTTTGTCCTATTTTTTCATTTTGTTTTTGTTTTTGTTTTTGGTTTGCTTTGACTGGTTCTTGATGTTTCATTGAATCATTCACCTCTGGCTGTCCAATTCTAATTTTTAGTAGATTAGTTTCTTCAATTAGCTTTTTTTAAAACTTCCTTTTGCATTTGGTCAATTGTACTTTTAAAGGCATTGTTTTGTTCATTGGATTTTTTTCCATTTCACCAATTTTTTTTCCCCCAAGGAGTTCTTTTTTCCATTTCATTAGCTCCATCTTTCAAAGAGTTGTTTTCTTTTTTCACTTCACCAAATCTAGTTTTTAAGAAGTAGTTTTCTTCAGTATATATTTTTCCATTTCACCAAATACATTTTTAAGCAGTTGCTTTCTTCAGTCAATTTCTATATTTTCTTTTTGAAACTCCCTTGCAGAGCTCTCATTTCTTTTTCCCATTTTTCTTCTCACTGTTTTAAAAATCCTTTAAAAAATTTTCCAAGAAAACATTTGGAGTTGGAGACCAGTTCACATCTTCTTTGAGGCTTCATCTAGAGGCATTTTACCTTTAGTGTTCTCAGAGTTTTATATTGTTTTTCTCTGCCTCATATTAGTTATTTATAGTCATCGCTCTTTTTGCTTTTTTGTTCATTTTAAAAGATTGAGGTCTACTCCTAGGGCATAGGGGGCATTGTTCTGAGTTTCTTCTGTAGGGTGAAAGGGGCTTCTCACTGTTGTGGGGACAGTTGTGCTGTAGGCTTCCTCCTTGCTCTGGGTGAGCATGGCCAAGTTCTGCCTAGTATGCTGAGGTTCAGGGACTCACTATTTACCTTCTGTAGTTGCATTGGAGATCTTACAGCTAGTCTGCTGATTCACTGACCTTCTGAACCAGGACAGAGTAGTCAACATTGTTGTATTTTGGCTAAGAACTTCCTACTAGATTCCCATGAGAGGCCTCTCCATCCTGCTTCACATCTATGCTGGGCCACATCTCTCCCTGCCAAGTTGAGACAGATCTTTCCTGAGATATCCAAGATATCTTCTGCTGGAAATTTGTTACACTCCAAATATTTTTGAGTTTGGTCATTCCAAATCTATTCAGTTGCTTGATCTAGTGTTGATTCTGAAGGAAGCTAGGAAGAGCTCTGGCAAAGTACTATCTACTCTCCACCATCTTGGCTCCACCCCTACTTGCAATATTTTTGTCTTGACTTGGGAATTCTGGAATTTGGCCACAATAATCCTCAGAGTTTTCATTTTGAGATCTTTTCCAGCAAGTGATCAGTTGGTTCTTTCAATTTCCATTTTATCTTCTGGATTTAAGATATTGATATCTGGGTCTGCTTTCTTAATAATTTCTTGAAATATGACATGTAGGCTCTTTCTTTGATCATGACCAATAACTCTTAAATTCTCTCTCCTCAATCTATCTTATCAGTTTTGTGCCCCCTTTCTATTTCCAATTCTACTTTTCAAGCATTTATTTTTCTTTTGTGAATTTTGTTGTTGGTGATAGTGGTTTTTTTTTTTAAATATTAGCTTATTCTGTTTTTTAAGGTGTTATTTTCTTCTGTATTTTTTGTACTTCTTTTATTGAGCTATTCTTTTTATTCTTCAGAATTTTCTTACATTGCCCTCAATCCTTTCCTCAGTTTTTCTCTTCTACTCATCTTTCTTTAAAAACAAAACAAAACAACCCCAAAAAACCAACTTTCTCAGGAATTCTGGCTGACCCTGGGTCCATTTTTTTCTACATTATTGTTTTCTTCTGCCTTTATGTCTTGGTCTTCCCTACCACTGTAATAGTTTTTCAATGATCAAACTTTTTGTTGTTGTTGTTTGAGCTTTTTACAACTTATAGTTTGACTTTTATGCTAATGTTTATGTCTCTTTAACTGGGATGGGGAGGCATTGTACCAAGCTTTATGATTTTTACAATACTGTTTTCAATGCTAATTCTGAGGGTCTGAAATTATTTGGTGTTTCCAAGGCTATATCATCTGGTAGAGATCACTGCTCTTGGGGTCTGCAGTTGAGTATTTACCCAGGAGGGGCACCTGTTCCCTTGTAGCCACAAGTATTAGTACTCCTTTGGCCCTAGAAATGTAATACTGCCCTTGCTCCCTTGCAAGTCATCATAAGCACTCCTCTCTATCCTGGAACCAAGGCTTAGAAGTGAGATTCAGAACTGTGTATGGACAATAGATTACAAATTAGCACCAGCTGCACTGAGTGCCACCGAAGAGTCTCTTATAATTTTTTTTCTAATCAGTTGTTCCATCCTCTTACCATGTCTAGGCTGAGATCCTCTGATACTGCTACTGTTGTATCCAAAGTGCACTGTTGTCCTCCTGCAAAGTACTGGACCTGCACCCATATTGGTGTTAAAGATCTATCTTTAGGAACTCCTAAGTTGTCTTAGATTGACATTTTGTGGCTCTGCTTCTCCAAAATGTGATTGGAAGTGTTATTTTAAAGTTGTTTGGAGAGAAATGTTGGAAGAGTTCATTTGGCTTCTTACCTGTGCTCTACCATATTCAGAAGTAATTATTAATTTTCCCAAATTTTAAAATTGGAATATAGAATTTTAAAGGCATAATTATTATTTAAACCCCATTTCTTGTACTTTTTCATACTATGCTTGTTTAAAAAAAAAACCACAAAACACTCTAATCCGTGGTCTTATTGACTCTTGAAATATCTTCAATGATGTAGGTCATAAACAATTCATATATGCCATCTTATATGTCCAAAGTGAACCATATTCTGGACCATATGCTCCTATTTTGATGGTAAAATCACTAATGAAGTAAAGGAAAATGATTTAGCATGCTTCTTATATTCTTTTCCTAGCCCCAACTTTTTCTGCTGTGAGCAGCTGCAAATCAGTAGTTGGTTTGAGTTCAGTAATGTGATAATACCTTTTCAAGGTGAAACATAGTTTTCATACTACCCAGCACCACATAATTAGTTGCTAAAAGCTATTAAATAGCCTATTTTTCTCATTTTCAACTCTAAAAGTAGCTAGAAATAAACTACCTCAAATAAGTCAAATTATGTTTATTCTTCCCTTCATCCATGTTCTAGTAAATCTATTTTAGGAGGAGTCAGTAAATTCTGGTGCTTTATAATAATGAAGACATATTGGTCCTTTTCAGAACAACCCTCCCAACAGTTACAATGTCAGAGTAGGATGGCAGCTAGCTGCAGGATGCCATGCACCCAATTACAAAATAACATTGCTTCCATTCCACACTGATGGTCAGCGTTTTTCTTTGTCTGCACTTTGTGACATCTCTGGTAACCTCATTTCAACCTTGCTTCTGGACTTGTGTTGATTGCTCTGATTACTTCTCTGTTCTCTGAGTTCTTGCACTAAGTCTTAGCATTGGGATTTATCCAAAGTATTCACTTCTCCTTGTTGCATCTACCATGCTCTTATAAGCTTTGGGAAGTGTGGAAATGACTGGAAATTTACCAATTGCATTTTTTAGGAATGCCTCAAATGCCCTGTGATTATAAGAACAAAGCGTGGCTCTAAATAAGAGATTAAAATATATCTCTTTCTGATTAGGGGTGGGGAATCATAGATGTGGAATACAAAATATACTGCCAGTCTTACTTGATTTGTTAGTTTTCCTCTAGTGGTATTTTTCCCTTTTGTATTCTTTATCAAATGAATGAAAATGAAGGAAAAAACATTTTAGTATGTGCCAAAAACTGCACTCAACAACTGTAATACAATTAGAATACAATATAGTTCTTTTTCTCAGAGACTTTATACTCTAATTGAGAGAGATAAAACTCCCAAGTACAAGGTGAATGGATGGCAAGGCTAAGAGGTTCTTAGAGTGCTCAGAAATTTAGCATGCAAAGGGACAGGCAGATGGCAAGTTTTAGAAGACAGCTAGAAGACTTTAGAAAGCACTGAAAGAGAAAATGGCAAGGTCAATGATCCTCAATCTCATATCTTCCTAATTTGGCTGTTACTGCTGAGGGCACTATCATCCTCCCAATCACCCAGTTTCACAAATCCTTACTCTCTCATTCCCTTTCCCATTTTCAAACTGTTGTCAAGATCTGCTGATTCTGCCTTTGTAATACCTCTCCTATGTTTCCTTTTCTCCACTGCCACTGCCACCATTGTGCTTGAGGTCCTCATCATCTCATGCCTGGATAAGTAATCCATAGGCTGTTTGCTGTTCTACCTGTCATAAATCTCATTGTACTCTAGTTTATTATCCATTCAAATATCAAATTGATCTTCTGAAAACTCTGACCATCCCTACTTAGTCAACTGCAGTGGCTCCCTATTTCCTTTAGAATAAAATATAAAATATTCTGATTTTTAAAGTTCTTTATAATCTGTTTTTTCTTATATTTCCAATCTTCTTAAACTTTACTTTCTTCACCCTGCTCCTCTGCTCCACATATTCTATGTACCAGTGACTCTGGTTTCTTCACATAATATGATATCTCCAAATCTTTATGTTGGATTTTTTTTGCATTTTTATTGTTGTTCTCCATGTTCAGAATGCTCTCCTCCTCATCTCTATTTCCTTCTTCCTTCAAATCTCTGGTTAGAAATTAATTTTAACTTCTGCAAAAAGGATTTTCCTAATCCACAGTAATGCTAATGAGGTTATCTCCAATTTGTACTGTCTATATTTTATTTTCATAGTTGTTTGTATATTATCACCTCACTAGATTGTAAATGTCTTTAAGACAGAAGCTAGTTGTATCTTTTGTTTTATCCCAGTGGATGGCACATAGTACGTGCTTAATAAGTCCTTTTTTTGATTTATAGTTGGTGACTATCTTCTCTAAATGGTATAGGGAGCCATACTTTTCTTTTTTTTCTGTCTAGGAAGGGACAAAGAAAAATCAAGAGGGAAAAATGTATTTCTCCTCATTATCTTTTCCCATCCAACCATCCTTAAATAAATTCCTAAAAGGAGAATAGAAAAGGATGTATTTGGGAATGAAGATAATGTATAAACAAAAGGTATCTATATTTATTTAAAATCAGAACGAAAAAGAGAAAAAAATTAGTCATTACATGCTTCTTCAGTTATCTTTTTTAGACGTCCAGAGCAATTTGCTTATATTAATTTTAACTATGTGCAAGGTATTTTTTTAAAATTTATGAATCATTTTATTTTAGAAGGCTCAGAGAATCCTTGTTATTTCTGTGTATCTTGTCTTTAAGATTGGTCATGTTGACTTGGATAGAATTTACATGTTCTTGGGTTTTTCCCCCCAAGTTATTATCTTTTACTATTTTTTTCTTCTATTTCCATATTTTTTATTCCATATCCATTATTCTTTCTCTAATTTGTTATGTTTTACTTTTTCTGCTACATTATTGACAGTTTTTAAACTATACTAATATTTCTTATTCTTTATCATCTTGGATTTTTTAAGAATTTATTTACTTTTAATATACATTGCTTTACAAATCATGTTGGGAGAAAAAAATCAGAACAGAAGGGAGAAAAAAATCAGAACAGAAGGGAAAAACCATGAGATAGAGAAAACAAACAAACAAACAAAAGAAATCAATACTTCATGTGTTGATTTATATTCATTCTTCATAGTTCTTTTTCTAGATGCAGATGGCATTTTCTATCCAAAGTCTATGGGAATTTCCTTGGATCACTGAACCACTGAGAAGAACCAAGTCTTTCACAGTTGATCATAACACATTCTTGCTGTTGTATACAATGCATTCAAGGTTTTCACTCATCATCAGTTAGTGTAAATCTTTCCAAATCAGCTTGTTCTTAATTTTTTTTTAGAACAGTAATATTCCATTACTTTCATGTACCACAACTTGTTCAGCCTTTCCCCAATTGACGGGTATCTACTTTTCCATTTCTTTGCTACTACAAAAAGAGCTGTTACAAACGTTTTTGCACATGGGTGTCCTTTTCTCTCCTTTGTGATTTGCTTGGGATGCAGATCCAGTATTACTCTTCAGAATGGTTGGACCTAATAGAATTTTAATATTTTCTTTTTAAAATTATATTTCTTTTTAAAAAATATTTTGGAATATATTGCATTTCATTCCAGAATCTGCAGGAATCTACAAGACTTTTCTTCCTCTGGCTTTGGATCATTCCAGAATATTTCTAGAATAGTGAGATGGTGAAAAATCAATCACCACTAAAGCAAGCCTCGCAATCTTCATTGTTTCATCCACATCTAATTTATCCAGGCCACATAGACAGATCTGTTGACCTTAGGTTGTATAGGAGTATCCAATTTTATTCCTTGCAGTAAGCCATAGAACCATTAAACCTTATAAACCCTCCTGCTTCTATGCTGCACAGACTCCTTGCATTGTTGTCTAAGCCTGAGCTTCTTAAGCTTTTTCCACTCATGACTTGTTTTTACCATAGAAATTTTTACATATTCTCAGGTGTATAAGTATATAAAATAGATATACATATCAAACATTTACTGATAACCAAGCATAAAGAAATTTATTTTAAAATAATTCTTCATTATACGTATAATTTTACCATTAACAATGAAAGCAAATTTGCATACTAATAAGATGAATATGCTTGTTTCTTTTTACATAAAGAATTAAATCTTGCTGGAATATTTGGTACCTTTTATGGTTGTCAAAGTTTTCATTACTCCCCACATTGTTACCCAATGCTATACAGGGTTGTAACCCACTGTTTAAGAAGCTTTAGGCTAACCTGAACTGAATTTAAGAATCCCTGGTCCTTGCTGTCCATTGCCCTTGGGAGTTTTTATCAATAAAATAAATAATTTTACTCTAAAATTCACACACTCATTATAAAGCTGAGATGTGCAAAAAATATGACTCCTCTGGTTACCATCATCTTTATGCAGTTCCATAAAGAATAATTTCAAAATTGTCTTTATAAATATATTGTATCATTGTATCTATTTTGATTAAAATGGTGTATGCTGGTGCCACTTCTATATCATGGTCAAGACTTGTCAGCATATTCTAGCTATTAATTCTGAAGTTTTTTAATTATCTGAAGAAGTTTATCATAGTTTTCTGGATCGTTTTCCTGGTTCTAGTCTGTTATTATAATACTATGCTATTGACTATTCTACACTTATAGTGCAAGAAATCTACCAAGTAACTGGCCTTTCTTTTATATATTTTCTCTCCTTACTAAAATGTGAGAAAACAGGGACTTTTTTCTTCTTCTATTTATATTTAACAATTGGTAGGTATATAAGTATTTTAGAGACATATATGTATATAATACATTTACATATAGTCCTACATACTATTTGACATCTAATCCTTTCTAGTTTTGTTTAGATCTCTTGTCTCTGAGGATAGGCAGCTCAGTTTTTTTGTATTCTTTGAAAAATTTAGTAACCAAGCTATTATTCAACAACACTTTGATCACTAACATTAATATTAATAAACAACACATAAAGAGACATCTGCTTGCCATAGGTATTTCAGCACCACCATAGAGTATAAATAATAGAGGACTGAGTCTAAATAACAGGAGAGAAGTTCTATATGGAAGATAAGGGATATTGTTTTGGGATGATATTGTGTTAGAGAAACATTGCAGAGATTCATAACCACTTAAAAATTTGTGCTTCTATCCATATGACAAATTTGAGTGGATGAAGAATGCTTACTGTTCAGGCTGTGATATATGTGATATATGATTGGAGGTGCTAATTCCACATGAGTACATATAGCTAAGACAGAAATTTCAAATGAGCTCAGCCCAGAATTTAACAAGAAAAAGAGAGTTAGCTGGATCATGATTATGAAATTGTACTGCTTTTAATAATTATAGTCTTTCCCATGAAATAAAGATTTACTTTTTAATGTTTAATATTTAATATTCTTCCAGAAATATTGAATACCTAAAAGTAAAGGAATTTTGAGGTAGAAACGAAACAGATCATCCAAAGAATGGACACTGGAGAGACTCACATGAGTATGTGAGTAGGCTGCAATACATTACAAATAAAGAATTATATCAAGGATGTCATTAGATAATTAGAGAATTATACCACTGAGAGAAATATGGGCCAATTGCTGATAAGGGAGGAATGGCCAAATGTGTGCACATTCCATTCTTAATCCTTCAATGTCAGGACAACTCAAGGAACATGCCTCCCATATTGGCTGGATCTCATGAGTAAGCATATAGGAAGACATGGACAGGAGTAGCACATGGTGGATAAGCACAAATGGTTTGTAGTATGTATCCTTGAAGGGCACATGACCAAAGGATGAGAGCTCAGATCTATTGAAATATGCTGATATATTCAGGCAATATTTCTTTCAAGCTAAGAAAGGAATTGAGGCCATTTTTAAAGATAGCCACATATATTCTATTCCGGTTCTCCCCACTATCATTATGTTTAGTCATCAGCTAACATATTTCAGAGTTTCCAAGTTGGAACACTTTAGCATGTTGTCCTACAATTCTTTCATTATTTTTAATAGAAAAATTAATTAATTATGAGCCTGTCAATGGATTGGTAGAGAAATTATATTATAAAATTAACTATCAAAGTTCATGCTTACTATTGAAATCTAAAGCTGAATAATTTGAATTTGGCCTCAGGTGTTGATTTTTTGAAATGCAAATATAGCTTAATTAGGCACTACAGCTGAGGCTGCTGCTGCTTTCTCCTCCCACATTCACTGTTGGTTTAATAATAAGAAGGGCATTGTCAATTGATCTTGGATGACAATTATGGATTTGCTTAACATTCTGAACTCAATTATCCATCCCATTCCAACTTTCCAAATAGAATTATTCTCATATTCCACTATCTCTGCTTTATATTGGAGCTCTCTGTATCCATGTTTCATCTCTCTAACTAGAGCATAAATTTTTGAGGGCAGGGCCCATAGCTTCCTTATCCCTCTTGGCATGATGAATGAGAATGGCACAGTGCTATGTATGTAATAAGCACTCAATAAATATCTGTTGAATGAATGAAATATCAAAATCAATCCAGTTGCCAAGGAATTTCATTACATTTTATTACAGAACATAAAGACATCTGTGTATCTATATTTATTTCCTAAGTGCCATACCTTTTAAAGGAAGACTTGTAATAATTTCCTACTTTTGTTTTTGAGCACCAGCAATTAAAATAATCTTTAAATTTATTTTGAATTTTTTTCTGGTATAAATGTAGATTTTTAGAATTATTGAATATCTTTAACAGAAAGCAGATGAAATCAGGGGGAAAAAAAAGATGCAGAGCTCCTTGGGAAATTGTTTAATGAGAAAAGGTAAGCATTATATTTGAAGGGAAATAATTAGTAAATATCTAGCAGCTAGCTCTTCAGTGGGAGGGAGGGTATAACCTGAAGCAACTTGAAAACTGTCAGAAAAATACTGACTAGAAAAATTAATCACAAGATTTTTATTTAAAGCACAGACCACATGTCTAGTTCTTTCTTTTTCTGATTTGCCATCAGATCAGAGAAAAGTACTGGGAAATCAGAGGGAGCACTGAGTTCATTCAGTTCAGTAATAGTTGTAAAGTTCTTAGGACCTGTCCTAGGTTCTGAAATTACAAAGTTGAATGGGGGGAGTCTGTCTCCTCAAAGAACCTAGGTTCTACTGGGGGAAATGTGTATATATTGAGGAAAGGAGGATTGGGGGGATAAAACATGTATTCCAATAAGTATAAAGCAAGATAGAAAGTGATGGGAGAAAAGAAAAAGATTAGATACAGATAAAATAGGGAAATCAAAGGAAGAAATGCTTCCTGTTTGGTCTATCATGAAATGTTTTATGAAAAAAAAAATAACATTTTGGCTAAATCTTGAAAGAAGAGAATGAGTTTGACAGAGATAAAGAGGATATGTGTACCAATCATGGATTTCCAGTCATAATGCACAAATCAAGACTAATTCAGGAAAAAGTAAATAGTCCAGTTTTGTCAGAGCAGTATGTACAAAAATAAAATGATGGAAAATAAGTCTTTTAAGGAATTATTGGGAACTAATTGATTTAAGTTCTTAAATGTCAGATGTAGGAACTTGAATTTTATCTTATAAGTAATAGTGAGCCCCGGAAAGTTTATCTGTGAGAAAATGATATGATCAAATGAGAGCATTAATAAAATTCTTTGGTGACCCTTTGAAAAGTGGATTAGAAGAGAGAATAGATGGCAGAGAAGTAGTTAGAAGTTCAAGTTAGAAGACAAGAAATGATGACAAGAGTACTAGTGTTGTGCGTGTATATAGAAGTTCAGATACAGGGGGGAAAATAATCATGTCTTCTGTTTGATTAGGAAGATAGTAAAGGTCTTCCCAAACAGAGAAAACCAAAGGCTAAACATAAAATCTCTTCAAGATATTTGAATAAGTATCTACTCTGAAATATGCCAGAAGCATAGACAAATTTTAAGCAGGAACTATAATCAAATTTAGGTTAGAATGTATTCCTACCTGAAGAAAATGAAATAAACCACATTATTCACTGGTTGTGAATAATTACAAGGTAGTATAAAAAATTCCTAATTGAATTGTGTATTGTATTTCCTTAAATATTACTGGACATCATTGTTTTAAAATATTGGGCAATCATTTCCAAAATATATGGAGAGCTGATTCTAATTTATAAGAAATCAAGCCATTTTCCAATTAATAAATGGCCAAAGTATACGAACAGACAATTTTCAGAAGAAATTGAAACTACTTCTAGCCATATGAAAAAATGTAAATGTAACCTGTATGTGCAAAAATGTTTGTGGGAAGCCCTTTTTGTAGTGGCTAGAAACTGGAAATTGAATGAATGCCCATCAATTGGAGAATGGCTGAATAAATTGTGGTATATTAATGTTATGGAATATTATTGTTCTGTAAAAAATGACCAGCAGGAAGATTTCAGAAAGGCCTAAAGAGACTTACATGAACTGATGCTGAGTGAAATGAGCAGAACCAGGAGATGATTATTCACTTCAACAACAATACTATATGAGGATCAATTATGATGGATGTGGCTCTCTTCAACAATGACGAACCAAATCAGTTCCAATTATTCAGTAATGAAGAGAACCCAGCTACACCCAGTGAAAGAATTATGGGAAATGAGTGTGGACCACAACATAGCATTTCTACTCCTTCTGTTATTGTTCTCTTGAATTTTTGTTTTCCTTCTCAGGTTATCTTTACCTTATTTCTAAATCCAATTTTTCTTGTGCAGCAAGATAACTATATAAATATGTATACATATATTGCATTTAACATATACTTTAACATATTTAACATGTATTTGTCTACCTGCCATCTAGGGAAAGAGGTAGGGGAAAGGAGGAGAAAAGTTGGAACAGAAGATTTTGCAAGGGTCAATCCTGAAAAATTATCCATGCATATGTCTTGTAAATAAAATCTTATACTAAGGAATAAAGGATATAGTACTTCCAACATGTGAATTTCAAGACTGAATTGATTCTGCATCCAGAAAAATAAGATCTAAGGAGACTAAATGTAAATCAAGACGTGCTATCAAGACTTCTTTTTTCTGTTTTTTTCTCTCTCCCATTTTGCTCTAATTTTTCTTTTCCAACATGATTCATAAAGCAATGTTTATTAAAAAATACATAAACTTGTAGCGAGCTGTCGTCTCTAGAAGCTGCCGGATCACTCTCTGGGAAGAGATCTGCTGTGTCTACTCAAATCTCTCAGACAGATTCTTCTTCCTGTAACGAACCGTTGTCTCCAGGCAGTTGCTGTTAACTCTTGTCCAAAGAAGTGACTTCCCTTCCTGCAGAGAGCCCCGTCAAGCCTGATGCAATTCAGAGTCTTTCTTCTTGAATCCTGGCTCTGAATCTCCTCCAGCTCTTATCCTTCTCCAGGCCGATCTCTCTCTGCGTCCAGTGCTGTGTCTTTTATCCTCCCAGAGAATGGGCGTGGGATAATGCAAGGGCTTCTGGGAAGAACCACCCCAGCCAATGAGCTTGCCCCCTCTATCAAGTCAACCTGAGTTCTCACCTTGTAATTGTCCAGAAAACCTGAATTCTCACCTTGTCACTGTCCAGACAACCTGAGTTCTCACTTAGTAATCCTAATATAAACTTACTACAATAAAAACAAAAAAAAATAAATAAAATTAAATAAAATATTGGGCAAATAGTTAAACCACTAATAACAATAATAATTAGTATTTATGTAGGACCTGATTTATAGAGCAATTTACAAATGGTGTTTCATTTTATTCTCAGAACAATTCTGGCAAGTATGTACTATTATTATTACTATTTATAGAAATGGAAACTAAGATGCATACAGCTTACATGAATCATCCAGAGTCATGTCATGTCAATAAGTGTTTAAGGCAGTTTTTGAACTCATGACTCAAGGTCCAGTGCTTTTTTCCACTGAGCAACCTTCCTTGCTTGCTATAATAAATAATACTAGATAAAATTGATATTTTTTTGGCAAAATTCAGGACTCAATTCTATCAAAAACACTTGAGAACATAGGAATAAATGGTATTTTTTCTTAAAATGATAAGCAGTATCCATCACCAGGTATTAAGTGTAATGGGGATAAGCTAGAAGGATTCCTAATAAGATCAGAGGTGAAAGAAGGATGGCTGTTTTCATTACTAATATTTGATATTGCACTAGAAATATTAGTTTTAGAAGTAAGAGAAGAAAAGGAAATTAAAGGAATTAGTGCAACAAGGGTACTAAATTATCATTCTTTGAGAAGTTATATGTTATATTATAATATGATGTTATATTTAGAGAATCCTAGGCAATGAACTAAAAACTACTTGAAATAATTAATAACTTTAACAAAGTTGCAGGATGTTAAATAAATGCACATAAATCATCAGCATTTCTATATATTACCAACAAAACCCAGCAGCAAGAGATAGAAAGAGAAATTCCATTTAAAATAACTGTAGACAACATAAAACATTTGAGAATTTACCTATCAAGATAAATCTAGGAACTATATGAACAGAATTACAAAACACTTTTCACACAAATAAAGTCAGATCTAAATAATTGGGAAAATACTAATTGCTACTGAAGGCTGAGAAAATATAATAAAAATTACAATTCTACCTATATTAAATATAAAATTAATTTTATAGAGCCATAAAAATAATAAAATTTATCTGAAAGAAGTAAAGATTAAAAATATCGAGGAAATTAATGAAAAATGCAAAGTGGCCTATCACTACCAGACATAAAACTGTATTAAAGAATAATAATATAAAAATAAAATAAAAGTCACAGTCATTAAAACCATTTGGTACTGGATAAGAAATACAGTGGTGGATCAATGAAATAAGTTAGGAACACAAGATGCAATAGTCAATGAGTATAGTTATCTAGTGTCCAATAATCCCAAGAGCTTGAGTTTCTAGGATAAGAATTTACTTTTTGACAAAAATTGCTGGGAAAACTAGAAAATAGTATGGCAGAAATTATGAATAGACGAGCATTTCACATCCTGTATAAGATCAAAACGGATTCATGATTTAAATATAAATGATAATACTATAAGCATATAGAGATCATTATAAAATAAAAAAATGGTTAATTTTGATTATATTAAACTAATAAGGTTTTGCACAAATAAAACCAATACAGACAAGATGGGAAGGGAAGCAGAAATCTGGGAAACAATTTTTATAGCCAGTATTTCTAATAAAGACCTCATTTTAAAAATAATGTATTGAGTCAAATTTATAAGATCATAAGACATTCCCCAAGTGATAAATGGTCAAAAGATATGAACACCAAAATTTTCAGAAAAAGAAATTAAAGCCATTTATATCACATGAGAAGATGTTCTAAGCCATTATTGATTAGAGAAATGCAAATTAAAACAAGTTAGAAGAAACTACCTCACACCTACCAAATTGGCTAAGATGACAGGAAAAAATAATGATGAATGTGGGAGGGTATGGATCACTAATGTATTGTTGGTAGAGTTGTGAATTGATCTAGCCATTCTAGGGAATAAATTGAAGGGTTATAAAATTGGCCATACCCTTTGATCCAGTGGTGCCACTACTAGATCTGTATTCCAAATAGATCATAAAAATGAAAAAGACCCACATGTGCAGAAATATTTATAGTAGATCCTTTTTGTGGTGGCAAGGAATTGGAAATTAAAGGATGCCTATCAATTGGGGAATGGTTGAATAAGTTATATGAATATAATGGATAATATAAAGGAATATTTCTATTTTGTAAGAAATGATGAACAAGCTGATTTTAGAAAAACCTAGAAAGATATGAACTGATTGTAAATGAAGTGAGTAAAACCAGGAGAACATTATACATAGTAACACCAAGACTATGAGATGATCAGCCATGATAGACTTAGCTCTTTTCAGGAGTGCCGTGAATCAAGACAAATCCAATGGACCTGGGATGGAAAATATTGTATACATCCAGAGAGAGAACTATGGAGACTGAATGAAGATCAAAGAGTACTATTTTCACCTTTTTTGTTTTGTTTTATTTTTTCTCAAGTTTCCCCCTTTCATTCTGATTTTTTTCCCCAACACGACTAATATGAAATTGTTAAAAATGATTGAACATTTAGAACCTATATCAGTTTGTTTGCTAACGTGGGGACGTGGGAATCTAGGGAATGAGGAAAAAAATTTTGGAGCTCAAAGTCTTACAAAAATGAATATTGAAAACAATCTTTTCATGTAATGGAAAAAATAAACTATTAAAGTAAAACATACTTATCGATTTAAAGTTTTTAATGGGAAAAAATTTTCAGCAGAAAAAATTCTATATTCTCTACCAATTATTAGTGACTATAAGATATCTGGCTATTAGGATGACAAATCTACTATTATTTGGTGGTGTTCTCCTAAAATTACAATCATATAAATTTATAATGAGATTTTGATCCATGTCCAGATGAATTAAAACTGAAGTATCCTTTTGGGAAATATGTTTCAAAAGAAGACATTCTGCATTGCCTGCCATGTGGGTAGGAGTTGCATCTTTTCACATTTTGTATCTTGAACTCACTCTATCTTTAAATTAAAGCCCTCTTTTTTTTTTTTTTTTTTTTTTTTAAGACTTATCTAGAGGGTAAAGGTCTTATTTACCAAAGTCAGGGATACCAAATTGAGAAGAAAATCCAGAGAGTCTCCTTGTTCTTCCCTTAGGCCCTATTGCCCCAGGAGAAGGTGGCTTGGAATTTTCATCTAATTTCTTTTGTCATTTTCAATTCTAGATGTGGAAAGTAGAATTCTAGTGTGCTTGAACAATGAGTAACTTGGAACACAGGATTTCAAGTCAAATATTGTGACCAGTCCATTGAAGAAATCCTAAAGAGTCAGGGTCCTAGAACCCTATGTCCAAGACACCTTCCCTGCCCCCCAACTAAGTACCTTGAGCATGTTGGGACTAATTCACTGAGTAAAAATTTTTTTTTCTCTTTCACAGAGAACAAAGTGCTATAGGTGAAGATTTGCCATCATAGTATTTGCTGAGATGAGATGGAGGTGAGGGTCAAGGGAGTGTGCGTGTGTGTGTGTGTGTGTGTGTGTGTGTGTGTGTGTGTGTGTGAGAGAGAGAGAGAGAGAGAGAGAGAGAGAGAGAGAGAGAAAGAGAGAGAGAGAGAGAGATGAGATGAGATGGAGGTGAGGGTCAAGGGACTCTAAGGAGCCGCAAGAGGTATAATGTAATCTATCTGGCCTTCAGACTGTGGGAGCCAGAGAAGCACTATTGCACATAGAATTAGGAAAACATAGAATAGCATTATCTGTTAACAAACTGAAATTTATATGTAAAAGAAAATTACATAAAGACATAACTCCAGTTTTAAAAGTCTGTGGAATTTTTCCCTCAATCCTGAAGAACATTGGTACATATAAGGGCATAAATCATGCCTTTTTTTGTGAGAATTCTATGGGGGTTCTTTTCATCAAGAATCTCCTATAATTCCCATCAACAATAAATGATTCTTCTCCTAAAATGCAGTCCCCTACAAAGTAGAACATAACAGCAAACTAGACTCTGTAAACCATTAATAAGTAATTGAAATGCTATTAAAATTTAATTAAGATTGAATTGAGTGCTTGCCTGCCAAGACTCATCAATCTTGCCAATCGTTTCCCACTTATGCTTATTCATATGGGAGTGAATGATGGAAGAAACCTGAAAAGTGTCAATAGAAATTTGAAAGTTTTGAATGGAAAAACCAATGACTTTGAAGAAGGGTAATGTGTCATCTCTTCATTTCAGTCAATGACTAGTATTTTGATGGATCTATGTTTTCCTCTATACAATAGTATTGATTACTACTTTGTTAACTTCTAAGTCTATAAAATTCTACCTCTTGCTTTTTCCTAAATCCAGAGAAAAATTGGGTTTCCTAGTCCAAGGATAAAGTTATGGATCCTTTGTGAATAGAGTTATAGATTGTTTGTGAACAGAAACTCTGAAGAAATTCTCAAATTTGATTTTTTTTACTTAGTAATATTTTTTCAATTACATGTAAAGATAATTTTTAACATTCACTTTTGTGAGATTTTTCCAAATTTTCTTCATCCCTACTTATTTCCCCATTATTCAAGACAGTAATCAATCTGATACAAATTATATAGCTACAATCATCTTAAACATATTTCCACATTAATCACGTTGTTAAAGAAGAATTAGAACAGAAGAGAAAAACCATGAAAAAAACAAATAAAAATAACAAAGTGAAAATTGTATGCTTTTATTACATTAAGACTAATAGTTTTTTCTTTTTTTTCAAGTATTTTATTTTTCCAATTACACATAAGGATAATTTTCAACATTAATTTTTGTAAGACTTTGAGCTCCAATTTTTTTCTTCTTCCTTCCCTTCCCTTTTCCCTCCCCAAGACAGCAAATAATCTGATATACATTATACATGTATAGGCATTTTTAACATGTTTACATATTTTTCTTGTTGGGGAATAAAAATCAGAACACAAAGGGAGAAAGCACGATAAAGAAAAGGCAAAAAACAAACAAAAAAGTGAAAATAATGTGCATGGATATGCATTAAAACTTCATAATTCTCTTTCTGCATGAAGATGACATTTAATTCTCCGTCTGCATGGAGATAGCATTTTCCATTTCAGTTTTACTGAAATTGTCTTGGATCACTATCATTGCACTGATAGATCTATCTATCATAGTTGGTCATCACATAATCTTGCTGTTACTGTGTACAATGTTCTCATGGTTCTGTTTACTTCACTCAGCATTAGATCATATAAGTCTTTCTAGACTTTTCTAAAATCAGCCTGTTCATCATTTCTTTTATTTTTTTTATTTTTTTAAATTAATTTTATAATTATAACATTTTTTGACAGTACATATGTATAGGTAATTTTTTACAACATTATCCCTTGTAGTCCTTCTGTTCCAAATTTTTCCCCTCCTTCCCTCCACTCCCTCCCCTAAATGGCAGGCATTCCCATACATATTAAATATGTTATAGTATATCCTAGGTACAATATATATGTGCAGAACCAAATTTTGTTGTTGTTGTTGCAAAGGAAGAATTGGATTCGGAAGGTAAAAATAACCTGGGAAGAAAAAAACCATGGTAACAGTTTATACTCATTTCCCAGTGTTCCTCCTCTGGGTGTAGCTGATTCTGTCCATCATTGATCAATTGGAATTGGGTTAGCTCTTCTCTATGTTGAAGATATCCACTTCCATCCAAATACATCCTCATATAGTATTGTTGTTGAAGTGTATAATGATCTCCTGGTTCTGCTCATTTCACTCAGCATCAGTTGATGTAAGTCTCTCCAAGCCTCTCTGTACTCCTCCTATTGGTCATTTCTTACAGAACAATAATATTCCATAACATTCATATACCATAATTTACCCAACCATTCTCCAATTGATGGACATCCATTCATTTTCCAGTTTCTAGCCGCTACAAAAAGGGCTGCCACAAACATTTTGGCACATACAGGTCCCTTTCCCTTCTTTAGTATTTCCTTGGGTTATAAGTCCAGTAGTAGCACTAATGGATCAAAAGGTATGCTCAGTTTGATAACTTTTTGGGCATAATTTCAGATTGCTCTCCATAATGGTTGGATTCTTTCACAACTCCACCAACAATGCATCAGTGTCCCAGTTTTCCCACATCCCCTCCAACATTCATCATTATTTGTTCCTGTCATCTTAGCCAATCTGACAGGTGTGTAGTGGTATCTCAGAGTTGTCTTAATTTGCATTTCTCTGATCAATAGTGATTTGGAACACTCTTTCATATGAGTGGAAATAGTTTCAATTTCATCATCTGAAAATTGTCTGTTCATATCCTTTGACCATTTATCAATTGAAGAATGGCTTGATTTCTTATAAATTAGAGTCAATTCTCTGTATATTTTGGAAATGAGGCCTTTATCAGAACCTTTAACTGTAAAAATGTTTTCCCAATTTGTTACTTCCCTTCTAATCTTGTTTGCATTAGTTTTGTTTGTACAAAAGCTTCTTAATTTGATGTAATCAAATTTTTCTATTTTGTGATCAATAATGATCTCTAGTTCTCCTCTGGTCACAAATTCCTTCCTCCTCCACAAGTCTGAGAGGTAAACTATCCTATGTTCCTATAATTTATTTATAATTTCGTTCTTTATGCCTAAATCTTGGACCCATTTTGATCTTATCTTAGTATGCGGTGTTAAATGTGGGTCCATGCCTAGTTTCTGCCATACTAATTTCCAGTTTTCCCAGCAGTTTTTGTCAAATAATGAATTCTTATCCCAGAAGTTGGGATCTTTGGGTTTGTCACACACTAGATTACTATTTTTATTCTTTATCTTGTCCTGTGAACCTAACCTATTCCACTGATCAACTACTCTATTTCTTTGCCAATACCAAATGGTTTTGGTGACTGCTGCTTTATAATATTGTTCTAGATCAGGTACAGCTAGGCCACCTTCATTTGATTTTTTTTTTTCATTACTTCCCTTGAAATTCTCGATCTTTTGTTCTTCCATATGAATTTTGTTGTTATTTTTTCTAGGTCATTAAAATAGTTTCTAGGGAGTTTGATTGGTATAGCACTAAATAAATAGATTAGGTTGGGGAATATTGTCATCTTGATTATATTCGCTCAGCCTATCCAAGAGCACTAAATGTCTTTCCAATTATTTAAATCTGACTTTATTTTTGTGGCAAGTGTTTTGTAATTTTGCTCATATAATTCCTGACTTTCCTTTGGTAGATATATTCCCAAATATTTTATACTATCGACAGTTATTTTGAATGGAATTTCTCTTTGTATCTCTTGCTGTTGGATTGTGTTGGTAATGTATAAAAATGCTGAGGATTTATGTGGATTTATTTTGTATCCTGCAACTTTGCTAAAGTTCTGAATTATTTCTAATGGCTTTTTAGCAGAGTCTTTGGGGTTCTCTAAGTATACCATCATGTCATCTGCAAAGAGTGATAGTTTGATTTCCTCATTACCTATTCTAATTCCTTGAATCTCTTTCTCGGCTCTTATTGCCGAGGCTAGCGTTTCTAGTACAATATTGAATAGTAATGGTGATAGTAATTGTTTCACTCCTGATCTTATTGGGAAAGGTTCCAGTTTATCGTCATTACATATGATGTTTACTGACGGTTTTAAATATATGCTCCTCATTATTTTAAGGAATAGTCCATTTATTCCTATACTCTCAAGTGTTTTTAGTAGAAATAGATGTTGGATTTTATCAAATGCTTTTTCTGTATCTATTAAGATGATCATATGGTTTTTGTTAATTTGGTTACTGATATGGTTGATTATGCTAATAGTTTTCCTAATATTGAACCAGCCCTGCATTCCTGGTATAAATCCCACTTGGTCATAGTGTATTTTCCTGGAGTTGATTTTCTGTAGTCTTTTTGCTAATATTTTATTTAAGATTTTAGCATCAATATTCATTAGGGAGATTGGTCTATAATTTTCTTTCTCTGTTTTCAGCCTACCTGGTTTAGGTATCAGTACCATGTCTGTGTCATAAAAGGAATTTGGTAGTACTCCTTCAATCCCTATTTTTTTCAAATACTTTATATAGCATTGGAGTTAGTTGTTCTTTAAATGTTTGGTAGAATTCAAATGTGAATCAATCTGGTCCCGGGGATTTTTTCTTAGGGAGTTGGTTAATAGCTTGTTCTATTTCTTTTTCTGAAATGGGACTATTTAGACTATTTACTTCTTCCTCTGTTAATCTGGGCAAGCTATATTTTTGAAGGTATTCTTCCATTTCATTTAAGTTATTGAATGTATTGGTATAAAGTTGGGCAAAGTAACTCCTAACTATTATTCTAATTTCCTCTTCATTAGTGGTGAGTTCTCCCTTTTCATTTTTAAGACTATCAATTTGCTTTTCCTCTTTCCTTTTTTAAATCAATTTACTAAGGGTTTGTCTATTTTGTTGGTTTTTTCATAGAACCAACTCTTAGTTTTATTAATTAATTCAATAGTTTTTTACTTTCAATTTTATTAATCTTACCTTTTATTTTTTAGAATTTCAAGTTTCATGTTTGTCTAGGGGTTTTTAATTTGTTCCTTTTCTAGCATTTTTAGTTGTAAACCCAATTCGTTGACCTTCTCTTTCTCTATTTTATGCAAATAGGCGTCTAGAGATATAAAACTTCCCCTTATTACTGCTTTGGCTGTATCCCACACATTTTGGTATGATGTCTCATTATTGTCATTTTCTTGGGCAAAGTTATTAATTATGTCTATGATTTGCTGTTTCACCCAATCATTCTTTAGTATGAGATTATTTAGTTTCCAATTATTTTTTGGTCTATTTTCCCCTGGCTTTTTATTGAATGTAATTTTCATTGCATTGTGGTCTGAAAAAGGATACATTTACTATTTCTGCCTTACTGCATTTGATTGTGAGGTTTTTATGTCCTAGTATATGATCAATTTTTGTATAGGTTCCATGAAATGCTGAGAATAAAGTGTACTCCTTTCTATCTCCATTTAGCTTTCATCAAAGCTCTATCATATCAAACTTTTCTAGTATTCTATTTACCTCTTTGACTTCTTTCTTATTTATTTTGTGGTTTGATTTCGGAGAGTGCAAGGTTGAGATTCCTACTATTATAGTTTTGCTGTCTATTTCTTCTTGCAACTCTCTTAATTTCTCTTTTAAGAATTTAGATGCTTAAATGCCTTCTTCTCAGATCACAATGCAATAAAAGCTACATTCAGTAAAAAGTTAGGGGTAAATAGACCAAAAAGTAATTGGAAACTGAATAATCTCATCTTAAAGAATGACTGGGTGAAAGAGCAAATTATAGAAACAATTAACAATTTCACCCAAGATAATGACAATGATGAGACATCATATCAAAATCTTTGGGATGCAGCTAAAGCAGTAATAAGGGGAAATTTTATATCTTTAGAGGCTTATTTGAAGAAAATTGAGAAAGAGAAGATTAACGAATTGGGCTTACAACTTAAAAGGCTAGAAAAAGACCAAATTATAAACCCCCAACCAAAAATTAAACTCGAAATACAAAAATTAAAAGGAGAAATCAATAAAATTGAAAGTAAAAAAACTATTGAATTAATAAATAAAACCAAGAGTTGGTTTTATGAAAAAGCCAATAAAATAGATAAACCTTTGGTAAATTTGATCAAAAAAAAGAAAGAGGAAAATCAAATTGATAGTCTTACAAATGAAAAGGGGGATCTTTCCACCAATGAAGAGGAAATTAGAGAAATAATAAGGAGTTACTTTGCCCAACTTTATGCCAATAAATTTGATAACTTAAGTGAAATGGATGACTTTCTCCAAAAATATAGGCTCCCTAGATTAACAGAGGAGGAGATAAATTGCTTAAATAGTCCCATTTCAGAAAAAGAAATAGAACAAGCTATTAATCAACTCCCCAGGAAAAAACCCCCAGGGCCAGATGGATTCACATGTGAATTCTACCAAACATTTAAAGAACAATTAGCCCCAATGTTATATAAATTATTTGAAAAAATAGGGGATGAAGGAGTCCTACCAAACTCCTTTTATGACACAGACATGGTACTGATACCTAAACCTGGTAGATCGAAAACTGAGAAAGAAAATTATAGACCAATCTCCTTAATGAATATTGATGCTAAAATCTTAAATAAGATATTAGCAAAAAGACTTCAGAAAATCATCTCCAAGATAATACACTATGATCAAGTAGGATTTATTCCAGGAATGCAGGGCTGGTTTAATATTAGGAAAACTATTAATATAATTGACCATATTAATAATCAAATTAATAAGAACCATATGATCATCTCAATAGATGCAGAAAAAGCATTTGACAAAATCCAACATCCATTCCTACTAAAAACTCTTGAGAGTATAGGAATAAATGGATTATTCCTTAGAATAATCAGGAGTATATATTTAAGACCGTCAGTAAGCATAATATGCAATAGAAATAAACTGCAACCTTTCCCAGTAAGATCAGGAGTGAAACAAGGTTGCCCACTATCACCATTACTATTCAATATAGTACTAGAAACGCTAGCCTCGGCAATAAGAGCCGAGAAAGAGATTCAAGGAATTAGAGTAGGAAATGAGGAAATCAAACTATCACTTTTTGCAGATGACATGATGGTATACTTAGAGAACCCCAAAGACTCTGCTAAAAAGCTACTAGAAATAATTCAAAATTTCAGCAAAGTGGCAGGATACAAAATAAATCCACATAAATCCTCGGCATTTTTATATATCACTAACAAAATGCAACAGCAAGAGATACAAAGAGAAATTCCATTCCAAACAAATGTTGATAGTATAAAATATTTGGGAATCCATCTACCAAAGAAAAGTCAGGAATTATATGAGAAAAATTACAAAACACTTGCCACAAAAATAAAATCAGATTTAAATAATTGGAAAGACATTCAGTGCTCTTGGATAGGCCGAGCGAATATAATAAAGATGACAATACTCCCCAAACTAATCTATTTATTTAGTGCTATACCAATCAGACTCCCAAGAAACTATTTTAATGACCTAGAAAAAATAACAACAAAATTCATATGGAAGAATAAAAGGTCAAGAATTGCAAGGGAACTAATGAAAAAAAACTCAGAGGAAGGTGGTCTAAGTGTACCTGATCTAAAGCTATATTATATAGCAGCAGTCACCAAAACCATTTGGTATTGGCTACGAAATAGACCGGTAGATCAGTGGAACAGATTAGATACAAAGGACAAAAAAGGGTACATCTATAGCAATCTAATCTTTGACAAACCCAAAGATTCCAACATTAGGGATAAAAATTCATTATTCGGAAAAAACTGTTGGGAAAACTGGAAATTAGTATGGCAGAAATTAGATATGGATCCACACTTAACACCATATACCAAGATAAGATCAAAATGGGTCCATGATTTAGGCATAAAGAGGGAGATAATAAATAGATTAGAGGAACAGAGGATAATCTACCTCTCAGACTTGTGGAGGAGGAAGGAATTTATGACCAGAGGAGAACTAGAGATCATTATTGATCACAAAATAGAAGATTTTGATTACATCAAACTAAAAAGTTTCTGTACAAATAATACTAATGCAAACAAGATTAGAAGGGAAGTAACAAATTGGGAAAATATTTTTAAAAACAAAGGTTCTGACAAAGGTCTCATTTCCAAAATATATAGAGAACTGACCCTAATTTATAAGAAACCGAACCATTCTCCAATTGATAAATGGTCAAAGGATATGAACAGACAATTCTCAGAGGAAGAAATTGAAACTATATCCACTCACATGAAAGAGTGTTCCAAATCACTACTGATCAGAGAAATGCAAATTAAGACCACTCTGAGATACCACTACACACCTGTCAGATTGGCTAAGATGACAGGAACAAATAATGACAAATGTTGGAGGGGATGTGGGGAAACTGGGACACTAATACATTGCTGGTGGAGTTGTGAAAGAATCCAGCCATTCTGGAGAGCAATCTGGAATTATGCCCAAAAAGTTATCAAACTGTGCATACCCTTTGACCCAGCAGCACTACTACTGGGATTATATCCCAAAGAAATACTAAAGAGCGGAAAGAGACATATATGTGCCAAAATGTTTGTGGCAGCTCTTTTTGTTGTAGCTAGAAACTGGAGGATGAATGGATGTCCATCAGTTGGAGAATGGTTGGGTAAATTGTGGTATATGAAGGTTATGGAATATTATTGCTCGGTAAGAAATGACCAGCAGGAGGAATACAGAGAGGCCTGGAGAGACTTAAATCAACTGATGCTGAGTGAAATGAGCAGAACCAGAAGATCACTGTACACTTCAACAACAATACTGTATGAGGATGTATTCTGATGGAAGTGGAAATCTTCAACATAAAGAAGATCCAACTCACTTCCAGTTGATCAATGATGGACAGAGGTAGCTGCACCCAGAGAAGAAACACTGGGAGGGGAATGAAAATTGTTAGCACTAATATCTGTCTGCCCAGGTTGCATGTACCTTCGGATTCTAATGTTTATTGTGCAACAAGAAAATGATATTCGCACACATGTATTGTACCTAGACTATATTGTAACACATGTAAAATGTATGGTATTGCCTGTCGTCGGGGGGAGGGAATAGAGGGAGGGGGAGTAAATTGGAAAAATGAATACAAGGGATAATATTATAAAATATATATATATATATAATAAAAAAAAAAAAAAAGAATTTAGATGCTGCACCACTTGGTGCATATATGTTTAATATTGATACTGCTTCATTATCTATGCTACCCTTTAGCAAGATATAATGCCATTCCTTATCTCTTTTAATTAGATCAATTTTTGTTTTTGCTTGATCTGAGATGAGGATGGCTACCCTTGCTTTTTTGGCTTCACCTGAAGCATAGTAGATTCTGCTCCACCCTTTTACTTTTATTCTGAATGTATCACCCTGTTTCAGATGTGTTTCCTGTAAACAACATATAGTAGGATTCTGGCTTTTAATCCAGTCTGCTAAATGCTTCCTTTTTATGGGGGAGTTTGCCCCATTCACATTTATGGTTAGAATGACTAATTCTATATTGCTTGCCATCCTGTTAACCCCTGCTTATGCTTTTATCCTTTCCTTCCCTCTTACCCCCCTCCCCAGTATTAAACTTGTGAGCACCACTTGCTTTTCACAGCCCTCCTTTTTTAGTATCCTTCCCCCAGCTTAAAGTTCCTCCCCCTATTTTACCCCTTTTCCTCACAATTTCTGTATTTCCTTCCCTTTAGCTTACTCCTTCCCACCCACTTTTCAATGAAGTTGAAGAAGTTTCACCATAAATTAAATATGTCAATTGATACACACTATGTTCATCCCCCTACTTTCTTTCAGATATAATATCTCTGCCTCTTCATGAGATGTAGTACCACCACTTTACCATTTTTTTATGATTTAATTTCCTTTCTACCTCTGGTTTCTAGGACAAATTATACATGTGTTCTTTAATATCTGTATGGCAGAAATATAGTTCTCAAGATTTCTTTTTACCTTTTTAGAAATCTCTTGAGTTCTGTATTTGAAGATCAAACATTTTGTGTAGATCTGGTTTTTTCATCAAGAATAGATGGAATTCATTTATTTCGTTAAATGTCCATCTTCTTCCCTGGAAAAGGATGCTCACTTTTGCTGGGTAAGTTATTCTTGGTTGCATACCAACTTCCTTAGCCTTTCGGAATATCAAGGCCCTTCATTCCTTTAATGTGGACATTGCTAGATCCTGGGTTATCCTTATTGTGGCTCCTCCATATCTGAATTGCTTTTTTCTAGCAGCTTTCAATATTTTTTCCTTTGTCTGATGGTTCTTGAACTTGGCCACTATATGTCTTAGCGTTTTGATTTTAGGGTCCGTTTCAGTAGGTAATCAATGAATTTTTTTTAATGTCTATTTTACCCTCTGTTTCTAAAACATCTGGGGAGTTTTCTTTGATAATTGACTGGAAAATAGTGTCCAGGCTCTTTTTTTCCTCACATTTTTCAGGGAGTCCAATTATTCTCAAATTGTCTCTCCTGGATCTTTTTTCCAGGTCTGTTGTCTTTCCAATAAGGTACTTGACATTCTTTTCAATTGTTTCATTTTTCTGTTTTTGCTTCACTACTTCTTGGTTTCTCCTTGAGCCATTCATTTCTATTTGTTCAAGTCTAATTTTCAATGATATATTTTCTTCACTCACTTTTTTTATATCTTTTTGTAATTGTCCAATTGAATTTTTAAGTGAGTTTTTTTCTTCTATGGAAGAAGAAAAATTTTTTCCATTTCATCCATTTTATTTTTTAGAGAGCTGTTTTCTTTTTCCAACTCACTAATTTTATTTCTCAATGATTTGATCTCTTTATCTGTATGACTTCTCCAGACTCTCTTGGCAAGCTTCCCTTTCCTTTTCCCATTTCTCTTTTAGCTCTGTTATGAGAGCCTTTTTGATTTCCTCTATGAGAGTCTTATGTATTGAGGAGCAGATCATATTCCCCTTAGGGGATTCCTCTGGAAACAATCTGCTTTTAGTCTCCTCAGGGTTTGAAGTCTGCTTTCTCTCCATAAAGAAGCTGTCAATGGTTAGAGCCCTTTTGAATTTTTTGTTCATTTTGTCAGAGCAGGAATCGAAGAAAACAAATTGACAAGAGAAACAATTGATCTGTTTCTGGGGGAAGGGGGTTAGGGCTGGACAGTGTTACTGGGCTGTAGAGATACAGACTGCGGGAGATAGCAGTGAAGCACTTGCAGGACAGAGATGGCTGCACCTCATCTGTGCTCTAAGGCTCTAAGAAGGCGCTGAGTCACTCTGGGTGGGGGTGGGGGTGGCCTGTCCAAGAGACCTAGATTTCCAGGATTTTATTCTTTACCTTTGGTGTTTACACCTTCTCTTCTGCTCTTGGCTTGCTGCCAAGATGGAATATCCACACTGGGGTAAAAGTCATTTAGCATTAACGGAAGAGATCGCACCCCCCCCCCCCCCTCAGGTCTGAGCTGTGTGAGCTGCCTGCCTCACTCTCTCACTGCTTGCCCTCAGTCTGCACCCAGTCTGTTCATCCCCTCCCCCAAGCAAACACAGACCTTTTCTGGCAAATTTCAAGGATGTCTTCTATTGGTGATTATTTGTGGGTTTCTTTTCCAGTCAAGCATTAATTCTGAGGCTTGTCATGAAATAAATTCTGAGAGAAAATGCGGAGCTCAAGCAGCTGTTTGCCTCCTCTCTGCCATCTTGGCCAGAAGTCCATCATTTTTCCCAATTGATGGGCATCCACTCAATTTCCAATTCCTTGCCACCACAAAAAAGCTGCTACAAACATTTTTGCACATGTGAGTCCTTTCCATTCTTTTATGATCTATTTGGGATACAGACTCAGTGGTGATACTGTTAGATCAAAAGGCATGAACAGGTTTATGCCCAATTCCACCAAAAATGCATTAGTGATCCAGTTTCCCCCCATCTCTTCCCATATTCATTATTATCTTTTCTTGTCATCTTAGCTAGTCTGAGAGCTGTGAGATGGTATTCCAACTTTTTTAAATTTACATTTCTCTACTCAATAGTGATTTAGAGCATTTTCTCATATGATTATAAATGGTATTAATTTCTTTATATGAAAATATTTTTGTTCATATCCTTTGATTATTTATCATTTGGGGAAAGATTTGTATTCTTGTCAATTTGACTTGGTTCTCCCTATATTTTAGAAATAAGGTCTTTATTAGAAACATTGGCTGTAAAAATTGTTTCGCAGCTTTCTGCTTCCCTTCTAATCTTGGCTGTATTTGTTCTGTTTGTTCAAACCCTTATTAATTTAATGTAATCAAAATTATTCTTTTTTTATTTTATAATGTTCTCTGTTTCTTCTTTAGTCATAAATTCCTTCCTTTTCCAAAGATCTGACAGGAAACTATCCTTTGCTCTCCAAGTTTGCTTATAAGATGACCCTTTATGTTTAAATTATGAACCCATTTCAATCTTATCTTGGTATAGGATGTGAGAAAATATTTTTATTTTCAAGAAAGAAATTTTATGAACTTATTAAAAAAGAGATTTTAGAGCTGTCTTTGTAATTTATCTTTAAAACTCATCCAAGAATGAAGTTTATTTTTTTATGTCCAAATGCTTGTTGAATTTTATTTAATTAGATAAAATGTCTAGCTTTCAAGATCCCTTGGGATATACTATGTTAGTTATCCTTCCCAGTTTTGTGTCCCTTGCAAATTTGATGAAATTGTCATTTATGTCTTAATGCCATTTTATATTTACAAGTTAGTACAAGGGGCTAGTCTATTTCACAACACTGTGTTTTATATTGGACTGAGAAAGAAACATTTGAAGGGACTCACAGATCTAATAAAAAAAATTCTAATTCTGAAGGAAAGGAAAGACAAATTAAATCTATAAATGAGATAAGGAATACAGCATGCTGACCTTAAATAAAATTAGAATGGTGGAAATAGTGTCACAAATTCACAGATACAAAGCTTCTCCATAACAATACTCAGGTGTTATAACCATGCACAAGACTTTTAACCTCTGCAGGCCTCAGTTTGCTCAAGTTTAAATAACAACAATTTCATAGTACTTTAAAATTTTATAAAGTACCTTATAAATACCTCATTTTATCCTCATAGCAACTATAGGAGGTGGGTGCTATGATTATCTCAATTTTATAGATAAATTAAATGAAGCAGACTGACAGAGGTTAAATGACTTTTCCAGGATCAAAAAGTTAATAAGTGTCAGAATAAATTTGAACTACGGTAATTCTGTTAGTCTGGTGCTCCATCCACTGTCCCACCTATCTTCCTTAGTATGATGGGGAATCTTAGATGACCTCTAAATCTAGGAGCTAATGAACTCAATGTATGGGCAATAATAGTAATTCTAACATGAGATAGTGAATCTTTGGAAATCGGTAAAACTATGGGAATGAAATATTTTGATCAAAGTATTCCCCTCATCTACTAGCTTAGCTATCCTGGCAAAAAAAAGAAATGTGTTCAGTCTAACATGACCTGATTTTGATGAAATCATGCTGGTTCTTAGTAGTCACATTTATCTTTCTAGATGATTAAGGATGACACAATGGGCCTTCTACTCTGTGTATGTGTATGTGTGTGTGCACACACATGTGCACATGTATATGTACTACATCATTTTGGTAAATTAGTTCCCCATTACTCATTACTTCATAGAAAGAGATTTATTAAACACTTACTATGGGCCAGGTTTTTCAGCAGGAACTAGAGATACAAAGACAAAAATGGAACTGTCTATGTTCTCAAAGAGCTCATGATCTCTTAAAGCATTATATCATGTACACAGAAAAGTATATAATTTATGTATATGCACATATAATATATATATTTGTGTGTATGCAAGCAATACATTTATATATAATAGTATATGTATATCTAATTTTATAATTATATATAAACATTACTTTTATACACATGCATGTATATATTAATGCATACACACATGTATGCATATATACATACAAATATGTATTTACCTATTTGGGTATATATGTGTATATCTGTGTATATCCACATATGTATGTATATATAAATATACATACACATATATGTATATGTGTGTTTGTGTACGTATCTGAGACTGAATTTGAACTGAAGAATTCCTGACTTTAAGTCTGGTATAACGTCAATTCTCAGCTTTCATGGGGATGAATATTCCTAGTAAACAGTGCAAAAATTAAAAATGAGAATGTTGACATTTGAATCTATAGAAAATAAGGGATCAGGTTTTTGAGGCCACCAAGAACTGTTTTTTGTTAGAATTGCTGAAATTACACTTTTCTGCATACATTTCTTATAAAAAGATATTAATTCTGATAATTTGCATTTTTCTTGACACAGTAAATTAAATGAAATAATCTATAAAGTTCATTACACAAATTAAAATTGTTAATACAAAAATATATATTCTTGTTGGAAATCATCTAGAATTTTGTGATCTTTTGTGTTAACACCTCAATTTTTAAAGATTAATTGCAGACAACATTCATTTTCATTACATGCAAAATCTGGAATATAGTACTGTTCTGAGAATAAAATTCTTAAAATCAAAACATTTTAAATCTCAATTTTACTTTTTATTGTGTCAGATGGTGGTGTAAGAATGCTATTTGTTCTACTGCTGTAAACTTTTCTATCTTGTTTATCTTCTGAAAACTATGGGAAAGGCTGCTGTGACTTTAGTCCCTAGTCCCTGCTGCCAGAAGCCAAAACTGGCAAGTTTTTGGCATAATTGCAATATGAAGCTAATGTTTAAAAGGCAAATAATGAAAATATCTAATAAATGCACAGAGAGCTCTTCACAACAATAGGATGACTAAAACCAAAGCACCTAATTGGATACTAAGTGCTCTGCAAACTCTGCACATCAGGTCTTTCATTTTTCCCTCTATTACATAGAACTGTGAATATATGTGGTTGCCAGTGTGAAAGTAAAAATGAGATTCATAATAAAATCATGCATCTTGAGGTTGCAAAGTTAAATGGGAAAATATTGGGGATTGACTGTATATTTATATTTGATCAACACATCTGCATATATGATTATTATAATAGTTGACCTATATTTTATATAGAAAGTAATTTCTGGAGGCAGGTGTAACATGCTGTTGTCTCCAGAAGCTGCCGATTGCTCTCTGGGAGGAGATCTGCTGTGTCAACTCAAATCTCTCAGACGAATTCTTCTTCCTGTAGAGAGCCGTTGTCTCCAGACAGTTGCCCTCAACTCTGGTCCAGAGTAGTGACTTCCCTTTCTGCAGAGAGCCGCCTCAAGTCTGGTCCAGACAAGACTCCCTATCTTTTGAGTGCCACCCTCTTTTATCCTCCCAGAGAATGGGCATGGGATAATGCAAGGGCTTCTGGGAAAAATTACTTCAACCAATGAACTTGCTCCTCCTAAGCATGCAAGTTCCTCCCCAGGAATTCAAAGGGGTTGAACTCCTAGTAAAGACCAGAACTAGAGAATTGTTAAGTACCGACTTAGCACTTAGTAAGAACCTAATATCTCATTATCTCATTAGCACTTAGTAAGAACCTAACAGGCAGGGAGTGGGGAAGTAGCACTTGAGCTGAGCTAAAGTAAGGTAGGGCTTTTTTGAATTGGAAAGGAGTAGGAATTACTCTCCATGTATTTCAAAAGCACAGAAACAGGAGAGGGAACGTTATGTAGAAGGAGTAGCAAGCTGTCCATTTTGACTAGAAAGGAGAGTGAATGAAGGAAAGTAATACAAAATAAATCTAGAAAGACCAGTTGAAGCTAAACTGTGGAGCACTTCAAGAGTGAAAGTATGGAGCAACTAAACTTCTAGGATAGAGGAGTGACATGGTCAGGTTCATACTTAAGGAATAATAATTTGACACTTAAATGGAAGATGGATTTGAGGAGAGAGGAACTGTTATAGTAAAACTAATTAGGAGTCCAGCTAAGAAATAATGAGGTCCTGGACTGACTAGCAGTATTTACTCACTCTACTCTAAATATTAGCATATTTGGATAATGCCTTATAGTCACAAATAGCTTCACATGCATTTTCACATTTGATCATATAATAATGGATAAGTAATAAAGATGGCTAACATTTATTTATATAGTACTTTAAGGCTTCTGTGGGACAGTTAGATGGCATAGTGGTTAGAGTACTTGACTTGGGTTTATGAAGACTACTCTTCCTGATGTCAAATAAGACATCAGACATTTAATACCTTTGTGACTGGGAAAGTCATTTAATCTTATTTGCCTCAGTTCCTCATCTGTAAAATGAGTTAGAGAAGATGACAAACTACTCTAGTAACTTTGCCAAGAAAACTCCAATAGGGTTGTGAAGAATCAAACATTACTGAAAAACAATTGAATATGAAGCACTTTATACATGTTATCTCATTTGATCCATACAACAATCTTGAAAAATATTATTATACAGCAAGATTATACAATGATCAATTCTGATGGACATGGCTCTCATCAACAATGAGATGATTCAGGCCAGTTCCAATGGTCTTCTATTGAAGCAGTCCATCTGCATTCAGGGGGAGGACAGTGGGAATTGAATACAAACCACAGTATGGTATTTTCACTCTTTTTGTTGTTGTTTACTTGAACTTTGTTTTCTTTCTCATTTTTTTCCCCTTTTTGATCTGATTTTCTTGTGTAGCATGATATTTGTAGAAATATGCATAGAAGAATTGCATATGTTTAATATATATTGGATCACTTGCTATCTAGGGGAGGGGGTGAGGGAAGGGAGGGAAAAATTTAAATACAAAGTTTTGTTAGGATGAATGTTGAAAATTATCCCTGTATATATTTTTAAAATAAAAAGCTTCAATTAAAAAAAGAAAAAAATATTATACCCATTTTATAGATGAGGAAATTGAAGCAGATACATTATGTGACTTGTACAGAGTCCCAGAGCTAGTAAGTAGCTGAGAAAGGATTTGAACTTGGGTCTTTCTGACTTCAAGATATAGACTCTCATTTGCATGGCTTTTTCTTAAGGAGGTATGATAATAGATATCTGTGACCTAATTTGGAAACAATGAGCAACACTGCTTCAAAATTGTGTTGAAACCAGACCAATAGAGATAACCCTGTGAACTTTTCAATCAAGTAAATGTGTTCCAATATCAGGTAAAAAGGGCAAGTTGTCATCAGGAATCCATTCCAGTTCCAAGAAAAATATACAAATTATTGATTTGCTCATCCCCTTCCTTCCATGTCATTTAATCAACTTGGATAACTAAACATCTTGGATAATCATAATCTTTTTCTTCCTCTGCTTATCTCTTATTCTTTCCCCTTTCGTTTTCTCTTCCTCTGTGAGTTTAGCATAATGAAAAGAGTGTGTGTTAAATTAAAGTAAGAGGATTCAGGTTCAAATTCTTTTTTTGCCATTTATTAGTTACATGATCTTTGGTAAATCCCATAACCTCTTTGGGACTTGTTTTATTCATCTGGCAAACAATAAGCTTGGCCCAGACGATTTCTTATGGTTTCTCTTAATTTTAAATCTTTTCTCTGAAGCTGACCTTTTAATTTATTGTTTCTTTCCATTCTCTTTATTTAATATTTTATTTTGTGTTTTTCTAACCTGGGTATCAATATTTTCCACTTCTATTAAAAAAAAAAAAAAAACAAAAAAAAAAAACACACTGAAGGATTTCTGCAAGAATTGGTCTGAATGAATGGTCCTAATTCTAGGAATCCATTTTTGATGAATGTATGTGCTATAGTCATAAGTAGATACACATATGCATATCTATTTCTATCATTTGACAAACATGTAAAATTTCTTCTCTGTAGGGAATGCTATGCTATCTCTACCTTATAGGATGAGCACAAAAAGAGAAGTAAGATATATTCTCTGCTTTCAAGGAGGTTACAATCCAGTAAAACATATAGTTTGGCAGTATTCTTATAATGAATGGAAATGGAAAAATTTGATAACAATTTTAATACTTGGTACAGATACTACTGGGCTTATATCCCAAAGAGATTTTAAAGAAGGGAAGGGGACCTGTATGTGCAAGAATGTTTGTGGCAGCCCTATTTGTAGTGGCCAGAAACTGGAAACTGAGTGGATGCCCATCAATTGGAGAATGGCTGAATAAATTGTGGTATATTAATATTTTGGAATATTATTATTTTGTAAGAAATGACCAACAGGATGATTTCAGAAAGGTCTGGAGAGACTTACATGAATGGGTGCTGAGTGAAATGAGTAGGACCAGGAGATCATTACATATTTCAACAATACTATATGATGATCAATTCTGATGGACAAGATTCTCTCCAACAATGAGATGAGCCAAATCAGTTCTAAGAGAGAAGTAATGAACTGAACCAGCTATACCCAGCAAAATAACTCTGGCAGTTGACTAAGAACCACTACATAGAATTCCCAATCCCTATATTTTTGTCTGCCTTGTACATTTTTTACTTTCTTCACAAGCTAATTGTATACTGTTTCAAAGCTGATTATTTTTGTACAGCAAAATAACTGTTTGGACATGTATGCATATATTGTATTTAACTTATACTTTCACATATTTAACATGTATTGGTTAACCTGCCATCTGGGGGAAGGGGTGGGGAGAAAGAGGGGAAAAGTTGAAACAATGCTGGAAAATTACCTATGCATAAAAGTTTTGTAAAAATAAAAATTAAAAAAAATTTAAAAAAAATACTTGGTACAGACATCAAGGGAGGCACTTGAATCTGTGATATCTATCTTGGTTCTTGTTTCATTGATGTGAATAACTTTCATTGAGTTTAGAATTCTTGGCACGCAGTAGATATTTAATAAATATTTGTTCCTTGTACAACCTCTGTCTATTTTGTCAGCAATTAAAAACATTATACACTTTGGAAGAATATTTATAAAGGCAAAAAGAGAAAGTGTTTGGAACCAGAGTAGCTACTTGGGAATTTCCTGAAATGCTAAGTACTACTTTTGCAAGAGGTTTAGGTCAAAAATTCAGGAGGCCAAACCCATAGTATTTCTGGCAAGCTTGGCATAGGTATCTTTAATGGAATTTGTGGGATTTTAAAGTACTCTGGTATAATTTATTCATTCTGTCTTTGTCAAAAGGATAAATAGACTAGTTTGTCCTATTCAAGACATCTGTATCATCTGAAGAAGTATTACTGTCAGATCTTATGACAGAGCAATTGGTTTACAATTACAGAAAATGAGGCCTCTGAAATAAGAAAAAAATACAAACCTCAAGGCAAAATTGAGAATTTAGAACTCCTCATTTATCACTACTTTATTACCCAATAATTTTCCTCTCTGTCCTTTGATTCAACATAGCTGTTGTTCACCTTCAGAGGTGTCCAATTCTTTGTGTCCTTATGGTCCATATTGTCCATGGGGTTTTCTTGACAGATACCTGATTGGTTTTTGTCATTTCCTTCTCCAGGGGATTAAGGCAAACAGAGTTTGTGACTTAAGTGACACACAAGTAGATGTCTGAAGCCAGTTTTGAACTGAGATCTTCCTGATTCTAGGCCCAGCACTCTTTCCACTAAGCCATCTAGGTGTCTCCTACATATATTGTTAATTTATTACATATTTCTTTGGGTAAATTCCTTATCTCTTTGGTGAATAGGAAGAAGAAAGCATCAAACATCTTTTTAAAGGTTATTTGACCTTTCTTCTACCCCTATTGGCAGATACAAAATGACGAAATTCCCACGTAGAGTCATTTGAATGCTTTGTAACTTGTATATTGATCACTATTTAGTTTTAAAATTTTAAAATCAATTTTGAATGCATAGCAGTGGGTATCCTGGAGTTGAGAGCTTTTTCTTAAATAGCTTTCATTTTATTTCCTTTAACACTTCTATGAATCTTTTACCTTTCCTTTTATGGCATGAGATATTTCACACACCCTCTGAAGCTTTTGTGCATGGGAAAGTAAGGTACTAGGGAATGTTATCCTTTTGGAAGCTATTTGAAATGTGTCAAAATATTTGAAGGTCCATGAACTGGTCTCCTGTTTTTAAGAGTCTTCACACTGCTAGCAAGCCTTTCAATTCTGCAGTGCTACAAAACTTGTCTAGTATATATATCTTTTCAGTTATATTCTAGGAAGAAAAAAGCTTTATGAGCAACACAGTATCAGATATGACTGCAGATTGGTAACCAAATTAAATTTAGATCCTTGCTATAGTATTCAAGCTATGTGAAAACATCAAATATGCTAGGGAGTTGTTTACTCATGAGCTCTTGTGAGTTTAATAAAGGCAGAATCTCTTTGTTGAAGCAAATGATTAGCATTCATTCAACAAATAAATTTTAATCCCAGGATACTAACAACCATACAGAGCCTTATTAAAAATTCTGGTGTAAAATGTCAAAGCTTGCCAATTTAAGAGCTCTAAGATGAACATAGATCAAGTAGCTGTGTCCAATCATTTCAAGGTAAGTGGCAAACTAATGAAATTTATCACACAGTTCAGGCTGAGAAATGAGTACATCACTAAAGATCAGCAGCTAATAATAAATTAACCAATTAATGAATTGTACCTCTCTTTTTATTTCTAGCTGTAGGATCATGGCCTTGGACTCCATCACTTTGAGGCAAGATACACTATGTATACAAGTAAAAACTGTATTTAAGAAAATGAAGTATGAGTGTGATACATTTCATAAGCAGGATGATGAAGTAGAAAGAGTGCTGAACTTGGAGTTCTTGCTTCAAATCCAACTTTGATCATGTGCAAGTGATGGTGGATAAATATTTTTATTACTCTGAACCTTAGTTTTCTTCTTTAAAAAGTTGGTATAATTATAATAGCAATTGAATGAAGTGTTCTATTATTCTGAAATATCTATGAATTATTACTAAGAGGTCTGCAAAAAAGGTGATGCTTTATTATATATGTTCATTTCATGACTTTTTGAATGATACTTCAAATATTTTTGTTGCTTCTATGTAAGAAAATATATACAGGAGAAATTTGCACTGGATACAATACAATTTTAAAGACACTTACAAATTCTATTTCCAGAATAATTCATTGAGGGAAAGATTTCCAAAGAATAGAAAAGACAGATGGCATTTTTACCAAAAAAAAAAAAAAAGGAGAAGAAGAAGCATCACCAGCTATTGACCCATATGCCATATCCTCGTCTATATAAATCCCTTATGATTTTTTTCTGTATATACATTGAAAATATGCTTGATGAAAAACATGTGAGGAGAATAGAAAACTTAAAACTTTGATAAAAGATTTTTAAAAACTATACAATAGGTCTTCATAGTCACACAAATGAGGACAATTAAGAACATAGAATTCCATTATTTTTATTGTTTGTTGATTTTTTTTAAAAAGCATTTTTGGAGGTATGATAATACCTTGTTAGTGCTATAAATTGGAAAATAAATTTAAATGTACTGTAAAAAGTCACTCAAGATAAACTCTATTAACTCTCTAAACATATTTAGATTATATTTTTCACCAGTTACATTAAAAACAATTTTAAAATATTTTTCTTTAAAAAAAAACTTTCAAGTTTTGGATCCTCTCCCTTATCTCCAGGGCCAGCCCCCATTAAGAAATCACATGTGAAGTTATGCAAAACATTTGTATAAGTCATGTTGTGAAAGAAAATATAGATCTTCCACTCTAATTTAAAAACCCTCAAGAAAAATAAAATTTAAAAAAGAGAGAGTATGATTTGATCTGTATTCAGACACAATCAGTTTCTTTTCTGGTTATGGATAGGATTTTTCATCATAAGTTCTTCATAGGAGTCATGGATGATTGTACTACTGAAAATAGCAAAATCATTTACAGCTGGTCATCCCAGAACATTGCTATTACTTTGTATACAGTACATTTCACTTTGCTTAAGTGCATGGAGGACTTTCCAGGTCCCCCACCCCCATCCTGAGAACATTCTGCTCATCATTCTATTAACTTTCAAAAAGAAACATTCAGTAAAAATAAGGCAAAATAAGAATGATAACAATATGACATTGTTTCTGTAAGGCAGAGATACAATCTCAAACTAGAAATATGTTCTTCTACTAAAGCATACAATACCCAATATTTGCTTATTTTTTTGGGTTGTTGATGTAGCATATGCCCTTTCAGAACAGAAACTCTAAGCATGGAAATTTTCAGAGCTTCTCAGGTCATATCCTTTGTGTAGACTATATGGATCTCCTAGACAGTGGGTAACCATGCAGGAAAACGTGAAAGCAAAACCCTTTTTCCAGTTAACTCTTCTAAGAAGTAATTCAAAACCTGTCTTCTATAAAGTTCTTCCATAGCATGGGAAGCAGCATAAGCTTCCTAGATCTAACTCAAAGTCTCTCCTTATATGATACTACACTTTAAGAATCCCCTATGAATTTTCAACGCAAGTGTTCTAGTCTGTTGGTCCAATCAATATTTCTTCAGTGAAATGACTCAACTTTATCTCATGTGATAAACGAAAATCCAAAGTCATGTCATCTTCACAATTAATGTGCAGTTGCCCCATTACAGAAACCAAACAATTCTAGAAATTAAGGTTTAGAAATAAGGTTTATTTTCCAAGTCTTCATGTCAGACATTTAAAAAAAAAATTAGATTCTAAGAAGCAGGACTCTTCATCCTTCTTTAATCTAAATATCTTTTCTCAGTAGAGCTCCTTTTTTATTTCTCTCAAACATTTTTTACTTTTCCTCTTTCCATCAGTTAAACCATGTGCATCTGGGAAGCCAAGAACACTTATGAATGAACCTAGCAAGAGAAAATAGATGAAAAATGGAACAAGTTGATAACATTTCTTTGATGATCTTTTTGCATTATCAATAATAATGGAACCACATACTTGCACATTGATACTGCAATATCCCAATGTGTTATATAACACTGTTAAATGACATTTAAGAAACTAAGAAGTTTCACTGGATCAGACACACAAAGGAAATCCACACTGAAGGTAACACAATTTTGAATGCATCAAGGTTTCATTTTATAAGATCTCTAAGAGAGGGAAAGCTATCAGCTATCAGATTTAAAAATCATGAATAAAATGGATGTTCTGCCCAAAAAGTGATTAAGAACATATTAATTAACCCATATGAACACTTTGTCATTTTTATGGAATCTAATGAGAATAATTTATAATATATTGAATATATCCTTAAGAAACTTAAAAAAGGAAAGAGGCAAATGTTGGCAAATGACTTCCTTTAGCAGTTGACATCTTTTGAACAACATATTTAACTAAAATTATAGTAAGGATAAGATCTGCTTCTGATATGCTAAAATAAAAATAACTTGACTCCATTGAGCAAATATGACCTTCAATAAAATATCTCTCATGTATATCTTGAGGTCATACAGAATTTTTATATGAATGTATCTCAGATAGAACTTGGCACAAAACAAGGAGACAAGTTTTTAAAAAAGAAACATTTTCCACTATCACGGAATATGTTCTCTGCAAATCCAAATGGAAGAGAGGTTATCTACATAAGGATAAGTTTCTATACATTGTGGATCTACATTCGTCATTGTGGATGAAACTATATTGATTACATCAAAGCCCAGATTATTACCATTATTACCATTATTATTATTACCAGATCTTCTCAATGAGATACATGATTGTTCAAAAGAGTAGCTTACAAATAAATAAAAGAAAAATAAAATTACTGGAAAATTCCCATTATTCAAATTATGATACTTGTGTGGAAGCCAGTCCATTGAATTAATCTCTCAGTTTCTCTGAATGGGACAAATGCCATAGATGGATAATGAAGTGGACTCAAAATTGAAGAGGAAGAAAATAGGAAACTGCAAAATACTTTTTATGATCCCAGACTTTTCTTTGACATAAATAAACATGTATACATATGTACACATGCACACAAACACACCTACTTGTGAATCTATAGAACTACAAAGTATAAAACACTAAATTCTACAGAGAATCAAAGCTACAGATAACTTATAAAAGAGAGCGGAAAGATGTGTGGTGGACATATGTAAGCTGCAGCATATTTCTAATAATGATCTCCATGAAGAATATGACAGAGAGTTATCATTTAGGAAATAAATTTGGTAGGAGTCCTTCATTTCCTATTTTTTCAAATAGTTTATATAATATTGGAGTTAATTGTTCTTTAAATATTTGGTAGAATTTACATATAAATCCATCTGGTCCTGGGGATTTTTTCTTAGAGAACTGATTAATAGTTTGTTCTATTTCTTTTTCTGAAATAGGACTATTTAAGCAGTTTACTCCCTCCTCTGTTAATTTGGGAAATCTATATTTTTGTAGGTATTCCTCCATTTCACTTAGGTTATCAAATTTACTGGCATAAAGTTGGGCAAAGTAACTCCTAATTATTGCTGTAATTTCCTCTGCTCATTATTTTTTGGAACAATAATGTTCCATTATTTTCATATATCATAACATATTCAGGCATTACCCAATGGATGGGTATCTACTCATTTTCCAATTCCTTGCCACCAGAAAAAGAGCCATTACAAACATTTTTGCCCATGTAGGTCCTTTTCCCTCATTTATGATTTTCTTGGGATACAGACCTATTAGTAGCAGTGCTGGATCAAAGAGTACACCCACTCAATTTTATAGCCCTTTAAGCATAGTTCTAAACTGTTCTCCAGAATGGCTAGATCATTTCACAACTCCACCAACAATGCATTAGTGTCCCAGTCAGTTTTCCTACATCTCCTCCAACATTTATCATTATCTTTTCTGACATCTTAACCAATTTGAAAGATATAAGATGATATCTCAGAGCTGTTTCAATTTGCATTTCTTTAATCAATAGTGAATTAGAGCACCTTTTCATATGACTATAGATGGGCTTTAATTTCATCATCTGAATATTGTCTGTTCATATCCTTTCACTCTTTATCAATTGGTGGAATGATTTATATTTTTATAAATTGACACAGTTCTTTATATATATGCACAGTTGGAAACACTGACTATAAATTTTTTTCTCAGCTTTGTACTTCCCTTTTAATCTTGTTTCTTTTGGTTTTGTTTGTACAAAACCTTTTTAATTTAATGTTATTAAAGTTGTCCATTTTGCCTTTCATAATGCTCTCAAGTTCTTCTTTGGTCACAAATTCCTCCTTCTCCAAAGATTTGATAAGTAAACTAATCCTTGTTCTCCTAATTTGCTTATGGCATCACCCTTTACACCCAAATTATTTGACCTTATTTTGGTATGTGTTATGAGTAGTAAGTCTATGCTGATTTTTCTGATATATTATTTTTCCAATTTCTCCAGCAACGTTTGTGAAATAGTGAGTTCTTATCCCAGAAACTGGAGTTTTGAGGTTTATCAAATACTAGATTGCTATAGTCATTGATTATTTTGTCATGTAAATCTAACCTATTCCCCTGATTTACCACATTATTTCTTAGTCAATATCAAATGATTTTGATGACTACTGCCTTCGTATATATTTTTAGGTCTGGTACTTCTAGACCACCATCTTTTTTATTATCAATTCCCTTCTTATTTGGTTTTTAAAGCCTTTTTGAGTACCTTTATGAATTCTTTTTGAGCAAATGATCATTTAACATTATTCTTTGGGAATAAAAGAGGTTTTGTTTATTTCTAAATTCAGTATCCTCCTCTGAAGTCAAACCCAGTTCCTTTTGATTGGCACAGTAACTTTCTATGATTAGGTTCTTTCTTCTTTGACTCTTTTTTTTTTTTAATTTATTAACTACTTGTTAAAGTAATTCTAATCCTGAGGGATTGGGGATAGTGCCTGTGGCCTGAGTTCTTTTCTTCAGTTCTTTCCTCTGGCCTAGAACTGAAACTCCACTCTCCTATAAGTGCCTGCAGCCAATAGCATCCTCAGTTCAATGCTTCTACATTCATGGCTACATTCTCATTCTTATCACCCAGGCTACAATCTGGCAACTTAGTTGGGCCTGGCATATTTTAATCATCACAGATTCCCTTGATCTTCCCCAAATCAAATATGACTCCCCACATTGTCTGGGATATGAAAATTCCCCTAATTGAGTCTTAGGTTACCTCCCAATCAGGCTAGTTCCTGGACTTGCCAATTGCCATTTTAGTAGAAGTATCCTTGAGGAGTTTACACTTCCCACAGGTCAAACCTCCATCCTAAGATCTTTCTTTGAATCTTCTCCAGTTGTTCCAGGAGGACTACTGTTTTTCCCCAGCTTTATTTAAAAAAAAAAAAAACAACAACAACAAGAAGAAAAAACATTGCTTTACATTGGCCCTGATGCACTACTTTGTCTTGTATAAGGGAGAGATTTGAAGAGCTTGAAATTTTTTGACCCATTCTGCCATCTTCTCAGAATCCTCTCCTTAACTTTGTTTTGTAGAGTAATTAGTTTCTACTTTCCCAATCCTAATTTTTAAGGAATTATTTTTCTTCAGTGAGACTTTTTTCATCTTTTTATTTTTACTTTTCATTTAGTCACTTCTATATTTTAAAGAGATTTTTTTATCAATGAAGCTTTGCACCTCTTTTACCATTTGGCCAATTTTTAAGGATTTTAAAATTATGTTTGTATCAATTTTAACAAGCTGTCAATTTCCTTTTCATAATTCTCTTCTTTTGCTGTCATTATGAAACTTTGTTTTCCTCCTTCATCACTCTTGATTTAGAAAATCATTTTTAGCTCTTCTAGGATTTCTTGTTTGGCCTGTGTTCAGTTATCATTTGTTTTGTAGCTTTTTTACTTTATTATCTTCTTCTGAGTTTTTTGCCTTGCTCCACAATAGCTTTTAGGGTCAGAGTCTTTGTTGTTTCTTATTTTTCCAATCTATTGCTTAACTGAATTTATGTTAAAGTTGGGCTATGTTCCAGGCCTAGGTTAAGGGAAAGGCAAGGGCATAATCCCAAGTTTTTAGCTTTTCGTACCTATATTTTCAGAACTTGTTCTGAACTTTGTATACTTTTTATATTTTCTGTGATTCCAATGCAGCATAATGTTGTAATATGGGACCTTTTGGAATACATGGAAGCCACTTGACAGTGGCTGCTAGAGATCCAACCCAGACCTGCAGAATGGATCTCTTCCTGTGAGAGGATGATACAAGGAGACTGAGAGGCCGTTGCTGTTCCCTGACCTCTCTGACTGAGAGGCCCTTGCATTGTCTGACTTCTCTCCTCTTGCCCTGCCTCCAATTTATCTCATTTCCAGTCCGTAACACCTGTGGCAGCAAAGGCTGCCCTGCAACTGCTTCAGATGTTATAATCCACAGCTGTGGAGGCTCTCAGAGAATTGACCTGTCCATTAACAGTGTAATGTGGGGAGAGGTGATATCATTGTTCTCTTAGTCTATGCTCTGATCCTTACCCAGGAAAAGCTTCTGATCTCTTTTGATTTCTACTCCTGAAATAGTATTCTCCTTTAGGATTGGAACCAGTACTATTCCTTAAGGTTTCTGATGTCTTGTCACTGAAATTGCTTCTTTCTACCCTTGAACTGTGACTTAAAAGTGAGTGGAGGTAATGGAGTTGCTGAATAGCTTCCAGTCTTGCTTCCAGTGCTAGCATGAGTTCCCTATAATCTCCTTCTAACCAATTGCCATTTCTCCTCATCTCTGACTTGAGAGCTCCTAAAACTTCTGTTGCTTTTGTTTCCACCCTCTACTGCCACTAGTATTGCATCCATCTCCATATCAGCTTCCACCATCAAGTCATAGATATTTTCTTCCCTCTTCTTAAATTATTTTAGACTAGAAGAATATCCCTGACCATTTGTTGTGTTTACCACTCTAGATATTGATTTGAGGTGTTATTTCAAAATTGTTTGGAGTAAAATGTTGGGAGAGGTAAGTTGGTTGCTTCTTCTATTCCATCATATTGACTCCACCAACAGATATTTATCGTACAGTGCTGCAGTGAAATCCATGAAATGTTAAATGAACCAAAGAAAGTCCTCTGATGTATAGTTTCCACCATGAGAGATTTATGTGAACAGTTGCTTAGAATATGAAAGTTTAGACTGGTTAATTGTAAGCTCTTGAACAAAAGGAGGGTAAATTCATAAAATAATAAGCTCAAATAGCCATTAAAATGCATACATGCATGTTTATATATACACACATACACATACACTGAACCTCTTAGCAAAGCAATTCATTAATAGCTCTTTTGGGAAATGTCCTGACTTATGAAAACTTTCTAGTCTATTTTCCTGAAAGAGATGTGTCTGAGTTATCTTTACTCTCCCAAAAGTAGTTAACTTTATGACTACCAAAATAATGTAAAGATTGTAACACAAATTACTTTTTGATTAGAATGTTCTTAATAATAGCATCATTTCTTATTCACTTTATGAGAAAGGACAAATAGCAGGGTATTTGATAGATATTAAGGGATGATGTTAGCAATGGTTGAATGAGTTGAAGTCACAGAATAAAAAGTCCCTGTGTAGAATATATGGGAGAAATATATTCCTTTGTTATTTGCCAAGCATCTGGAACATTGTGTTAAATTCCAAATTATATAATTCAAATGGAAAATAAAAAATGAGGTATAGAGCATCCATATCCTATAATGACAGGTTTATTTTCATCTTATTATGTAGCACTCATATGTAAAAATAATTAAATTGTTTTCAGTTAAGGTTCTCTGATGGATCTGATGGTGTAGATTATATGGCATAGAATATTATCTTGAATTCAGATAGGTTTTTTAGAATTAGTGTGTTTGAGTTCAAGATTTTTATTGACACAACTTTAATCTCACTTAGGAGCAGCTAGGTGGCACAGTAAATAGGGTGCCAGGACTGGAGCCAGAACCTTGCTGAGTTCAAATCTAGCCTTAGACACTTACTAATTATAGGTAAGCAAGTCACTTAATCCTGTTTGTCTCAGTTCCTTATGTGTAAAATGAACTGGGGAAGGAAACAACAAATCACTCTATATTTGCCAAGAAAACTCCAATTAGGGACATGAAGAGTTGGATACGACTGAAACAATTGAACAACAACAACAACAACAACCATTTACTTAACTCCAGAATTTCCTGGCTGAATGAAATATGTATGTGTTCCTCTAACTCACCATGGTCATAACATTTGGCTTAGAATAGAAACCAAATGAAGAAAAAAAAAAAAAAAAAAAAAAGGCTAGTTCAGCTGCAGAAAATCAGCAGTGCTACAAGGGCAGATGTTAGATCCTTCAAATCCAATCACATGGGCAAGGGGTTGGCTCAGTTAGGGCCAAATTAACAACAGATAAATAAAGTTAATTAGTCTTGTGCTCTGCTTTATAGTTTCTATTTGTGGGTTTATGACCCGAGATAAAGTTGGGCTTTCCTCCAAATGCATTATTTTGATAGCCAGTTGACAAGTCTGCATGACACTGCAGTTACACTGATAAGTCTCCTTTCTCAAGTGGCAAGAGCTTGTCTTTAGGAAGTTGAAGAGGAAAGTTTTTGTATAGATCATTGTACTGAATTACATTGACTCAGTCTGCCTAGCATTCAGCCAATTCCTCAAAGTGCCTTGAAATTCACCTTAACTCAAAAAAACCCTTTTATTGAGCATTTGCTATGAGTAATATAGTCACCTAGGCACTACGGATACAAAAATGAAAAGTACCATAGTTCTTTCCTCAATTAATCAATAAGTATTTCTTGCAGTCACTATATTTAGAAAGTCTTGGAGGAAGGTTGTATACACAAATGAAAATGCTATACATAGAAGGTAATATGGGAAATAGAGAAGCCAGGACTAAATAGGGGGGAAAAAATTGAGAAGGTTAAGGTTAATTGGTCATGGGGGAGTGGACAGGAATCAAGGAAGGCTTCATGAAAGATGTAATACCTGATTTGAATAATGTAGATTTCATTAAGTAGAAATGCAGAAGAGGTATATATTACAGAAGATAGTGACTTCTATGTATGCAAAAAAAGATAATATCAGAGAGCAATAGAAGGTTTAATTTGGCTATAATTAATAGGTTATTAGGAGAAGGAAAGTCAGTGCTTCATAAATATTTGTTAAATGAGTAATTAAATGAATCAAAATGCAGCATTTTGTTGAATTTTTTATTTCTTTAAAACTTCAATACAAAATGGACACAACAGAACAAAGGAGATAATTCAAAATATAAAACAATGAATTACCATTTCAAGAAAGCCTATCTAATAAATATTACACATTGTATTCAAAGCTGTCCATATTTTCTTTGCTTCCTTGTAGGTTTTTTTGTTCTCTGTTGTGCACTTTTTACTTTATTGCCATACATATGCACACACATACATATACATATATATCTATAATATTTACATATATATGTTTATATACACATACATTCATATACATCTACATAAGATCATATCATGATTGTTTGTTCTCTGTTTCTCTAAAGGTGAATAACATCTTCCTTCATAAGTCCAAATCTTTTCATATTTTTCTAAATCCACCAACCTACCATTTCCTACGTCACAGTAATAATTCAACTTATGTTACCTAGTTATTTTAAGTAATCTAAAACATTATTGATTAACATGACTAACATAGAGTGTAATTTTATTGATTTTTTAATGGAAGAAAAGAGTGAGGAAACTTTTTGATGTCTTCCCTTTTGTACATTTGGCTACATATAGAAAAGCAGTTGCATCAAGTATCTATGTATGGGGGCTGAGTCAAATCAATATAATTTTCTATTGATAGCAGGCTTCCATACTATTCCTACAAATGAGCTTATTTATCCCTACCAACCATCATAGCAAGGGTTCTCAAACTACAACCAGTGGGCATGTGGCCCACTGAGGACGTTTATGCAGCCCGCCGGATTATGGCAAATGGGCTGAGGGGTGGAGACAGAGTGTGAGTTTTTGTTTTTACTATAGTCCGGCTCTCCAACAGTCTGAGGAACAGTGAACTTGCCCCCCCTATTTAAAAAGTTTGAGGACCACTGTATCTAGAATATCATATTCCAGGTCCTTCAGTCACTTGAAAGGAAGGAGATCTAAATCTTTTCTTTACTAACTATACTTTCTACCTTTCAAACATTCATTTCTTCAACTCTCTTCTTCCATAACTTCACATCTTAACTTCTTTGGATCTCTTCATGTCTCAGCTAAAATTCCATTTTCTATAAGAAATCTTCCTCAATCTCTTTTACTGCTAATACTTTCTCTCTTATTTCCCATTACACATTCACATTCATGTATATGTATAAATACACATATATGTATAAATGCATATATTCTTGTTTTTACATGAACATTTGTACATTGTCTTTTCCAAGTTCTTTGAGAACAAGAAGTTTATCTTTTTGTGTCCTTAATAGTTAGCACAGTGCCTGGCACATAGCAGGTGCTTAATAAATGCTTGTTAAGATTTGATTATGCAATGGTATATCATAATATAGATTGAGAAATAATAAGCTAGAGAAACTTCTAAAGTGACTGGTTTATCTCAGTGATTATATGTTCTTTTTAGTGTTCCATTGGGATACTCCTAACTATTTTAGTGTGTCCCCAAATTATTAGATCTAAATAAATTTTACTTTAATTTTTAGTGAACTCTCTATATTGCATATTTAAGGGAGCTAGAGGCAAGAGAGAGCCACAAATGCCCACCCAAAACAACATAAGTTCTAAAGTAGAGAAAGTGCTAACTTAGAATATCAGTTTTAATAATTTGACAAGCACTTATTGGGTACCTTTCAGAGCAAACAGGTACATGAGATAGAAGACCAGAAGGCTTTCTGAATTTTTGTCCCTATAATTCTGTGCCTAAATGTCCAGGAGAGGTAATTATTGCAAAAGGCAAATAGGAAAGGTATAGTAAAGACACACTATTAAATTAGAGCTGACTGACTGAATTTCCCATTTGATCATTTTCTGTGTGCTATATATTTCATTATTTTGGGAGATATTTTTCCTAGGGATTAATAGTTTGCAATAAATCATCAGGATTGTTGCCTCTCAGTTATCCTCTCCATTTTTGCTGACCATTAATTCATCTCACAGGACCTATATGTATGCTTATTTAATGTTACTGTTCTTCTGACCTATCTAACAAAGAACTTTATATAATTCTTTAAGGTTTACAAAGTAATTTTCTCACCCCAGTCCTGTGTGGTAGACAGAATATTACTATTCTCAACATACAAATTAAATGCCAACTATGTGTCAAGTCCTGTCCAAATTACTTTAAAAATTTTATCTTATTTGATCCTTACAATAGCACTTGGATGTAGGTGTCATATATAAATGTTAAATGGCTTGCCAATGATTACACAGATAATAAATGTTCATAATAGGATTTGAACACAGGGTTCATTACTCCAAGTCCAGTGTTCTAACCACTATACTATGCTATTTAAAGATATGAGTGGTTGCCTCAGATCACACAGTTATATCAGGATAAGCACTAGCTTCTTGACATAATTGTTTAAACCAGAATTGGGTCTTGGTCACTGAATTTAGCAGCATAATGAAGTTGGGAAACCAAAGCTTTGACCTACAGTGCTTAAATTTGGGGCAGCTAGGCAGTACAGTGAATAAAGTGCCAGGTCCAAAGTTAGGAAGACCTATCTTTCTGAGTTCAAATGTGGCCTCAGACACAGCTTATTAAAAGTGTGACCCTGAATAAGTCACTTAATCCTGTTTGCCTCAGTTTCCTCATCTGTAAAAATAATCTGGAGAAGGAAATCACAAAATATTCCAGTACCTTTGTCTAGAAAACCTCCAAAGAAGCCACAAAAAGTCAAACATTACTTAACAATAAGATTAAATTTGTAGAACTCTTATAGGAAATAAGCTTTTATTAAATACTTACTATACGACAGACAATGTACTAACTATGTAAATAGCTAAGTTCTAAATATAAAAATATCTTATTTGAACTCACAACAACCTTAGGAAGTAGATGCAATTATTATTTCTATTTTACAGTTGTAGAAATTGAACAGAGGTTGTTATCTAGGAATGTTTGCACAGCTAGCAAGTATCTGAAGTATCAGAATCCTTTCTGATGGCCTATTTAGCTACCTCTAGTAACTAAGTGATTGTACTTATCCTTTAGTAGCATGGGAACAACTGACGTGGTTTTTAGAATATGAAATCAACATCATGTATTAGCACATAGCATATTTTCATTCTCCCCCATATCTGTCCCTTTTCCCTTGCCCCCACTCAAGTGAATTTATTTTTAAAAGTAGAGTTATATTTGTTCTAGAAAAAAAAAAAAAGTTTTTTATAATTCTAACCTGGTATGGCTATAACTGAACACATTACAGACATGAGAACTACGTGGACAGAAAAAACTTCATATTTCAAATTCATCTAAAATTCAGATAAAGATAACACTTGAGAATCACAGGGTCACAGATTTAAAATGGAAGGGCACTTCAATTGTCATCTATTACAATCCTGAGACTCAGGAAAGTTAAATGTTACAAAGCTAATAAAGATCTGAAGCAGGATTCAAACTAGAGCTACTTAACTCCAAATACCATGTCCTATCTACTCTACCATCTTATATCAATCTAATTTAATAAAAATATTTTAGAAAATATGCTGAGGCAAGAAGATACACCTACACATTTGAGAATCAAAATCATTTCACTAACATGCAGTGAGGCACATTGTTGAGTTTCAAAGGGGAATTAGATCAGGTTTGATTTCCAACCCACTATAGAGTTCCTAAAGAATGTTAGAATTTTTTTTTTTTTGGCTTTTGGTAACTTTAATGTAAATTTCCTTTCTGATTTTGCTCCACCTCATACCCTAAAATCACTCACCTTAAATAGGCTGCTTCATCTCTAATCAAGCAAAAATATCATAGCTCATCTTCACAAGTTTGTCTTTTGAGAATTTAGTTGCTCTTTGCATGATTCATACTGCATAAACTTATTCATTTTCATCTTGGCTCTGAAACTTTCACCATACAAAGTCCGAATCTATTAAAATATAGTTGAGACTATGGTTAATATAAAAAAAATTATGTCAGAGATGAATTTCCTTTAACTGCCTTTGTTATACTCCCCTAATATGTATTTAAGCATAATATTGCAAGGTTCTGCAATCTCAGAAAGGAAATAGGAAGTCAGAAGTTCTTAATTTTAACCTAATAAATATTTGTGTTACTTTACAGGGCAGACGGTCATGGTAATGAAGAAGGATGAGTGAATTGGGTGAAAGGAGAGAATGCTTTTTAATCTGAGATCATTTTTGCATATTTCTTAGGTTTAGAAAAGTCTTTACTGTCTTCTCACAGGTCATATTTGATGTTCTTTCCCCTTAAACATTCTTTTCAAGGTTCTTTATTCTTTTTTTTTATTTTTTTATTTTTATTTTATTTTATAATTATAACATTTTTTTGACAGTACATATGCATGGGTAATTTTTTACAACATTATCCCTTGCACTTACTTCTATTCAGATTTTTTCCCTTCCTCCCCCAACCCCCTCCCCCAGATGGCAAGCAGTCTTATATATGTTAAATATATTACAGTATATTCTAGATACAATATATGTGTGTAGAACCGAATTTTTTGTTGCACAGGAAGAATTGGATTCAGAAGGCAAAAATAACAGTTTACATTCATTTCCCAGTGTTCCTTTTCTGGATGTAGCTGGTTCTGTCCATCATTAATCAATTGGAATTGGATTAGCTCTTCTCTATGTTGAAGAAATCCACTTCCATCAGCATACATCCTCGTACAGTATCATTGTTGAAGTGTATAATGATCTTCTGGTTCTGCTCGTTTCACTCAGCATCAGTTGATGTAAGTCTCTCCAAGCCTCTCTGTATTTCTCCTGTTGGTCATTTCTTATAGAACAATAATATTCCATAACATTCATATACCATAGTTTACCCAACCATTCTCCAATTGATGGACATCCATTCATCTTCCAGCTTCTAGCCACTATGAAAAGGGCTGCCACAAACATTTTGGCACATACAGGACCCTTTCCCTTCTTTAGTAGTTCCTTGGGGTATAAGCCCAGTAGTAGTATGGCTGGGTCAAAGGGTATGCACATTTTGATCACTTTTTGGGCATAATTCCAGATTGCTCTCCAGAATGGTTGGATTCTTTCACAACTCCACCAACAATGCAACAGTGTCCCAGTTTTCCCACAGCCCCTCCAACATTCATCGTTATTTGTTCCTGTCATCTTAGCCAATCTGACAGGTGTGTAATGATACCTCAGAGTTGTCTTAATTTGCATTTCTCTGATCAATAGTGATTTGGAACACTCTTTCATATGAGTGGAAATAGTTTTAATTTCATCATCTGAAAATTGTCTGTTCATATCCTTTGACCATTTATCAATTGGAGAATGGCTTGATTTCTTATAAATTAAAGTCAATTCTCTGTATATTTTGGAGATGAGGCCTTTATCAGAACCTTTAACTGTAAAAATGTTTTCCCAATTTGTTACTTCCCTTCTAATCTTGTTTGCATTAGTTTTGTTTGTGCAGAAACTTTTTAATTTGGTGTAATCAAAATGTTCTATTTTGTGATCAATAATGGTCTCTAGTTCTCCCTTGGACACAAACTCCTTCCTCCTCCACAAGTCTGAGAGGTAAACCATCCCATGTTCCTCCAATTTATTTATGATTTCGTTCTTTATGCCTAAATCTTGGACCCATTTTGATCTAATCTTAATATGTGGTGTTAAATGTGGGTCCATGCCTAGTTTCTGCCATACTAATTTCCAGTTTTCCCAGCAGTTTTTGTCAAATAATGAATTCTTATCCCAAAATTTGGGATCTTTGGGTTTGTCAAAGATTAGATTGCTATTTTTATTCACTGTCTTGACCTGTGAACCTAACCTATGCCACTGATCAACTAGTCTATTTCTTAGCCAATACCAAATGGTTTTGGTGACTGTTGCTTTATAATATAGCTTTAAATCAGGTACACTTAGACCACCTTCCTCTGACTTTTTTTTCATTAGTTCCCTTGCAATTCTCGACCTTTTATTCTTCCATATGAATTTTGTTGTTATTTTTTCTAGGTCATTAAAATAGTTTCTTGGGAGTCTGATTGGTATAGCACTAAATAAATAGATTAGTTTGGGGAGTATTGTCATCTTTATTATATTCGCTGGGACTATCCAAGAACACTGAATGTCTTTCCAATTATTTAAATCTGACTTTATTTTTGTGGCAAGTGTTTTGTAATTTTGCTCATATAATTCCTGACTCTCCTTTGGTAGATATATTCCCAAATATTTTATACTATTGACTGTTATTTTGAATGGAATTTCTCTTTGTATCTCTTGCTGTTGGATTGTGTTGGTAATGTATAAAAATCCTGAGGATTTATGTGGATTTATTTTGTATCCTGCGACTTTGCTAAAATTCTGAATTATTTCTAATAGCTTTTTAGCAGAGTCTTTGGGGTTCTCTAAGTATACCATCATGTCATCTGCGAAAAGTGACAATTTGATTTCTTCATTTCCTACTCTAATTCCTTGGATCTCTTTCTCGGCTCTTATTGCCAAGGCTAGAGTTTCTAGTACTATATTGAATAGTAATGGTGATAGTGGGCAACCTTGTTTCACTCCTGATCTTACAGGGAAAGGTTCTAGTTTATCACCATTACATATGATGTTTACTGAAGGTTTTAAATATATGCTCCTTATTATTTTAAGGAATAGTCCATTTATTCCTATACTCTCAAGCGTTTTTAGTAGGAATGGATGTTGGATTTTATCAAATGCCTTTTCTGCATCTATTGAGATGATCATATGGTTTTTATTAATTTCATTATTAATATGGTCAATTATACTAATAGTTTTCCTAATATTAAACCAGCCCTGCATTCCTGGTATAAATCCCACTTGATCATAGTGTATTATCCTGGGGATGATTTTCTGAAGTCTATTTGCTAATATCTTATTTAAGATTTTAGCATCAATATTCATTAAGGAAATTGGTCTATAGTTTTTTTTCTCAGTTTTCGATCTACCTGGTTTAGGTATCAGTACCATGTCTGTGTCATAGAAGGAATTTGGTAGGACTCCTTCAATCCCTATTTTTTCAAATAGTTTACATAGCATTGGAGTTAGTTGTTCTTTAAATGTTTGGTAGAATTCACCTGTAAATCCATCTGGTCCTGGGGACTTTTTCTTAGGAAGTTGGTTAATAGCTTGGTCTATTTCTTTTTCTGAGATGGGACTATTTAGACTACTTACTTCTTCCTCTGTTAATCTGGGCAAGCTATATTTTTGAAGGTATTCTTCCATTTCATTTAAGTTATCGAATTTATCAGCATAAAGTTGAGCAAAGTAGCTCCTAACTATTGTTCTAATTTCCTCTTCATTAGTGGTGAGTTCACCCTTTTCATTTTCAAGACTATCAATTTGCTTTTTCTCTTTCCTTTTTTTAATCAGGTTTACTAAGGGTTTGTCTATTTTGTTAGTTTTTTCATAAAACCAACTCTTAGTTTTATTAATTAATTCAATAGTTTTTTTTACTTTCAATTTTATTAATCTCACCTTTTATTTTTTGAATTTCAAGTTTTGTGTTTGTCTGGGGGTTTTTAATTTGTTCCTTTTCTAGCAATTTTAGTTGTAAGCCCAATTCGTTGGCCCTCTCTTTCTCTATTTTATGCAAGTAGGCCTGTAGAGATATAAAACTTCCCCTTATTACTGCTTTGGCTGTATCCCACACATTTTGGTATGATGTCTCATTATTGTCATTTTCTTGGGTGAAGTTATTAATTATGTCTATGATTTGCTGTTTTACCCAATCATTCTTTAGTATAAGATTATTTAGTTTCCAATTATTTTTTGGTCTATTTTCCCCTGGCTTTTTATTAAATGTTATTTTGATTGCATTATGGTCTGAAAAGGATGCATTTACTATTTCTGCCTTACTGCATTTGATTTTGAGGTTTTTATGCCCTAGTATATGATCAATTTTTGTATAGGTTCCATGAACTGCTGAGAAGAAAGTATATTCCTTTCTGTCCCCATTTAGCTTTCGCCAAAGATCTATCATATCAAACTTTTCTAGTATTCTATTTACCTCTTTGACTTCTTTCTTATTTATTTTGTGGTTTGATTTATCTAATTCTGAGAGTGCAAGGTTGAGATCTCCCACTATTATAGTTTTGCTATCTATTTCCTCTTGCAGCTCTCTTAATTTCTCTTTTAAGAATTTAGATGCTGCACCACTTGGTGCATACATGTTTAATATTGATACTGCTTCACTATTGATGCTTCCCTTTAGCAGGATATAATGCCCTTCCTTATCTCTTTTAATTAGATCAATTTTTGTTTTTGCTTGATCTGAGATGAGGATGACTACTCCTGCTTTTTTGGTTTTGCCTGAAGCATAATAGATTCTCCTCCACCCTTTTACTTTTAGTTTGAATGTCTCATCCTGTTTCAGGTGTGTTTCCTGTAAACAACATATAGTAGGATTCTGACTTTTAATCCAGTCTGCTAACTGCTTCCTCTTTATGAGGCAGTTTGCCCCATTCACATTTATGGTTAGAAGGACTAATTCTATATTGCTTGCCATCCTATTAACCCCTGCTTATGCTTTTCCCCTTTCCTTCCCTTTTACCCTCCTATCCAGTATTAAACTGGTAAACACCACTTGCTTTTCACAGCCCTCCCTTTTTAGGATCCCTCCCCCACCTTAAAGATCCTCCCCTTATTTTACCCCTTTTCCTCGAAATTACTGTATTCCCTTCTCCTTAGCTTACTCCTTCCCTTTCACTTTTCAATGAAGTGGAAGAAGTTTCACCATAAATCGAATATGTCTATTGATACACGCTATGTTCATCTCCCTCCTTTCTTTCTCTCAGATATAATAGGTTACCTTTGCCTCTTCATGAGATGTAGTACCACCACTTTACACTTTTTTATGATATAATCTCCTTTCCACCTCTAGTTTCTAAGACAAATTGTACATATGTTCTTTACATATTTTTTTGACAGAAGTATAGTTCTCAAGATTTCTTTTTACCTTTTTAGAAATCTCTTGAGTTCTGTATTTGAAGATCAAACCTTTTATGTAGGTCTGGTTTTTTCATCAAAAATAGATGGAATTAATTTATTTCGTTAAATGTCCATCTTCTTCCCTGGAAAACGATGCTCATTCTTGCTGGATAAGTTATTCTTGGCTGCATACCAAGTTCCTTAGCCTTTCGGAATATCATGTTCCAGGCCCTGCGTTCTTTTAATGTGGACGCTGCTAGATCCTGGGTTATCCTTATTGTGGATCCTCCATATCTGAATTGTTTTTTTCTAGCAGCTTCCAATATCTTTTCCTTTGTCTGATGGTTCTTGAACTTGGCCACTATATTTCTTGGCGTTTTGATTTTAGGGTCCCTTTCAGTAGGTGATCGATGAATTTTTTCAATGTCTATTTTACCCTCTGTTTCTAAAACGTCTGGGCAGTTCTCTTTGATAATTTCCTCGAAAATGGTGTCCAAGCTCTTTTTTTCCTCCCATTTTTCAGGGAGTCCGATTATTCTCAAATTGTCTCTCCTGGATCTGTTTTCCAGGTCTGTTGTCTTTCTGGTAAGGTACTTGACAGTCTTTTCAATTGTTTCATTTCTCTGGTTTTGCTTGACTCCCTCTTGGTTTCTCCTTGAGTCATTCATTTCTACTTGTTCCAGTCTGATTTTCAATGATGTATTTTCTTCACTCACTTTTTTTATATCTCTTTGTAATTGTCCAATTGAGTTTTTATCTTCTATGGAATTTTTTTCCATTTTATCCATTTTATTTTTTAGAGAGCTGATTTTTTTTTCCAGCTCACTAATCCTGTTTTCCTTGGAGTTGTTTACCTTTTCCAGCTCACTAATCCTGTTTTCCTTGGAGTTGTTTACCTTTTCCAGCTCACTAATCTTGTTTCTCAATGATTTGATTTCTTTATCCACTCTGTCTTTGAATGCATGGGATGACTTCTCCAGGCTCTCTTGCCAAGCTTCCCTTTCCTTTTCCCATTTCTCTTCCAGCTCTCTTGTGAGAGCCTTTTTGATTTCCTCTATGAGGTTCTTTTGTATTGAGGAGCAGCTTATATCCCCCCCAGGGGATACATCTGGGGACAGTCTGTTCCTAGTCTCCTCAGCATTTGAAGTCTGCTCCCTCTCCACACAGAAGCTGTCAATAGTTAGAGCCCTTTTGAATTTTTTGTTCATTTTGTCAGAGTAGGAATCGAAGAAAACAAACTGACAAGAGAAACAATTGGTCTGTTTTGCGGGGGATGGGGCTGGATGGTATTAATGGGCTTCCTCTACAGACTGGGGGGTAGGGCAGCAGAGAGCCACTAACAGAACAGCAATGACTGTACTGAGTCTGGGCTCTGAGGCTCCGAGAACGCACCGAGTCAGTCCAGGTGGGGGTTGGGGGTGGCCGTTCTCTGAGAGACGCTGGCTTTCTGGGGTTTTAATCTTCACCTCTGGTGTTTACACCCACTCCACCGCTCCTGGCTTGCTGCCAAGACGGAGCATCCACACTGGGGCAAAAGCCTTTTCACAGAAATGGCAGAGATCACACCCCTCCCCCTCCGGTCTGAGCCGTGTGAGCTGCCTGTCTTGCTCTGGCTGTCTGCCCTCAGTCTGCGCCCAGTCTGATTGACCCTCCCCCGAGCAAACACAGACCTTTTCTGGCGACTTTCAAGAATGTCTTCTCTTGGTGATAATTTGTGGATTTCTTTCTGGGTCAAGCTTTAAGTCAGAGGCTTGTCATGAAGTAAGTTCTGAGAGAAAACGAGGAGCTCAAGCAGCTGTCTGCCTCCACGCCGCCATCTTCGGTTCTTTATTCTTTTCAAAGTGTAGCCACACAAACTGTGCTCTGCATTCTATTTACTCTATGACAAATCATCTGTGATGTATGTGTATATCTAGGGCATAACCTCTTTGAGAGACTTCCTAGATGCTTCTCCTTTGAAAGCCCTCTTTGCCAAATGATAGTAAAATTTATTTTTTCTTGCTACTATAGGCTAGGGATAAGGACTACACCTCTCTATATTTTTTTAATTTAGAGAACTTTCAGTGAGAAAACTGATTCTACCAGTGTAGATTAACATTATCTTTGCATGTATTGTCTTTGATTAGCTAAAGCCTTGAAAGCTTAAATAATTTGCCCAGGATTCTTTAGAGGTGGGAATTAAAGCTCCAGATCTTCTTGGCTGGCTGTTTAGCGACTTAGGCTATGTTACATTTCTGTTAATGTAGCAACTGAGTGCAAAACAATTTGTTAGGCGCTGAAAAAGGTAAATTTACCTTATACATTGTCCTTACCTTTATGGAACTGAATCTAATAGGATTATTAGAGCTATAACAACAGGATATTAGAGATGGAAAAATCTTAAATAATTATAAATAACTTTTATGGAATATTTTAAGTTATACAGCAACGTTTTACAGATATCCTTCCTTTTGAACCTCATAACAATTTTCTGAATACTTTTAAAAATTATGGGGAAAATAGATACAGGAATTATGCTCCCTTTTTGCTGATAAAGACCTGTTCAGAGAATCCAATTGATTTGTCTGCAGAAACAAAACAACGAATAGATCTGAAATTCAAATTCAAATTTATTTTGGCTCCATACCTTGTGTTCTTCTGACTACTATATTCTGCTTCCTCTTTCCAACTTCCGCATTCTAAAAATGGCAAAAGAGAGAATCAATGACTTGCCTACATTCAGAATTAGAGGCAGAGACTCTGGTTCTTGAAATCCCACCTTATGAGGTATTTCATTATGCTAAAGTTGAATGACCACTTAAAATCTAGGAAGAGTAAAAACCTAACTAATCAATTCATTAATCTAAGGGAATATAATACCAACAGAAAAATAAGCTTTTGAGGAAGGATGACACTGAAGTACTCTCTAACTAAAGGTATAAAGCAAAAGTGAGATGAGCACTCACTCCAAGATATTCCTGTTCAGGAACAGGTTGGATAAGATGGCCTCTGAGGTTCCTTCCTACCCAAAGGTTCTATAATTATTTGAAAGAAATTTCAAAAATGTGCACTATAATGGATGAACCAATACAGAATAAGACAGTCTAGATCTAACATGAAGATTTGCCCTCAGGGATGAAAAGTAATGAAAAAGAAAGAGGAAGAAAGAAAATGATGGCTAGTATGAACCAATGCCAAAACAAATTTGTTTTTCTTGATAATTCCTCCTACATAACAGCCTTGAATCACATTGACAGGAATAAGGCTTTGGAGTTCATTTGAATTTAGGAAGTGCCATGGGGACTAATGATTGTGTACCTGCCTCTATCCAAAAGGTATGGTGTCATTATGGTAGTAGTGGTAGACATCTTGACTATTATTCCATCACATTTCCCCCAGTAGTTGTATCCATAGGGAATCAGAATAATGAACAACTCTATACTTTAAATATTTGTGGTAGTAGGGGCAGCTAGGTGGTGCAGTGGATAGAGAACCAGCCCTGAATTCAGGAGGACCGGAGTTCAAATCTGGTCTCAGACACTTTACACTTCCTAGCTATGTGACCCTGGGCAAGTCACTTAACCCCAGCCTCAAGAGGAAAAATATTTATGGTAGTAAGTTTTACTTATAGACTCTATAGACATATAAGTTATAAGACAGACAATTTTATGTGCAATATGAAAGGGGTAATTAGTGACCCATACCTGGAAGATTTGTTCAGAACTCTTATAACAACAACAACAATGGTTTTTTGTGGTGCATTATATAAAAGACTATCAGCATTCATTTGGTATCCTTCCCCTCAGTGTGTTTGTGGGAGTATAGATCATTTATTGAATGAATAAATGAATAGAACCTGAGAGTATTTGTGATGAATTATGTTGAAAAAGAGGGAAGAGAGAGACAGACAAATTATGTGACTTGTCTAATCTTTGACATTAATCAGCTTTTTGTCTTTTAACTAGTATCAAATAGTTTTGATGATTACTGCTTTGAGATCTGGTGATTATAGTTTAAGATATGGTAATACTAGATGTGCTTCCTTTCTACCCTTTCCCACTTCATCTTTTATGTGACTTCTTTCTCTTGCCATTACAAATCACCAAAAGCAGCTGCAAATGTATGAATGTGTTGCCAGTAAGATAGGTAAATGGTAAAACTGCAATGCATTAGTATAAGCAAAGTTATAAAGAAATTAAGGACAATAAATATGAGGAATACCAAGAATTGTGTGTGTGAGAGAGAACTTTTGCAAAATGAAAAAAAAGAAAAATAAACACATGATAACTATGACCATAAGATCATAAGAATTAGTCCTCTGATTTCATTGATATAGGGAATACCCTTCAATGTGATTCTGCATCTGAGGCACCTCTTCTTTGCAACCAAATTTCTTAGAGAATCACCTAGAATGCTAAGGGATTTAAATGACTTGCCCAGAGTCATGTGGTCAGAAAGTTTCAGAATTAATGTTTGAACACAGTTCCTCTTGGCTCAGAGGCTAGCTCTCTATCTACTTTGTAATGATGTTGGATCTTGTATCTAACAACATAATCAAAAATTGCTAGTGCCATTCCCTCTAGGGTAACCTTCCATATACACTGAATTTATTTTACAGTTCTAATTTGTCTGTTTTTTTTTCCCCAATTAGAATATAAGTTTCTTGAGGACAAGGACTATTCCTGTCAGGGGTGTGTGTGTGTGTGTGTGTGTGTGTGTGTGTGTGTGTGTGTGTGTGTGTGTATTTTGTTACTTGTGGCCTTAGGAGTCCAGAGTCCAGAACAAGGTAATTGTTTAATAAATGCATGGTTTTTATCATGGTATGTACCAGCCACTGATAGTATAAATCAGAGATAATGAGGGCCCAAACTAGGGTGGTTGTAGTATGAAATGAGAAAAGAGGATGGATATGAGGCCTGTTGTAACTTTAGACATTGTTGAATTTGGAAGGTGAATAAGAATAGAGATGATTGAGTATTAATCCTATAGTGTCCAAAGGATAATGGCAAATGATAAAAATGAGGAAATTAGGAGGAGAGATGAGTTAAGAACAAAGATAATGATTTCTGTTTGGGACATGATAAATTTGAGATGCCATGGGACAATAATACGGAGATGTCTAGAAAGCAATTGATGATGCAAGAATAAAGATCAGAAGAGAAGATATGTACTTTGTTGAGTCTTCCTTATAAAGATGATAGTTGTCCTAATGGGAATTGATGAGTTCATCCAAAAAGAGAACATAAACTATAGACCAAGATTTGAGAATGAAGGACAGAGCTTTGGGGTATATCCATCCACAGAGAATATGAATAGTGACCACACAAAGGAGACTAAGAAGGATCTCTCAGACAAGTGAGGAGAGAACCACAACAAAGCAGTGTCACAAAAATTCAGAAAAGGAACAGTATCCAGAAGGAAGTGGTAACCAATAGTTCCAAATGCTGCAGAGTAGTTAAGGATAAGGTCTGAGAAAAGGACAATAGAATTATGAATGATTTGATATTTGATCATTGGTGACCTTGGAAAGAGCAGTTTCAGGTGAGTGGTGATGACAGGAGTTGAGAAAGTGATTGATAGATAAGAACAAATGAACCAAATTTTGATGAGGACTTAGAAGGAAATATGAAAGATGTTACAATATATTTATCATAATAAAGTATTATAAAGATTTTCTAAGCAGTTTATTTGGTTGTATTGCCTTTTATGTTAACATTTCCATTATCTTTTAAGATGAATAAACAAGGTAGGTATTTATAAATGTTTGTTGAATTTAACTTATTGTTGAATTTCAGCCTTTGCTCATTAAAAAGCCTTTTTACAGAGGTCACTATTGGTTCATCAAAAACCACAGTCTTTTAATACAAAGAAATATAAAAATTGCCATCTTAATAAAGTAATTAAAACACTTTCATATTAAATAAGTTGTTAAAATTATTTTTGCATTTTTAACAGCTTGTCAATTCCTATATTTTCTCACCAGGATTTTGAGATGAATGTTTTAATGTTGAAAGGATTTGGAGAATAAAGTTTTATTCATTTGTTTACATTTTAAGTCATTTAATTCAATTCAATTCAACAAACATATATAAGTACCTACCATATAAATAACTCACTTTTCTCTGTTAGGATAATAAACAAGGGACTAAGACAATGGAATTGATAGAGACAATAATTATCTAATTTAGCATGGTTCAGTATGATTGATCTGATCCTACAAGGAGATGTTATGGGCCAGAACTTGAAACAAGGTGCTAAGTGGAATTGAGGAGACAATGATTATGTACTTAGTACTTACTAGAGTTCACACCTTTAAGAGAGCATTTATAAACTAGAACCTCAACCAGGATTGACTCCGAGAGATTCACAAGCCAGGATTTAGTCCAAGAGATTCACAAGCCAGAGAAGGCAGTCGGGCAGAACAAAGGAAGACAGAGAAGTAGTGGCAGGCTGTCCTGTGGAGAACACTGAAAGATCCAGAAGGCCTCCAGAAAACTAGCTGAGCCCCAAGTGAAGGACGTAAGATTTTGAAAAAGACAATATAGGATTTTGACTTTAACTCCTGGCTGCATTCTGGGTGATTATTACTCTGAATTAAAATGAAAGCTGCCTCCAGAAGCCCCCCAAGAAACATGCTCCCAGAGAACATTACACTTTAGAAAAGAATATTATGCTTCTCAAGAATCTTTTATCATAAGAATCTGGAATGAAAGGATGTTCCAGAATTCTATCACCCTACAACGTTCTCTGTTATGATGACATTATCTAGCACATTGTAATGTTTTGTTTTTGTTTTTGTTTTTTTTTTTAATTCTCAAAGTCAGATTCATCCTGAGATGCTATGTAGTAGATGTCTGACATCCTTTGATATGTAAGATGATGCTCCCTTTTTCCTCTTCCTCCAGTTTTCCTTCCCAATCTCCTCTGGTTTTCAGAAGATTCCAATTTTACTTGAATGGCAGTGATAAAAGGATGTTTCCTTTCTTGTTTTTGATTTATTTAGTTGCAATTTTAATGCCATTACAATAAAATACATCAAAATTACCTTATACTATCCTGCTCACTCACCTGGAAAATCTTTCTGATCATTTTTGTATATTGTTGCTGTTATTCAGTGTTTTTTTTGAGTCATGTCTAACCATTTGGGGTTTTCTTGGTAAAGATATTGGAATGGTTTGCCATTTCTTTCTCCAGCTCATTTTATAGATGAGAAAACTGAGGCAAACAGGGTTAAGTAATTCATCTAGGTCACACAGCTAGCATGTCTGAGGCTAGATTTAAACTCACAAAGATCTGTTCCTACTCCAAACCTAGTGCTCTATTCACTGTACCACTTAGCTGCCCCACTTTGTAGAGTAGATTTGATCTTAAAAAAAATTGATACAATGGAGTCTCTAAGTTTTTATTTGGTTATGAAGGATTGTGAATTCTATGGTTTCATGACATAGGATGATCCTACCCAATGCATCATTCATTCATTGATTTACTGATAAAGTAGCTTTTAATACTGAGAGCTAACAAAAGAATGCAATCAGCTAACCTCATGGCAGGGGTTAACATCAAAATAACTGTAGATGAAAAATCAGATCTTTACCAAACAATATAAATTCTACCATAAGTAACAATGGTAAAAGGAGAAATGTCAAGGAGGTTGTTATTTAACTATTATAAGGCAGCAAGGGTGCTTTAATATAGAAATGATTGATCTCTTCCAACAAATCCCTTTGCAAACAGTAGCCAATTAACAAATGGAGAGTGAATGGGTAGAGAAATAATATTTAGTTCAATAGGAGGTTAGTATTCATCTGTTATATGTAAGATATTATTCTAGGCACTAGAGATGCTAAGACAAATAGAAAAAAAAATTCTTACTCTCCAAAAGTTTACATTCTACTGAAGAAATAAAAATATGCAAAGAGATAAGTACTTACAAAGTACATATAAAGACAAAGTAAAATTTGGTGGAAGAGAATAGGCAACTTAGAAAGGGTTCCAAGTAGAAGGTGGCTCCTGAACTGAACCTTGAAGGGAACTAGGATTTCCAGAAACTGGAGTTGAAGAATAATCCCATTCAAAGCATGGGAAGCAGTTTGCACAGAGTCAGAGAAGAGACAGATTATATGCAAGGAATGACAAAGGAATGGACAGTTTATATGTACCCTAAAGTATAAGATAGGAAAATGATATAATGTCTAATGAGAAAAGTAATTGTCCTATGGTACCCTGCAACTGTACTAATGTGTTCAGTTCAAGGCATCATTTTATAATAGGGTCATTGAAAAGATGTGATATATCCAAAAGAAGATAACCAATTCAGCAACAAGGAAACCATGACATATAAAGTAGAGTTGAATGATTTGGGAGCATGTTTTTTCCTGAAAAAGAAACTTTGTCCTGCAGTTGGAAAAAGATGAGACATTCTTATGGAAAATCCAATAACTGTTTTCAAATGTTTGAAAAGCTTTCAGATGGAAGAGAGATTATACTTATTCTTTGTAGTTCTAGAAAGCATAATTAGTCCCTAGTCTAAACTAAAGATATCTCTTGAGGTAGTGAGTTGGCTGATTTTTGTCCCTGACAGTATTTTTTTTTTTTTGCCCTTAGCTCAATACTTCTCATCAACTTTTTATGTATTGTCCTCTTGCCATTAGAATGTAAGCTTTTTGAGAGAAGAGTCTACTATTTTTTGCTTTCAATTTTATTCCCTTATACTAATCAGAGTGCCAAGAATTCAGTACCTGGCTACTTACATCTACATAACAATAAATTCCTATATCTGATGCACAAAGAATTTTTACCCTTGTTTTTTATTTTAATTATTTTTTTTTGTGATGAAATATATGTATTTTCTCCTTCTTCCTATAAAATACAAATATATAAGATAAGCTCACATTTACCTCATTTCTCTCCTAGAGTGTCTTTCATCTGATCCTCTATCCTATTTAATTGTTTCTATGACCCTGGTGACATTATAGTTCTTAGGTAATATTTTATCATGCTGTTCTCCCCATTAGAATGAACAAACTTTTCCCTCATAATTTTTTTTTACAATTGTAGATTTATTTTTAAGTGTTATGTTGTTATTGTTTCTCTTTACTCTTGCTTGTACTTCAAAATTTCTATTCAACTTCAGTCTTTTCATCAGGAATTCTTGGAAGTCTTCTATTTTCTCAAAGCTTCATTCCTCTCTATCCCACCCATCTCAATAGGATTATATTCAATTCTACTGAGTTGCTTATTCTTTATTGTAACATTAGATTGTCATTTTGCCTTTTGAAATATTATATATATATACATATATATGTATATATATATATATATATATTCTATGCTCTCTGCTTCTTGATAATATTTGCTGCTAGATTCTGGATGATCCTGAATTCTATTGCTCTTTCTTTCTGATTGATTGCATTATTATTTGTTTGACCTGGAAGCTCTGAGTTCTGACTATAACATTTTGATGTGTTTTCATTGAGGCATTTCTTTCAGGATGTGACTGGTGGCCTCTATTTCTACTTTGACCTTTAGGTCTAAGAGATATGGACAATTTCCTTTCAGAATTTCTTACAAAATAATATCCAAAGTCTTTTTGGTCACATTTTCTAGGTAGAACAATGATTCTTAAATTATCTTTCCTTGATTTGTCTTACAGGTCAGTTGTTTTTTGATATGACACTATATGCTTTTCTCCTAGTTTTTCAATATCCTGACTTTGTTTTTAATATTTCTTGTTATTTCATGAGTCATTAACTTCTATTTGATCCATTCAAATTTTCATGGATTATTTTATTTGATAAAAAGTTTTGTACTGGTAGGTAAAAGATGAAAAGAATGAGGAAACAAAGGTTTAAATTTCTACATATCAGTTGTTATGCTAATTGTATAACAAATAGGGACTAGGCCCCCTCAGTTTTGTCACTGGACCCTAAATACAGGGAGAGATGAATTTTTATGCATTAAAAACAATTCCTCAAATAAGACAAATTAATTAGAAGAAAACTACTAACCAGGATACAAAATTAAATAATTTGATATCTAATTGAAGGAAAGATTAAAGACTTTCAAAGTTGGGTGGGTGAGGGAGAACAATTCCATGAAATCAGAAAATGAGTTTTCCAACTCTCCCCAAGCATCTGTATTCAGTCAAAGAAACATGGAAACAATAATTGATTGACCAGCCTAGGATCAGTCTTCAGATAAGACATGTGGTTTATTAAGAGATATAATTGTGAGAAAACTCCTTCCATCAGTCATTGTATTTGACTGGTCAACACTACTTAGCTCATTAGTTACTACCCATTAATCAGTGAGTAGAAATAGTTTGGTTTCCCAACCAGGCAAGGCTAGATTAAAAAAAAAAATGCAATAACATTTTCTCACAATACTCATAATTGAATAAAGCTTTCTCATAAGGCAGAAATTGAACCAGATCCATAATTGAATAAAAAGGGAATATAGCTATATCTAGAACTGAATCATAAGATATAGTCATGTGGTTCACTTGATTCCCTCTATCATTTGTTGTATTTATGCCTTTAATTCTTTCAGTACCTCTTGTGCTAAGCTTTTGATTCTCTTTCTACGTCTCTCCTCCATAGTTCTCATTTATTTTCCAATTCTTTCCTTTATTTCATCATTTTAAAATTTCCCATAATTCTAAGAATTCTAATTGGTCTTTTGAGCAAGTTGTGTTTTTCTTTGAGGATTTGCTTGCAGGTGTTTTGTAGTTATTTCCCAGCTAGATGCTATAGTGGCACTGGGCCCAGAGTTAGGATGATCTGAGTTCAATCTAGTCTCAGACCTTTACTAGTGGGTGACCTGGGAAACTGGCTTAACTTTGGTCTTCCTCAATTTCCTCAATTGTAAAATATGGGTAATAATATCTGCAGGTCTGTTGTAAGAAACAAATGAAATGTTTGTAAAGCAATTAGGACAATGCCTTTCACATAGTAGGCACTTAATAGATACTCATTTCTTTCCTTCCCTCTAAATTTGTGTCAGCTATCCTTGGCATCACATTTTTCATTCTTCTTCTGTTTATTAGTTCTTCCAGATTCCACACTGCTGGTCTAGCTTGGATCTCTAGGTGCTTAGTCCATCATCCTAGCCCCTCTGAGAGACCTTTTGGTACTGGCTTGGGCCTTAGTTGAGTAGGTCTGGGTATCCCTGTGCTATTGGTCTAGGTTAGTTTCTGGTACTGAATTTGTGATTTCAGCCCCTCTGTGTTTCACCTGTTCACCTTGCTGTAACTTGCCTGTAACTTGAATTTGTGTTCTTAGGCCTTTAGGTTCCTTCTTTGTTTTCTCAATAATTCTTTAGTCTTCTATTTTTTCAAGTCATTTTGGAATAGTTTTAGAGAGCCCCGCCATATTTTTACTCTACACCCTTGGCTTCAAAAGTGAAGAAGAATATATGCCTTAACTCTTTCATTCCTGTTAAACTGATATTTATTTTTTTAAATTGTAATTTGATAAATTTTGTTTTAAAATCAAAGTCTCTTTCACCCTTCTCAGCCTTTTAATTTTTAGAAAAAGGACCAGGGCAGCTAGTTGGCACAGTGGATAGAGCACCAGCCCTGAAGTCAGGAGGACCTAAATTTAAATGTGGCCTCAGACACTTAATACTTCCTAGCTATGTGATCCTGTGCAAGTCACTTAACCTCAATTGCCTCAGTAAAAAGAAGAAGAAGAAGAAGAAGAAGAAGAAGAAGAAGAAGAAGAAGAAGAAGAAGAAGAAGAAGAAGAAGAAGAAGAAGAAGAAGAAGAAGAAGAAGAAGAAGAAGAAGAAGAAGAAGAAGAAGAAGAAGAAGAAGAAGAAGAGGAGGAAGAGGAGGAGGAGGAGGAGGAGGAGGAGGAGGAGGAGGAGGAGGAGGAGGAGGAGGAGGAGGAGGAGGGAGAGGAGGAGGAGGAGGAGGAGGAGGGAGAAAAGGAGGAGGAGAAAGAGGAGGAGGAGGAAGAGGAGGAGGAGGAGAAGGAGGAAGGAAACAATCCCATCTTTCTAATTCAATGTAGGATGAGGTATAGCCAAAAAGTAAGAATGGCTTTTCATCAAGTCTTATAGGAACATGGAGTTAAAGGAAAATAATATATAATCTTGATTCTGATATCACTGATTTTTTGGCTATTCAATCAAGTAACATCTATTGTTCTAGCACTGAGGGAGATATAAAGCATATGTGAGATCCAGTTTTTGCCCTCAAAGAGTTTCCATCCTCCTATAAGATAAAAATTAGAAAATACTATTCATAATATCATAACATGTTTTTATCATCAAATTGTGGAATATATTCAATTTGACAGGCCATATTGCTTTTCTTTGCTTGATTTATATTTGGAAATATGATTTGAATATTTTCTGTTGTTATTCTCAGAGGATACAAAAAGTAATCATGTATAACATATTCTTACAGTGAAATATACAAAAGCCTTTAAAATACACACACACACACACACACACACACACACACACACACACACACACACATACAGCAGCAGCATTTTACCATGATGCTGTTGAAAAGGACTACACCTCAGGATTTCACCAAAGGTTAATAATAACACCATAACAAGGTTCTCTAGACCCTATCAATAATATATCTTAAATGGTTCTAAAAGTAATTCTCTTTATACTGAATATGAGACTGAGATGTTTCTGAAAATTGTGAAAATACTAAATTTATCTTCCTCATTGAATTTCTTCCTTTTAGATCCCTTCACCTATAATCCCCTCCCATCTCCCTACCTTATCCCAGTCCCCAAGAACCTAGTGGGGTTCAGATCACCTTTGACCCCACTTGAATAATAAAAAGCAAATTTAATAAGATTTCTGATGCAAATTAGGTAGATGTGTTCCATATTCTCAAGAGTATTTACATTTAAAGAGCCTGCAGGGAACTCAATCCAAGATAATAAATGAAGTAGAATTTCAGGCATAATATTAATGATACAGTGAATGAAAATTCCATTAAAATCCATTCTCAAATATGTACTACCTATATGACCCTGGGCAAATCCCTTAATCTCTATTTGCCTCTGTTTCTTTATTTTAAATGAGTATAATGATAGAACTTCTGGGAGATGTTAAGAAGATAAAAATGAGATATTTGAAAAAAAGCATTTAGTGTGGTACCTGGTTCAAGGTAAGTACTATATTGATGTTTATTTCCCCCCTCTTTCTGTCCCCTCCCTTAATCTAAGATAATGAGTCAAATGGAATTTCTGATATAATATTTGAGGAATAGGAGAACTTTCCCTATTTAATGCCTCTTTTCCCTATACATAAAGCTTGCCCAGCAGCGTTTTTGTTTTTCTTTTTTCTAGATGTGTGATTTCATCAAATTAAATGAATCTAAGAAAATGCCTTCTCCATTAATGCAGATCACCAACTTTTCATAGAATTGTAGAACCATAACATTAAAGATCTCCTGCTGGGTATTTTAGAGGCAACCTAGTACAGCATACTCATTTTACAGGTGAAGGAAACAAGGTATAGAGAAGTAAAATCACATGTTCAAAGTCACATAATTGACAGTGCATCAGGAAGTCAAAACCAGGTGATGGGGTCATGGATTTACAGCTGTTAAGGACCTCAGTTGCTGACTAGTCCATTCTTTTTCTTTTACAATTAAGAAAATTGGGATCATAGACATATATACATAAACATATATGTACATATCAGTATGTGTACCAGTGTGCACCAGTATATGTTTGCATGTGTATACGTTAACACAAGTGTATGTTACTGTATATATGCATAGATATGTGTGTATGTATTAATATATATGTGTGAATCCATACTCATAACTAAATATATGCCTATATATATAGGGATATGTATTTATATATATATATACATATATAATGCACACACTCATATATGTATATATATCTCAAAGAAATGTTTCATATATGCAAATATATGTGTGTGAATATATGTTCACACATATACAAACATATTTACTTCCTTCAGATTATGTAAAATAAAGGTATATTGATAAATTAGTACATAGATTGATAGATTAATGTTATTTAGTGATTTCCCTGACTTTTTATAACACGATTTGGGATTTTATTTGTAAAGATATTGGCAAGATTTGCTTTTCCAAATCATTTTTACAGATGAAGAAACAGAGACAAATAGGGTTAAGTGACTTGCCCAAGATCACATAGCTAAAAAGTGTCTGAAATCATGTTTGAACTCAATTCTTCCAGACTACAGATTCAGTGCTGTATCTGGATAGACAGTGATAGTGAGAGATATGTGTGTGTATATATATGTAGTCTGAAGGAACTAAACATTTGTTTCAAACTAAAGATAAAGGGGTAGCATAAACAGCTTCAAGGAGTCTTAATGAGCTCTGCTTACTAATGCTTAAAGAAATAGAGCAGAACAGGAAGAAAGCTTAATTTATTTGATTTGATGAATACTTGCTATAAAGTTTAATGTGCATTTCGAGTAATTAGAGGTTGCCTTCATAATAAATGATATTCATTGCCACCAAATGACTGATTTGCAAATGGAAAATTCTCAGTTAAGACTAGCCCAAAGCTCTGCTTTGGTAAAACCACCATCAAGCAATACTGAAGAGATTTCTGAACATACTCAAATAGGCAATGAGATTTACCACTGGTTTATGATTTTGAATTAGCCTCTTAAACCCTTTCCACCATCACTCCTTTTCTGGCTAATATTCTTATGGTCATTGAGGTTATAAGATTAAGGAATAATGAATCATATGATGTCAAAATTCTATGGGCTTCAGAGATCCCTTAGTCATTTTCCCTGAAACTAAAATATACATTGTCCTAGAAATCCATTTTAATCTCCACCTTGGACTGCTCCAATCTGTTGTTGTTCTATAGCAGAAATTAGAAACATTCAAAAATAAGAAAATTCTAGAGGGAGGATCAGAACACAAGGAAGAGGATGAAGGGAAGCTTTAATTACTACATAGGTTTTAATTAAACACTTGGTAGTAAAAGTTTTATAAGACAACAAATTTTTGTATAAACTGGAACTTTGCAATATAATGGCATTTTCAAAACACTTTTCTAATCTCTTTCTTGTAAAAATTAAATCTATAGATTAAATGATTTACTTCAAGTCTGAGCCAGGCAGCTAGTGGTGCCATAGGACATAGAGTATTGGGCCTGAAGTTGGGTAAATTCACCTATCTTCCTGAGTTCAAATTTGACCTCAGATATTTACTAGCTGTGTGACCCTGGGAAAGTCATTTAACCCTATCTGTCTCAGTTTTCCCACCTGTAAAGTGAACAAGAGTATGAAATGGTAAATCTTTGCTTAGAAAACTCCAAATGGGGCCATAAAGACTTAGAAGCGACTGAAAAAATAACTGAGCTGGAAGTTTTGATATGCTTTTGTCAAAAGGTCACAATGGATGTTACAGTAGGAAATCAGATAAGTATGTACATGGGAATTTGAAGTTATAGAGCATGGACATCTTCTAGGAGGAGAAGATTCATAAAATGAACCTGGCAGGCACCTGGAGAAGCAGAAAATGAGATGATAAGGAGCTGCTTTCCAGGTTTAGGGAATACTCTAGGTAGAGAACAGAGAAAAGAAGTATCATGCTGGGTTTTGGGAATAGCAAGTAGGTTAGTTTGCCTGAAAGAGATTGTATGAAGGGTGGTAAAGTGAAATAAGTTTGAGTAGCTTGGCAGGATTGAAAAGATTGAGAAAAAAAGATTGAAAAGATTGAAAGATCTTTAAGAAACAAGCTGAGGAATTTGTAGAGACAATGTTGTTGTTCAGTCATGTCCAACTTTTCATGATCCCATTTGGGGTTTTCTTAATAAACATACTGGAATAGTTTGTCATTTCCCTCTTCAGCTCATTTTACAGAAAACTGAGGCAAACAGAATTAAGTGACTTGCCAAGTATCTGAGGCTAGATTTGAACTCAGGGAAAGGAGTCTTCCTGACTCTAGGTCTGGTGCTATTCACTGTACCACCTAACTGCCTTGTAGGGGGCCTTTATGACTGAAAGATACTGGGAGTAGGAATCTATTTCAAAAGTCCAGGCAAGAGACAATGAGAAAATGGGTCATTTACAGCATGAGCCTGTAAACCTTGCTACTTGGAAGGCTAAAACTAACAAATCTTTTGAGTTTTGAATTCTGAACAGCAGACTGTTAAGAAAATCAGGTGTCTAAACTGGGTTTGGAATTACTGTGGTTAACTCTGAGATATCATTACACACCTGTCAGATTGGCTAAGATGACAGGAACAAATAATGATGAATGTTGGAGGGGCTGTGGGAAAACTGGGACACTGATGCATTGTTGGTGGAGTTGTGAAAGAATCCAACCATTCTGGAGAGCAATCTGGAATTATGCCCAAAAAGTTATCAAAATGTGCATACCCTTTGACCCAGCCGTATTACTACTGGGCTTATATCCCAAGGAAATACTAAAGAAGGGAGAGGGACCTGTATGTGCCAAAATGTTTGTGGCAGCCCTTTTCATAGTGGCTAGAAACTGGAAAATGAATGGATGTCCATAAATTGGAGAATGGTTGGGTAAATTATGGTATATGAATGTTATAGAATATTATTGTTCTATAAGAAATGACCAACAGGAGGAATACAGAGAGGCTTGGAGAGACTTACATCAACTGATGCTGAGTGAAACGAGCAGAACTAGGAGATCATTATACACTTCAACAATGATACTGTATGAGGATGTATTCTGATGGAAGTGGATATCTTCAACATAGAGAAGAGCTATTCCAATCAATCAATGATGGACAGAATCAGCTACACTCAGAAAAGGAACACTGGGAAATGAGTATAAACTGTGAGCATTTTTGTTTTGTTTTGTTTCTCTTCCCAGATTATTTTTACCTTGTGAATACAATCCTTCCTTTGCAGCAACAACAACAACAAAATTCGGTTCTGCACATATATATTGTACTTAAGATATACTATAAGATATTTAATATGTATGGGAATGTCCGCCATCCAGGGGAGGGGGTGGAAGGAGGAGAAAAACTTGGAATAGAAGGGAATACAAGGGGTAATGTTGTAAAAAAAATTACCTATGCATATGTACTGCCAAAGAAAATGTTATAATTATAAAAATAAAATTTTTTTTTAAAAATTGAAAAAAAAAAAAAAGGAATTACTGTGGTTTCTCTCTGTACTCCTTGGAGCTAGAGACCATAGATTGCCTAAGAAGTTTGAGTAACTCAAGAAAGAAATAGAGCAACTGAAAGATTCTGTGCTGATAAAAATGGAATCACTCCATGAATTAGCCCCTGATCTTTCTACCTCAATGGGATAGAGAAATCCAGTCTTTAAAAATAAAAGTGATGAGGAACTGTACTAGAATGGAGAATATATAAGGAGGAAGTAGTGAAAAAATCATAAATGGATTTTTAAAGTCCTATAAAAAAGGCTTAGCAACTGAGTAAATATGGTGGGTAAAGAAAAGTGAAAAGTCAAAGACTGAAAAGGAATGGCCAACTTAAAATAATAGATTTTAAAAGGTAAGTGCCTTTGGTTCCAAAAGCTTTAAAAACCAATAAGAATCTGTTGTACATTGGATGTATCCCATGCATGATTGGTTTGGAAATAACTAGTCTAATCTCTTTTTGAAGATGGAGAGAATGATATATAGAGAGATTAAATGATTTACCTGAAGCCTGTGCAGGAATTCTGATAGATGTTCTCATCAAAATGCCAGAATGGAAGACACTGAATGACACTGTGGTATAATGAAAAGAGCACTGACTTTGGACCAGTTGAGTTTGAGATAGCTACTTGTCATATATTTGGAGATGTCTACTAAGAAATAGGAAATATTTGATAGGAACTCAGGAGATATAGTGGGAATGAATTGTACAAATGGAAGTCAACAGCATAGAGATGATAAGTTGAAATTGTGGGAGCTGATGAAATTAGTGAGAGAGGAAAAAAGAGCTTAGGATATTTGATCATATTTTTTTCAATAAGGAAAAACTAGAAAATAGTTTATCGAAAAACAAGCTTTGATTAGCACCTTACACCTACTACTACAAAAAATTCAAACTGGATAAATGGTGTAATGTAAAAAAGCCACATCATTAAAAGAAAACAAAGGTAAATGGAAGATCACATATTGTACAATGAAAGCTAATGGAAAATTGATAACTAGATAAAGAATAGAGAAAGTTATGAAATTACAGGTAATTTCAATGATGTTAAATATTTCTGTTCAATGATAAAAATAGTATCTTTAGGGGAAAAAGTTAGGAATTGAACAAAATAAACTTTCCATTAAATATCTTTGATAAAAAGCCTGAGATCCAAAAATTTTATAGAGTATTTGTACGCCTATCATCACTCAGTAGAGGAATAAGCAAAGAAAAGAGATAGTTTTCAAATGCAAAATCTACAGTATGTCAAAGCTCTGAGTCACTATTGATATGCAAATTAAAACAACTTTGAAGTACTGTCTCATATTGATCCATCATATGGAAAAAATGGAAAAAGGTATAAACTGTCAATATTGGAAGGACTGTGGGTAGACTCACATTGTTAGTAGTACTGTGAATTGGTCCAGATATTCTGGAAAACTGGAATTATTTAAAGAAAATGTTACTCCTATTACTATTAATACTTTCTGAACTGGTGATCACTGTACTGGGTTTGTGACCTCAAGGAGGTCAACAATAAAAAAAAAAAAAAAGGTCCAATATATTTCAAAATATACTTACATATGCCAAAATATCAGTAATATTTCTGTGATATCAAAAATAAACCCAAGAACATAATAAGTGGCCAATTGTCAGGAAATATCTTTTTAAAAAGAAAAAGGAATAAATGTAATGAAAAATTATTGTATGATAATAAACAAAAAGCATTTATTAAACCCTTAATTTGTGTCAAGAACTATGCAAAAAATTAGACATAAAAATATTTTTAAAAGACAGCCCCTGCTTTCAAGGTATTTACATTTGAATACAGAAAATCAACATTTATAGAGAAGGTAACTAGGTAGAAGCACTTTTCATCTTGAAAGTTTAGTGTGGAGTCAATTGGACCACTGGGGAAATAAATCAACATATCCCATTAGATAACAATGGCAGAGTTAATTAATCATGATTTATTGTTTTAGTCCTGAGTGGGGAAGTTCTCTAGGATGGGGAGGGAGGAAGAAGCATGCATGAAGGAGACAAGTAGAAGAAATAATATTCTAGGAGAGACAATTAGTAATCAATAAGAGGGTGGAGTTACAGAGGGAAATAAAAAAAAAAAGAATATGCCAAAATTGAGAACAATATGAGAAGACATCTGATTTGATGCCAAAATTGAGAACAATGTGAGAAGACATCTGATTTGATGCCAAAATTGAGAACAATGTGAGAAGACATCTGATTTGATGCAGAAAGAAGCAAACAAAATAAAAACCACAGTAACTAGAGAGATAATTTATTTCTTTGTAAATATATCACTTATAAATGAACACAAATAAAACTGCCTTAATGTTAAATACAATAGACAATACTTGTTCCAGATGAATGATATTAAACATCCTTCCTTCCTATTAAGACAGCAAACTATTATAGGAGAAAGTTGCATTGCTGCACATTTCAATATATTATAAGCTTTTATTTAAACAGTTTTCAACAAGAATATATGAAGAGACAGTATATGTTTATTGGGAAAAGATTATCATGCCAAAATAAAATATATACATTTTAAAGGATCAAAAACAAACCCTAAATAGATGAATGAAAAAAAATTATTAAGCAGAAGTTGTTCTTTAAATAATGACTTGATAAAATTATAAATATTAAGGAATGTTAGTTAAGTCTACCTGTTCCCAAAAGAGCTATACCTTTGTCATTTTGTGTAGCCATCTACTTAGGCTCTTTTTGAAAGTCTATCATTCAGTCAATAAATACTTATTAAGTTAGAATTTATTATTGCAGTCTAGATCAGTGACAAATTTTGAGGTTTAGGTCATATATTTCCTATGGAGAGTTATCTAATAAGCTTGGATCACAGAAACATTCCATATTTGAAAACAAAAAATAAGAAGAATAAGAATAGGAAATAGAAAAAAAATAAGAAGAGGAAATAGTGTGAAAGCTGGAAAGAAGGATGCAATGGGGATAAATAAGAAATGGCTGAAAAAATATGCACTTTATGTAAAGCTTTTTGCTAACTACGGGGAATACAGATCCCAAATTAAGCAATTCCTGACTGTAAAGAGCTTATATTACTATAAGGGAACCAAAACATAAAGAAGAGTGATTACCCAAAAGGTGTATTTCACTCTGGGAAATAAGAGGGATGTGGAGTAGATTCATAAGGAATTTTATTGACATGCCTTTGAGTCAGTATTAATTTGGTTACAGTTCTTAGAGCAAGAAGTAGAGAGTGTGAGTATATGTCTATAGTTAGTACTTAATAAATTGCTTGTTAACTGACTGGGGGAAGGGGATATGTGGAACACATTATTCTGAGTGCTAGAGTAGAAAATGAATGGGAAGAAAAAGCATCACCACAGGGACTTCAGAGCAAAATGATTTAACTCTTCTTGGGCAAGGTCTGTGGAGGTATAGTTTGAAAGATGTACTATAACATTAACAGGGAAAAAATGGTCAGAATGAAAAAGCATAGAATAGAATAAGATCACAAATAGAACTGATCTAGTCCAACTCCCTCCCCTCCTCAACATATACTATAAAGTACATACTATAATATTACAAAGTATTGTTTATTCAATAACTTGAATTTGGTTTATTTAACTTGGTTAAATTTGGTTATTTAATTCAATAACTTGTCATTTAGTTTGTTGTCTTGCATGCTAACTTTTGTATGTCCTCTCTTCTTTGTTATGCCTTAATCTTTTTAAGATTAAGAACTGTAATTTTTGTTTTTCTGTACCCCTGGTGTCTATCACTGTATTTCAAACATATTAGGTTCTCAATTTTTTTTTTCTTTTTGGTGATCATTGATATGGAGCTAGAAGTACCAGAGAAATCATCTGTTTCATTTTTACAGATGAAGAAAGTAGTCCCTAAAAAGATCAAATGGTTTATTCAAAGTGATAAATATATCACACTAAGGAACCCAGATTTGAAATCAGCTCTCTGACTTCAAATCCAGTACTTTTTCCATCAAACCTTACTGCCAGGCACAAAGATTTATAGAATCATTTAAAGAAACTTTAGAGTTCATTTAATCTAATATTTTCAATATATTGAGGAGGAGACTGAGGCCAAAAGACTAAGTGATTTGCCTCCATTCAGATGAAATATAAGATGTAAATGTATAAGGAATAAATAAAATTTAGATAATGTGTAAACGGCCCTCAGGCAAAATCTCTGGGAACTATCTGAGGTATTTAATGAAGTATAGGAATGTTCTATGGAACATATCCAGAGGCTCTTAGCCAAAATAAAGCAGAGTTGGCTATTCTGTCCTATTTCAGCAACCAGTGCATCAACAGATTAGCTCTGAGACATTCCAGACAAATACAAAAGGCAAATAGTGAGCCTCTGAACCCCAGAATAATGTGGAACAAGCCATGCTCATCCAGCATGGGAAAGAAGTCAGCAGCACTGGCCCAGGGCAGCATAAAGCCACTGTTACCTATAGAGGTAGCTTGGGACATTCTCCCCTTTGCCCTAAAAGCAGAACTCAATCTTTTAAAAATGAGCAAAAAAAAGCAAAAAGGAATCTGACCAGAGAGAGCTTTTATGGAGACAGAGAACAGATCTCAAACACTGAGGATAGTAAAGAAAAATCATCTCCAGATGAATCCCCAAAGAGTGATATCACTTGGTCCCCATCAAACAAGGCTTTCTTGGAAAGAATTCAAAAAAGATCTTAAAAGAGAGTTAGGAAAAAATGGGGAAAGGAAATGAAAACTTTGCAAGAGATTTTGGAAAAGGAACCAGAAATTATCTGAAGAAAATTCCTTAAAAAATAGACTTAGTGAAATGGAAAAATCATATAACTCCTTACAAAATATATTTGATGAAATGAAAAAAGCATATAATTCCTTACAAAATAGATTTGAAAAAAAAACCCAACTCATTGAAAAACAGAATTTATGAAACGGAAAAAAAAATCCAATGAACAAAACATCTCATTTAAAAGTTCAATTGGCCAAATGCAAAAAGAGACAAAAAAAGCTAACTGAAGAAAATAAATCACTAAAAATTAGAATTGAACAAATGGAAATGAATGACTCAATGAGATTTCAAGAATCACTCAAACAAAACCAAAAAAATGAAAAAAAAAAAAAAAAAAAAAGAGAGAGAGAGAGCGAGAGAAAATATAAAATACCTCATTGGAAAAACAACTGAGCTGGAAAAATAAATCCAGAAGAAGCAATTTAAGAATTATTGGACTCTCTGAAAACCATGATGACCAAAAGAGCCTAGACATCATCTTTCAGGAAATCATCAAGGAAAATTGCCCTCATGTCTTAGAACCAGAAGATAAAATAGAAAGAATTCATCAATCACTTCCTAAAAGAGATTCTAAAATGAAAACTCCAAGGAATATTGTGGTTAATTTTCAGGATTATCAGATCAAGGAAAAAATATTACAAGCAGCCAAAAGATAAAATTCAAATATTGAAGAGTCACAAACAGGATTACCCAGGACCTAGCAGTTTCCACTTTAAAAGATCAAAGGATCAAAAGTCTTGGAATATGATATTCTGAAAGGCAAAGGAACTTGGATTGCAGCCAAGAACAATTATCCGGCAAGAATTAAGTATTATCTTTCAGGGGAAAAGATGGACATTCAATTTAAAAGATGGAAATTCAATTAAATTAAAATTTAATTAAATTAAATGAATTTCATTTATTTTTCAATGAACCAGAAGTGAACAAAAATTTGATCCTAAAATATAGAACTCAAAAGAAGCATAAAAAGGTAAAAAGGAAAGAAAAAAATAACATTTCTTTTAAAAGTTAAAAAAAAATTACATCCCTATATAGGAAGATTGATATATTTAACTCTTGAGAACTATATCTCTGATATGGGTATACTTAGAGAATGGGGGTATAGTTTGATTTTATTGTGATCATATTAAAAAAAAAACTAGATCTAGAAAGGGGATTATAATGAAGAAAAGGAAAATGGAGATAAATTACATCATGAAAAAAAAAACTATTATAATTGAGAGAAAGACAGGAGGGGGATGAACATTATGTGGCTCTTACTCTCATCAGATTTGCTCAAAGAGAATATTAGACATATTTAGCTTCACAGAAAAACTTGTCTCACTTTATAGGGAAATAGGAGGGGAAAGGAAAAAGGAAAAGGGGAGACTAATAGAAGGGAAAACTGAAGCAGAAGGGGAAAGATAAGAGGGAGGGGTTAAAAAAGGGGAGAACTGTTTGAAGAAAGTAGTGATCAGAAGCAAAATACTGGGGAGTAAAGAAATGGGGAAAGGAAAGAGAAAAAATATAACTTGGGGAAAATAATATGGAAGGAAATACAGAATTACTCATTTTAACTATGAATATGAATAGAATGTACTCTCCCATAAAAAGAAAGTGGATAGCAGACTGGATTAAAAGCCAGAATCCTACAACATATTGTTTAAAGAAGCATATTTAAAGCAGAGTGATACATACAGAGTAAAGGTAAAAGGTCGGAGTAGAATCTATTATGCTTCAACTGAAGTAAAATAGCAGAGGTAGTGATACTGATCTGAGATCAAGCAAAAGCAAAAATAGATCTAATTAAAAGACATAAGGAAGGAAACTACATCTTGCTAAAGGCTACCATAGACAAGGAAGTAATATCAATACTAAACATATATGCACCAAGTGGTACAGCATCCAAATCCCTAGATAAGTTAAGAGAGCTGTAAGAAGAATTTGATAACAAAACTATACTGGTGGGGGATCTCAGTCTTGCTCTCTCAGAACTAGACAAATTGAACCACAAAATAAATAAGAAAGAAGTTAAGGAAGTAGATAGAATTTTAGAAAAGTTAGGTATGGTTGACTTTTGGGGAAAATTAAATGGAAATAGAAAGAAATATATATATTTTTTCTCAATGGTACATGGAATCTACACAAAAATTGACCATGTATTAGGGCATAAAAACTTCAAAATCAAATGCAGAAAGACAAATATAGTAAATGTATCTTTTTGAGATTAGGATGTAATAAAAATTAAATGTGACAAAGAGCCAGGGGAAAATAGACAAAAAAATAATTGGAAATGAAGAATGAATGGGTGAAACATCAAATCATGGACACAATTGAAAAATTCACCCAAGAAAATGACAAGAATGAGACAACATTCCAAAATGTATAGGATGCAGCCAAAGCAGTTCTTACAGGAAGTTTTATATTTCTAGATGCTTACTGGCATAAAATAGAGAAAGAGAAGCTGCAAAAAGAACAATTAAAAAACCCCAAATAAATGCTAAATTTGAAATTCTGAAAATAAAAGGGGAGATAAATAGAATTGAAAGTAAAAAAAAAATTATTGAACTAATAAACAAAACTGAGAGTTGGTTTCATGAAAAAGCCAACAAAATAGACAAACTTTAGTTAATTTGATTAGGAAAAAGGAAGGCAGAAAATAAAATTATTAGTATCGAATATGAAAAGGATGATATTTCTACTCACAAAGAGGAAATTAGAACAATAGTTAGGAGCTATTTTGCTTAAGTATATGCCAATAAATCTGATACTCCAAGTGAAATGGATAAATACTTATAAAAATATAGATTGCCCAGATTAACAGAGGAAAAGGAGAGCTACCTCAATATTAGGAAAACTATTAGCATAATTTACAATATCAATAAACAAACTAACAAAAGTCATATGATTATCTCAATAGATGGAGAAAAAACAATTGACAAAATCCAGCATCCATTCTTATTAAAAACACTAGAGAATATAGAAATAAATGGAGTTTTCATCTGGAAGAAGACAAGGCCAAGAATTTCCAGGAATTTAATGAAAAATGCAAATGAATATGGCTTAGTTCTACCAGCTGTACTAAAACTATATAAAGCAGTGGTCATCAAAACCATTTTGTACTGGCTAAGAAATAAAGTAGTTGATAAGTGGAATAGATTAGGTTCATAAGATACAATAGTCAATGACCAAAATAATCTAGTGTTTGACAAACCCAAAGTCCCCAGCTTTTGGTATAAAAAATCACTATTTGACAAAATTTGCTGGAAAAATTGGAAATTAGTATGGCAGAAACCAGACATTCACCCACACCTAACACCTTGTAAGGTTATTGTTATAAGATCAAAATGGATTCATGATTTAGACATAAAGAGTGATATTATAGGTAAATTAGAAGAACAAAAGATAGTTTACTTCTCAGATCTGTTGAGAAGGAAGGAATTTGGGGCCAAAAAAGAGCTGGAGTACATTATTGAATACAAAATGAATAATTTTGATTATATTAAGTTAAAAATTTTTGGAAAAACAAAACCAATGCAGACAAGATTAGTACGGAAGCAATAAACTGGGGAAAGTTTTACATTCAAGAGTTCTGATAAAGGCCTAATCTCTAAAATATATAGAGAACCAACTCAAATTTATAAGAATTCAAGCCATTATCCAAATGATGAATGGTCAAAGAATATGAACAGACAATTTTCAGAAGAAGAAATTAAAACCAATTCTAATCATATGAAAAGATGCTCTAAATCACAGTTGATCAGAAAAATGTAAATTAAAACAACTCTGAAGTATCACCACACCCCTCTCAGATTGGTTGAGATAATAGGAAAAAATGAATATTGGAGGTGATGTGGGAAAACTACAACACTACTACATTATTGGTGGAGTTGTGAACTGATTCAACCATTCTGGAAAGCAATTTGGAACTATGCCCAAAGGGTTATCAAACTGTACATATCCTTTAATCCAGCAGTGTTTTTACTGGGCTTGTATCCCAAAGAGAACATAAAGGAAGAAAAAGGACCCACATGTGCAAAAATGTTTGTGGGCAGCCCTTTTTGTAGTGGCAAGAAACTGGAAAATTTAGTGGATGCCCATCAGTTGAAGAATGGATCAATAAGTTATGGCATATGAATATTATAGAATATTATTGTTCTACAAGAAATGATCAGCAGAATGATTTCAGAGGAGTCTGGAGAAACTTACCTGATGCTAAGTGAAGTGAGATGAACCAGGAGATTATTATACACAGCAATAGCAAGATTTTTTATGATGATGAATTCTGATGGATGTGGCTCTTTTCAACAATGAGATCATTCAGACCAGTTCTAATGGTCTTGTGGTGAAGAGAGCCATCTGTACCCAGAGAGAGGACTGTAGGAACTGCATGTTTAGCATAGGTTAGTATTTTCACTTTTTTTATTATTGTTTGCTTACATTTTGTTTTCTCTCTCTCTTTTTTTTTCTTTCATTTTTGATCTGATTTTTCTTGTGCAGCGTGATAATTATGAAAATTTCTGTAGAAGAATTGCACATATTTAATATACATTGGATTACTTCCCAACTTGGAGGGGAGAGGTGGGAATGGAGGGGAAAAATTAGAACTCAGGGTTTTGTAGGGGTAAATGTTGAAAATTATCCCTGTATATATTTTAAAAATAAATAAAAAAAAAACTTTAATGATAATAAAAATAAAATAAAATTATAGAAATAATGAAAAATTTTAATATTTTGACATTCCCCCCTCTTACACATTTTGATTGAGTTGGATTAGATTAGCCAAAAAAAACCTTTATTTCCCAAGATTCTCCATTTTTATCTTAATTTTAGATTTTTATTTTCTTTGTTATGGATGTCTTTTCCCTCTAAAGTGAGTTCTTTAATTATTTTCCAGTACTCTGTAATATGCCTTAGGGCCAGGAAATGGCTATAACATATTACTTTTACTAACAACACTTTTGGAGACAGTATCTGAAGGTGTAAACTCAATATCTGTTTTGCCTCCAATTTTGGTTGCTTTTTCTCATCTTGCTCAGAAATGGAGACTGACACATGAATTATTTTGTGCTCTGTTTTGGCATAGCACTGAAAAATAAATCATCTTTCATATATAAAAATGATACCTTGGACTCACTGTCAAGTAAGTATATCTTATTAATCATTTTGCTATCAGTAGTGATGGATTTGCACTGAGCCATCTGAAATTTTCACCTAATTTCCCTTTATAATGAAGCATTGTGAGTTCATGAAAAGCTACCAGCTTGGGTGGAATGCAGTCTATTGATGAGGTCAGAGTAGCAATTACTAGCTTGAAATAAACATGACAAATTTACAGTGATCATTACCAAAAGCCAGATTTTTTTAAGAGAAGAGGTTACAGACAAAATAAGAGATAAAATAGGCACTAGAAGTGGCAAGTATGAAATAGATTTGGGAGAAAAATAAAGTTATCATGGAAAGTAGTTTGTAAGAGTCCATTAAAGGAATATGTCACAAGGCCTGGATATGACATTGACTGAGAGGTTAGTTTCCTAGGGCAGTTTAGTAGACTAAACAGAATGACTTTTAAGTAAGGAGAAAGATCCCATTAGAGGGAAAACACTATGAGGGGGAGAGAGTATCTTATAAAGGCCTAGTGTTGTAAATGATTTAACAAAGATCTTCATTATGAGCAGATCTTTTATAGGGAAAATATAACATTGGGAATTATCTCAGGGAAGGAGGGAATGAGCCAGGGAGCTCAGAGGGAGGAATCAAGGAGGATCCAGATGGAATACTTGGCAAATCATGTCTTAGACCTATCTAAAGATATTCGAGTCATTATTTCAAAGGTTATTTAAAGTTACCCAGAGGTTTGAGGGATAGACAATGAAGGTTGATAGAGAGTTCCATGATCATAAATAGTCTCCATACAAACAGGATAATCTGGGATTTGAGGTTATACCTGATAATAGCCAGATGGGCTTCTTCCTGACAGTGGAGGAAAGTCCATATCACAATGGCCACAGAATAGAATGAAAATAATTATATTCTATTAAAAAGGAGAAGCAATATGATTTAATGAATACAAAACTGCACTTTGAGTCAGGGGGAGCTGGGTTCAAGTCCCACTCCTAACATTTATTAATTGTGTGACTTTAAGCAAGTCACTTTATCTCTCAGTAACTTTGCCATTTATCCAGATTATTAGTACTGACATTAGTAGAGCAAATACTGGCTTACATGGGTCAAGAAAATTTACTTTGTAATTTTCCATACTAATACTAGGAATGAGAAGCGCAGCCATGTTATAGTCTTACCCCCATACATAGTCTCCAGTCTTTATCCCTTTTCACCATTTTCAAAATTTCCCCAAACTCTCTCAGCCAAATTCCACGTTCCCCCATATTTCCCTAAAAATAGTTGTGAAAGGTTATATACTGTTGTTTTAATAGTGGTAGTAGCTTTTATGTTTGGTTACACATCCATTTTATACTTTTTGTAGTTAGTAGTTTTCTGACAAAAAAATGCATTTTAGCTTTTCTAGTAGCTCTTGTCAAATGGGGAAATATTTCTAAAGTCTTTTATATTTTCAGGTTCATCTGAATTCAAATGATTTCTGATTCTTGCTTATCTAGCCATTCCCAAATTTCCAACCATTTCTCTCATAATTACAGTCACACATTTCACATCAGTATAACTTTATACTAACCCTGGGGCTATTTCCTAACACTCCTAAATACCACTCTCCCAGGGAACTTCAAATACCCATTACCCTTAATAGAATTCTCAAATATTTGAAGAGACAGAAAGGAACTTTTCTGTAAAGCATACCTGTGTTTCTTCTATGTCCTCTCAGCTCCTAGTATCCCTGGAATTACATGAAGGCAATTACCTATTTCGGACAATTTGAAACTTGCCTTAAGTGCTTCTTTTGAAAAATCTCCCCTTGATAAAAATATATATAAATAGAAATCTCTAATTTTCTTAGTACCTTTGGAATCTCCAATCACTCCTTTTTCTTTAAGCCACAAGACCCCAGTTGAAATCCAAATGTTATCCAAAGAGCCAATTCATCAAGTCATTATTAACCATTAATATCTTTGTTCCAATTAGCTAGTCAAATTAGTCATTGGAAGCCTCTGAGGAAGTGAAATGATGCCTAAAAATTTTTTGACTAGGGAACTACTCAGTGTAGTGGAGGATGCTAAGCAAGGCATGTGGAACTGAAATGCATTAGGAAGGAAATATGAATAAGTAAGGTGAAAAAAAAAATGAACAAAAGGTGACTGATTCACAGAGAGGCTCCAGAAAGGAACACCGAGGGAAGAGAACACCAAAAACAGAATAGGTAGACCCTGTCTGGTTCAGGAGAAGAATGAGAAAATCAGTAGATTTTGTTTTGAATCTCCAAGTTTTGTTACGTATGACCTATGTAAATGAACAAATCTAGGATTTAATTCTATATTTATAAAAAGGAATGAACCCATTTTACTCCATTTTACTCCATTTGTTTCTAAGTTTCCTTTTAGTTTTACATATATGATGCTGTGACTTCACTAGAGTCATGTTTTTTATCTAGGGACAGCCCTACTTTAAATAGCTACAGCTGCCCCAAAGCATTCCCCCAAACTGAGGAAGAGGAAGCTCATAATTGAATATTCAATTCAAATCTAAATGTCAGCCTAGCTCTCAGCCTAAAGGAACTATTTATCATATGCTGCCTGGGATGTCCTGGGAAAACAAAACACTTATCAAGATCCCACTTAATGTTTAGAAATGTAATATTTAATATTATCTGCAGTATGCAAATTACTCTTTGTATTGGGGTCAACTGGGTCAGGACAATATCTTGCTGCCTATTTGATAGAGTACTTGGTATATTCCTTCTCAACCCTGTAAATAATAAGCTCAAGAATCCAAACTACTTTGTGGAAAGAATGATGATGTATTGGCTGATACTTAAGGTTTGAGGGAATGGATTTGTAATGTATTGATTGGAGTGGAGCTGTGATTCTTAGCCAGGCTACAAATGGGGCTTGGATGGTATGTCATCTGCATGCTAACCTACTCCTTCTGTTACATATATGTGTGCATGCATGTATATGTGTACATGTATGCATATGTATACATATCTATATATAAACAAATATGAGAGAAAGACAGAAACAGAAAAAGAGGAAAGATAAGGAGAGGGAGAATGAGAAGGGGAAAAAGAAAGAAAAGTAGTAAGAAGGAAGGGATAGGTTGCTAAGTAAAGCTTGGACCTACTCCATGAAGCCCATTCCTATTTTGAACAAAAAAAGAAATAAAACATTTGGTGGAGGAAAAACACTTGAAGTGAATAAGTACCTAGGTATTTTCCATTCCTCCCTTTTATATATAATGAAAATATTTTCTGGATTGGATGTTTGTTCCCTCCTTTAGCTATAGGCTAAAATTCATTCCTGTTGAATAATGAAGATATCTTTTCTTGCAAGCTGTCTTTAAACAGAGTTAAACTATAATTGTAGACTATATAATGTTGGATACTTACTGTGCAACAAGAAAATTGGATTTACACACATATATTATATCTAGGTTATACTGTAACACATGTAAAATGTATGGGATTGCCTGTCATTTAGGGGAGGGAGTAGAGGGAGGGAGGGAAAAATCTGGAAAAATGAATACAAGGGATAATGTTATTAAAAAATTACTCATGCATATATACTGTTAAAAATGTATAATTATAAAATTAATTTTTAAAAAAAAAGAATATATAATGTTGGGGAAAAGATTCTGACATGCTATGAGGCAGAGGAAAAGAAGAGAATCAAATGTGCCCAGAGGCCACAAGAGAATAAAGTTGCCAGAAATTTCACCAAAGTATTTAGAAGCCTTAGGAAATAGTTTCAGGGCTAGTATTGGTCAAATTAGAGGGTGAGAAATTAGCCCGAGAATAGTGATCAAAGAATTGCAGATACAGATGTGGGGATTATGGAAAAATAGAATTGGAAGTTGAATGCTAGAATTAAGATTTGAAAATTTTGCAGTTGAGAACTAAATTCTGATTGAGGATGTTTTCAGTGGTCACAAATTGGGGAGGAAGCTAGTTCATTCAAGGGAAAATGTTAGTGTAAAATTAGATCAGTAATTCATCTGTGTACTTGAGTCAGTATGAGCAAAATTGTACAGGAATAAAATCACTTGCTATGCTCTCCCTATGCACAGTAGACCAGCAAGATCAATTCTGACCAAAAGACTGTAGGATCAGAGTATGTTTCATATATCATACATACATATTAGAGTTCTGGGCTCCTTCTGATTTATTTTGTAAAGGAAGAAATTCCCCAGGGAACAATAGGTAACCTAGGTCATTGGGACTGCTTCATTAAATTTGGTGATATATTCCTAATGTTGTGCCATAGCTCTCTTTTAATGTCTTGACCCAGTTTCCCTAATTGTCCTATTTAGTTACTCTGCCTCAGGTTATAACCATTCCCTCTTAATATTAGGATAAAGGTCTTATATCTTAGATCTTAGGCTATAGTCATTCCCTCTTAATGTTTGATGGCATAAAGGTCTTTATCCATTTTAGACATCATTAGAATATCAGGAGCCTCTCCAGTATCTCCCTCCATTATGCCTGCCTCCTTTATGTCATCCTCATCCTAGGTTCCTCCCCCATTATGTCATTGTTCTTGTTACCCTATAAAAGAATCTTGTTATCAGACATTCTGGGCCGGATTCTTTGAGAGGATAGTCTCTTTCAGCCCTGGGACCAACCATGGATCCATTTGGTCCCAGTAAATCTCTCCATTTAATAAATTCTATATTGAATACTCTCTAATCTCTATCTTGCTCGGTTTCTCCAGCATTACACTTCAAATTCAGGTACTTTTAAATTTCAGCATTTCCTTCTTCAGTATTTCATTCTATGCTTTCTTTATCTTTCATACAGCTACAAAACTGATATTTCTAAAGCATAGCTTTGACCATGTCTTCTCCCTTACACAAGAAGTTCCAGTGGTTCTCTTTTGCCTCCCAAATTCCTCCAATGGATATTTTAAAGCCCTTAACAATATTGAAGGAGTAGCAGATACATAAAGTACCAATGGGAAGAGATAGGTGTAAAAAATAAAAAATTCACATTAGACATGTATCATAGTCACAAAAAGTACCTTATTATGAAATGTTCACAGCTAAATCAAAATGATTAAGCCACATGCTTTGAATGAAATGGTTTTTAAAAATTTCAGAAAAAAGAGGAACTGGGAGCAAAGACATGATCTAGGAGTTAGGATAGGAGTTTTGGGAGGAGTTAGGGTGGGTCTTATTTGAGAATAAATGTGGGCCTCAATGTCAGCAACTGTACAAAAAAGGGGGGATTGAGTATGCTAATAAAACAGTCTTTGTATATGACAATGGGAACAAGATGAGTCAATTAAAGTTCTGACAATGAGGGCAAGGTGGACTAACTAAAATTCCTGTTCCACATCATTCAAAGGTGCTCGCTCTACATCAATATTGTTCTATCTTTTCTTTCCAAGATGATTGCATGTTACTCCCCATCAAATATTCATTGCTTTAGTTCAGTGATGTCAGACCAAAAATTAACATTATCAGTATTGTTTGGTATTCTTATTTGTTTTGTTAATCATTTTCAAATCTTAATAAGTTTTGCAGACCATTTCAGTGGATAGGATAGAAGTTTGACACTTCTGCTCTAAATAAATTAGCCTATTTGCTGTTATTTGCATGTGATATTCTATCACTTTTTCCTTACTTTTTCCCTGGCTCTATATATGCTTACAATGCTCTATCTCCTCACTTTTGTTATTTACAAACTCCAGTTCCCATAAGATTCAAGTCTTATCTTATTTTCCCACTTTTAAGTATTTACTTTCTCCTCCCTTAATACAAATTTATTTACTCTGTATATATCCTGTAATTATTTTTCCATGAGCCTCAAATCCCAACTGGACAAATTATGAAGTCCTTGAGGGAAGTATTTATTTTACTTTGTATTTATAGCTCTATCACCAGTGTCTGAAATATAGCATGAACTTAATAAATTATTATTGAGTAAAGATTAACATTAATAGAAATATAATTTTCATACTTTAAGAATGACTTCTCTAGTATTTATTCTTCTTCATATTGTCATTATCAACATTATTGGCAAACTTTATTTTGAGATCCTAATATACAAAAGGCATTCTCATCAAAAATCAAAACAAAAATAAAGTGTAGCATCCATAAAAGTATTAAGAAAATAGTTGTTCTTTTTTTTTTTTTTTTGTAAGAAAATAGCACTTGGCCTTAGCAGTCTTAACTGAACTATGCAGTGTCTATCATTTTCAGTTCATCATCTTCTTTATGAACCACTGAATTTAAGCTACAAAGGTCTGTATTTATACAATACTAAAGATAATCTGGATAGCTATAACAATAACAAAACAGAATAACAGGATTAAGGAGAAGCAAACAGGATAGGCAATGTGTGCTATAGCAATTGAGAAGGGTGCCCAGGAAGTCCAGACTCAGACTTAATACTGTTGGTTCATGCACATTTCAGAGGGATTGAAAGACTTATAAATCATTTAGCAGTTAATAAAAGGAGGTTTATTTAACAACAATAGGTTTACTTCAACATAACACTGAAGGAATATTCAACAAGGATGTTTAACACTTAGTTTATGAAAACCACTCACCCCACCCCCAGCAACAGGTAAGTAAGGTTATGGATAGTGACTTTCAGAATCTTGGAATATCCACCAAGTCTGAAGGGTTCTCCACATAGGTGGGCCTTTATATGCAGTTAGATGACCAGAAAGTCATGTCAACATGTCCAGATTATATCAGAAAGCTGCATCAAGAGAGGCACAGCTTGAGTTTTAGCCCAATGAACAAATCAAACCCAAGGATGGTTTTGAAACAAAATTAGCCTAACTTGCATGGACAAAAGGGGTTAATATATTGTTCCTAGGATAGGGGGAAAGGGACATATCACTGTGGATTGGAGAGGTCATTTGCATACTGATTAATAGCTTACATGCCAAAGATTTCCCTAAGTGTGAAAGTACCTAGGTTAGCACTCAATTGTATTGTTGCCACTGAATATTAAAGGAGATTGGTTTGAATGAGAGAACCCAGTATTTATAGCACATAATAAGATAATTTTACCTAGTAAAAAAGAAATCTAAATCGTTTCATTAAAAAAGTGACAGCTGCAGTATAGCAATAGAAATACATTTTAATGATCTTAGAGAATCTTCCACTAGCATAATGAAATAAGAGTAATTTTGAGACCAGGGTTTGATATCCATAAAAGAGCAATAGATTTCCATAAAACAAGGAGAATAAGCTGTTTCTACATAGTAGGAAATTTCTATTATTTCCTCTTATGAATTAAACAAATATTTATCAAATATTATAATATACAAACTGTTGTGCTAGTCCCTGGAAGAGACTGACATGCAAAATTCATTTGACATAGATTATTTCTATTTAAACTTCAATTCAAGAAATGTCTACTACTAAGTCTCTATTATGTGCCAGACACTGTATAAGGTTACAAAGATAAAAAATATAGGAATTGGCACAATACCCAGCACATAGTAAGTGCTTAAAAAATGCTATTTGTCAAAATTTTACTAATTTTCAGTCAATTCACAACCATTTGTGTTAAGTTCCTTTTATGTCAGGCATTGTGCTGGGACATAAAGAATGGCAAAAATAGTCCTGGCCAATCTAATAGAGGAAGACCAATGCAAAAAGAATCTAAAAATGGAGAAGAAGATAAAATGAAATCCAGAAAAATGTAGTCTAGGAAGGAAATGATGAGATAGCTGCCCTAGACACCATCCTAAAATGGAAGATCTGGTAAGAACCTTATTGTTTACCTCTATCCTCTCCAATCAGAGAAAAGAAAGACACAAGGACAGAGGTTATTGAAGAGGTTTGAGTTTTAGGATTGATTTGTTTCTGCCCTCAAAGAACTTAAAAGCTTTTAGAAGAAATGAAACAAGTACATAAATCAATATAATACAAAACAGAATACGAAGTTGAGTCCAAAGGTTCTCTGCTTGAGCCTGGGCTATACATTTTTACCAATAATTTGGAATTGTTATCACAGTTCTCTTTTATTGTCCTGACTCAGTTTCTCCAATTATCCTGATTCAGTTTCTCTGCTTCTCAGTCCTGCAAAACTTCCCCTCCCTCTTTATCAGAATATTTGATAAGGATAAAATATCTTATGCTTTAGAATGTCATAATGCCTCTCCCCATCCCAACCTATCGGAATGTCAGATACTGTCTTATCAAGATGCCTCTCCCCATGTCTGGGGTGCCTCCCCTAATTATATTATCCCCCACTCACCCCACCCTGTCAGAGTCCCATTCCTGTTCTCAGCACCCTGACTCCACCCCTGCCTCAGTCTATCCCTTGAGTCTGAACCATATGTATATAGGTCTTTGAGAACTCTCATTGTTTGCTGGATTCTTGGAGATGATAGTCTCATTCAGCCCTGGGACCAAACCATGGATCCATTTGGGACACAAAGAATGGCAAAAATAGTCCTGGCCAATCTAATAGAGGAAGACCAATGCAAAAAAAAAAAAAATCTAAAAATGGACTTGGAAAGAAGAGGATAAAATGAAATCCAGAAAAATGTAGTTTTTCTGGCATTACATAATGACATGGAATTAATGCCAATTAAATTTTTTAAAAGCACACAACTAGTAGGAAAAATAAATCATTAATAGACCACATCAGGCAACAGATATCCAAAATATCTTGATTATTTAGACTGCTATGCTGAATCAAAAAAGATGGAATTCATTATGGATTATTGTAAAATCTTAGACTTTATTTTTTTTTTAATCAGTTTTACAAACTCAGAAAAAAAGGATGCTTGGACAAATAGGGAATTGTTTGAAAAAGATCTTGAAATTTTGATGGACTAGAAACTCAATATGAATCTGTAGCTAGATAACCTAATATAATTTTGGACCATGTTGAAAGGCATAACTTCCAAGAATAAGGAGATGTACTCTACCCTGCTCAGACAACACCTTGAGTGTTACATGCCACTCAGAGTATCTCAGTTTAAGAAGGAGATTGATTGGGGCAGCTAGGTAGTACAGTGGATAAAGCACCAGCCCTGAAGCCAGGAGGACCTGACTTCAAATTTGACCTCAGACATTTCACACTGCTTAGCTATATGACCTAGGGCAGGTGACTTAATCCCAATTGCCTCAGGAAAAAACAAACAAACAAAAAAGCAGGAGATTGATTATATGGTGCCTGTCCAGAGAAGGGCAATCAGGATTAGTTGGAAGAAATGATTTATAGTTAAAAAATAAGGTAACAAATAATAGGCATAAAAACATAATAAATTTGAATAATAACCACTATGGGCTTCAAAAATCAAGAGATCCTTATGAGGAGAATTAGGGAAGGGGGAACCGCTTTTGGGTCTGCACAAAGATAGTCGGCGTGATGGCGCAGGGTCCCCTGTAAAAGGAATTTACAGGCCCGAAAACCTAGATTGATAAAAAGGTTTATTCTAGGGATTTGGAAGTAAAGTCAAAGGTAAAAAGATGCCAGGACCAGAGGGAGTTGCTAGGTGGACAGGAACCCTTACCTGGCCAGAAGGATACCATATTTGGGGGAAAGGACTCCTGCAAAGAGAGAGCTCCAATTTGGCTCTTTTATACCTAAAGGGGCTTGTGGGTGGTGTCCCAAGTTGGCTTAGATCTGGTGGGGACTGGGACAGGCCTGATGATCAGGATTTGTAAATCAAAGATCAGCCATGGGGGTTGGGAAAACCCAAGTTAGTTCAGATCCTGTGGGGGATGGGGAAAGTCCACTGACCAGGATTTGCAAATCAATGGTCAGACATGGCGGGGAGGGGGGGGGGGAAGGTGTTCTTAAAGGGACCTCAACCCCCATCACTTATGTGCTAGAGAGGTTAAAAGATTACATAGAGAAACCTACATAGTAGTTGAAAGTTTTTGAAATAAGAAAGCAGTCCCAGGAAGGGAAGTAGTGGGAGCAGAGGTATAATAAATCAATCCAAGAGATTTTATTAATCATACCATATTTGGCAGTGTGTATAGATATTTCTTCAAAATTCAGATAGTTCTTACTTTCAAGGAACTTACATTTTATAGTATCTAGGGAGAAAGATAGGGTTAGTGGTGGAGAGAATTAGATAAAAATGGAATAAGAATGGGGTGACAGCCAAGAGTTATCATATGAAGATAGAAAATTCAGAACAATCAGAGGTGCTAAGTTGTGATTCAATTCTAAATTATAAACACAGTATATTTTGATTTACTATTTGCTCCTGAATTTCTTCACTCACTTGACAAGTATTTATTGGATACCTACTACAAATATAGTACTGAGAGGATACATAGTCCTTGCCTTCCAGGAGATTACAAATTTGCATTTTTATCTCATACCTCAGATAGATCTTCCTGAAAAGCAGAAATTGTATTTTCTATTTTAAAAAAATATTTCTCATAGTTGCTAATATAGGGCTTTTTACAGAATAAGTGATTATATTAATGAATAAGAATGCAACCCTTCCTTTTTTCATCAAAGACATGGGGGATTATGGACTTGCAATGCTATTTAAATATTGAACTTTTAATGCAACAATCAGTTGTTGCATTGGTTAGGTTTGCAACTCAGAATTGCTTTCTTTCTTTTTTATTCTTTCTTAATTGGTAGGAATAGGAAGGGATTTTTTGGAAATGATGATTTTAAAAGATTAACTTAATAAATGGGATAAAAGCACAAATTAAAGCTATTTGGGAGGTACATCAGGAACCGCTTCTGCCACTCTTTATCAATATCCTGTTAAGTTGTTTATATTCTTTTTTGGAAACCATTATCATCTTATTGATGAGGTCTAGATTTTGGGGTTCCTGGTCATGGAACCAAATGATGAGATCTAGGGTTAGGGTGGTCAGGGAGTTAAATGATGAGGTTAGGGTTCCTGGTGGTCAGGGAGTTAGATGATGGGGTTAAGGGCAGGTTTGGGGTTCAGGGAACCAAATGAAGAGGTTTGGCTCCCCTAAATCCCCTTAGGATTTTACACAAGGTAGGGAGTTGTGGGAATCCTCTTCTGGTGACACAGAGGTCCTTTGTAAAGGAATTTATGAATCCAAAAAGCTAGACTGATAAAAAGAGAAGTTTATTACTGGCATTGGGAAGTCAACCTTTGCTATGCATGAATAGAAAGACAGAATTCCTTAGTGACAAGGACCCAACAAAGAAGTAAAGTTTCTAGTAGAGAAATCCCGACAGAAAGGTATAAAGCCTTTGGTGAGAGAGTTAAGAAAGGGTAACTCTGAAAGAGAATATAATTTCAGTGATCAGAGATCAAATTGGCATAACATGGCAAGGCATGGTACATTAGGTCCTCTGCAAGGACTGAGCCCCAAGTTGGCTCATTTTATGACTACAAGCTAAGGTTTGCTCTTGATGGGGGCAGTTCAGCTTGAGCTGGAATTGAATAGAATTGAATGAATCTTTCTTTAATTCAATAGGGTTATAATTCTCCAGCTCTGGACTCAATTAGCCCCACCTAGATAAACCACTTTATCTTGGTTCCCTGTGGCAGGTCCCACAGATGCAGGGTTCAAGGAGAATCTCTCCTTCAAGGAGCTTTAAAGTTTTGAGTTCCTTCATTATTATGATTAATTAATCAACAAGCATTTGTTAATTGCTTATTACATATGAGATTTTAGTTTCAAACCAAGCTTAGGCAAAATAGTTACTGTTCTCAAGTAATTTGCATTCTAATGGAGGAGACATGTACATGTATAGTTTTATTTAAGACTTCTAAAAAAGCAGGCACAAGGTAATCTGAGATAGGAAAAAAACAAAACAAAAACCCTAGTAGCTGAAGGTTTATGGCAGGGGAAAGGTGGGGAGACCAGGAAGTGTCTTTTCCAGAAAGTAATATATTCAGTCTTGAAGGAAGCCAGGGATTCCAAGAGGCAGAGGTAAGAAGGGAGGTCAATAACACAAATATATAAAATAATACAACAACTGTAGTATTGCCAACATGCAAAGAATATCCTAAATAATTACAGTACTAACCAACAGGGAACAAGATGGTAGTGTCATTTAAAGGAGACAGAGAATCAAAAGGCAATCTATGAAAGTAAAATATCCCACTTAACTTCTACAAAAGTACTTGTCCCTCTTCTCGGACTCTGTACAAGTGGTCTTTCATCTGGCAGGAAGAATTGTCGTTGAGAATATGGAGAGGGGAGCAAAAGGATATAGGAAACATAGCAAGCAGAAATAATTACATAAAGGAGAATATCTCCAAAGGATAGTGAAGAGTCATTAGCTCTTCTTGGCTTAAGTAGAGAATTGTTGCTTAGCTCTAGACCACTATGAGCCTTGTTTGTACTTCACTATTTCCATTAGTTAAATGGCGGGATTTGAATGGTTTCTGCTGTCAATCTCCATGAGAGAATTAGAAAGAGTACAAAATCAGAGTTAATATACATCCAAAACTTTTCCAGCATGCAGAATAAATAGGCTGAGGAGAAGACATATTCTTTGTGGATAGTTCCATTTTTGGTATTTTAAATTTTTATCTCCAAACCAAAGAATATATTAATTTAAACATTTCTATTAGTTGGCATGACATACTAGTATTATGACATGCTGTTAAGGCACTGTTTCTCCCTGAGGCAAGGGAGAAGGCTATGTTTTACCTTACATATTCCACCTGTGCCACAGAAAGCACAACTCTATTGGTCTGAGCACGTTGTTTGAATGCCAAATGTACACTACCAAAAAAAATTATTTTATGGAGGATCACACAAGTCAGGCTTTCATAAAATGGTCAGAAAAAGCAATACAAGAATACTTTCAAGGTATCACTTAAGAACTTTAGAATCAACTGTATGATATGGGAGACACTGGCACAGGACCACCCAGCATGAGATGCCTTCATCAGAGAATGTGCTGTGCTCTATATGCAAAGCAGAATTGAATTAGTCCAAAGGAAACATGAAATATGCAAAATTAGAGAAGCCATTCCAAATGTTTGAATGAACTATTTGTGTCCAATCTATGGCAAAGCATTCTGAGATCATATTGGTCTTATCAGTCACAATCAGATACACTGCAACTTAATTCTAACATAGTGATGTCATTTTGGTCCTCTTCGAAAACAAAGGATAACAACCTCATGTATTTTGTGTTTAAACTACACACAAGAGCTTAAAAATAATTACTCACACCTATTAGTTTCCAAATCACTTTCGTCACAAACAAGAGAAAGCTAGTGCAGATATTATTATCCTCATTTTACAGTGGAAGGAACTAAGGCTTTGACAAGTTAAGTTTTTGGATTGAGGTCATATAGCTTGTAAATGATTGGAATTGCTTTAAGACTCAGGTGTCCTGATGACAATTCCAACAATCTTTCTCATGTACAACTCTGATCATGTTAATCTTCTTGTTCTAAGATTTGCAGTGAATTCCCATTAGATACAAACTTCTTTGCTTGGTACTCAACATATTCTCCAATCTGGTTACAACATACCTTTCCAGTCATTGTTTACACTGTTCCCTTTTACAAAAACTTTTGCTTCCATTATTTCCATTTCTTCCTATTGAAATCCTACCCAGGTCTCCACATTTTTTTTTTTTTTTTGATTATCCCTTGCCTCAGTTGAAAACCTTTTCCTTTTCAAATTTCTTATGTCATTTTGCCTGGTTCTCTTATGATCATAATCTATCTTGTACCATCATTATCTTCATGGCTATTTTATCACTTCTATTAATTTGTAAATTCCTTAAAGTTTGGGGATATGCCATTTTCAGCTTTGTTTTCCTGTTGATTCAAATACATAAGATATTTATATTTTATAACAGCAAAAAAATTATTTTCTCCTAATGTGACTGGGTCAGTGATATCTGTTCCAATTGTGTCCTTGTGGAAATAAATTAGTGCCAAGAAGTCTACTACTTCCTTCTAATAAAGATCTCATTTGAGAACATAGAGGGGAAGATAGAATGACTAATGGCTGAATTCAAAAACATATCTTGAGAATCAGTAAAGAGAGCTTATCTATTAGGGTAAAAGAATTCTGGGGTTAAGCCTATTAAATAATCTGCTGAATGTTACTAATAGCTAATATGAAGTAAAATAGTAATAATAGCTTATATTTCCATAGTTTTGAGGTCTTTAAAATGTTACATACATTATGTCATTAACCCTATATAGTTGAGTTTAATTTCATTCTACAGATATGGAAAACAAGGCAGAGAGAGGTTTGTGACATCTAGAATCTTACTGTCAATAAGTGAAAAAGACAAGTTAAGAAATGAGGTCTTTTGACCTCAAGTTTAATACTCTATCCAATATATCATTCTGACTCTCTGCAACTAATAAAATTACTTTTATGAATATGATCCTGAATATTTCCATAGAATTTATCCAGATGGTCTATATTGCATGATAATGTTTTTTTGCAATTTTTATTTAGGTATTTTCCATATATATGTTTGTTTTCCTAATGGCATTAAAATCTCAAGATCAGAGATAGTTGTATAATTCTTTATATACTGTCCTAAATTCCACAATGAAATGTTCTTCATGAAATTAACAAATGCTCAATAGATACTAATTGAATAGAAAAATGATGAATGAATAATTAAATGAATCAAAAAAGATATTCAGAATAATAGGGTTAATATGATGAACCATTTGACCTCTGTTTTAATATTTTCATATTTATTTTCTGGTTACAATTTTTTATTCAATTCAAATAATCTGGATGCTTGACAGTGAAAATACCTTTGCCATTCCAGCTGCTATACAATTCTGAATAAAATGCCTGCACTATCTATTAAAAGTAATACAATATACTAAAGCCCTAGTCATCCCATGTGTCTACTAACTCAAAATTATGTGTCACTAGATGATGACAATGATGTTTTGAGATTTGGGCTGCTGCTGAACTTTCCATTATTTTAGATTTATAGCAATAAAATTCCTTTCCTCAAACTATGGCTATGGGGAATACATAGATAACTATGCAAGGGCATGACTAATATTCCCTCCAAATCACTAGTGAACTCAAAGATGTCAGAAGCCTTAAAACAGTGACAATTTTGTCTTGCTGTAAAACCTGGGAACAGAAATGATATTAAACAAAATATAGACCAATTAGCTCTGCAGTCTGGAAACTGAAGAGAGAATAGACAAGCTAGAAAATTAATCCAATCACACTTTAGTCTCTAAGGTCCTACAACATGAAATGACAAAACATTTTATGGCAAATAATACCTGAGAAATGATCTGCAAACTTTTTTTTTTTTTTTTTTTTTTTTTTTGTTCTCTGAAAACTCAGGAGATATTAAATGAATATCCAGCATCTTTATGGGAATAATGTGTTCCTAATTTCTCTTCATTTGTGTATCTGGTACAGGACCTAAAATCATAGAAGATACTGGAATGGTTCAATGTTCCCTCTCCTCAACAACTCTTATCACATCCAAATCCTCTCCTCCCTCCAATGAAAAACTAAAGAAAAAAAGAATAAAATTAAAACTACCAAAAGAATTGGAGTGCCAAGATTTTCTATTTTGTTTTTTGTGGATTTATTTTAGAAGATGAAACAATACATAGGCATTTTAAAGAGACAGATTTAAGCTGGACATAAAAACTCATTTTCTAACAATTAAGAATTGTCCAAAAGTAAAATGGTCTCCTTTAGGGGGGAGCATTTTAATTAAGCCTTGAATATCAGACTGAGCAGTTTTAAACCAGAAGTGATATGGAACCATTAAAAGGTTTTGAGCAGAAGAGCTACATGAACAGATGTTTGCCTTTAGGAATATTAGTTTGGCAACTGTGTAAAGAATGGATTAAAAAAGGGAGAAACTGCAAACCAAGGGACTAATTAGGCTATTACAGTAGTCCAGGTAGGGTCTGAACATGTTATGAGAGAGGATGTAAGAGTACCAATGTCTGAAATGTTACAGATGTAGAATTGACAAGATTTATTTGAAATGTAAGAAAAAGAAATATGAGAATGAATTCAAAATAGGATGATGGGACAATGGTGACAGAAGTTTGGGCTATGGTAGACTATCCAAGTAAATAAAAAAAAAAAATTAACCAATAAGCATTTATCAAGAGTCTATCAGGTGGCAGGCATTATGCTGAGTATCTAATAAGCCAAAAACAAAAGCAAGGCAGTCCCTGCTCTAAAAACAAAAACAAAAACAAACAAATAAATAAGAAAAAAATTACATCTGCCAATAGGCACTTTTGAAGTATCAGATCTGGAATTTGAGAGAGATACATTAAAAGGATACACAGATTTTGAGATCAAAGGCAATAGAGATAATAATATAGATTATATTATTAGATTTTTTTTATACACACACACATATACATATATATATATATTATATATATATATATATATATACAGAGAGAGAGAGAGAGAGAGAGAGAGAGAGAGAGAGAGAGAGAGAGAGAGAGAGAGAGAGAGAGAGAGAGACAAAGAGAGAAATGAGTTCACCAAGAGAGAGAACATAAAAAGAGGAAGAACTCAGGATTGATGTCTAGGAGATACTTTGGGAGATATAAGGGTGTTTCAAAATGAATGTAATTCAATAAAGGTGGCAGAGAGAGAGCAGTCAGATAGATAAGAGAACCTGTAGAATGCAGAATCATTTAAGCCAGGGAAGAGAGATTAACCCAGAAAAGAAAATAGCCCTTCGTGTCCCAGGTTGCAGAAAGGTCAAGGAAGATAATAATTGTGAAAAGGCCAGCGGTTAAAAATTAAAACAATCCTGAACTTATCATTTCATTTCTATTATCTACTGCACATCTATGGCAAAGCTAACAAATATGGGAGATTTTGCTTTTTAAGGAGCTGAAGGAAAATAGGCATATTAATTCAGTGTTGGTAAAGTTGTGCATTGGTCCAATCCTATTAAAATTAATTTGGAATTAAGCAAGAAAAATCATAAAATTCTTAAATCTCTTTGATCTAGCAAGAGCTTATTGGGGGAAAAAACATATAATCACTATTTGAGGAATAGCTGAACAAATTAAATTATATAATGCAAAACAGTCATAAAGTAAGCAAATAGGAAGAATTCCTATTCCTTGCAAATAGGTATAAACAGCATATAGAATTCAAACAAATTTCAGAGGATCTATATGAGGTGATATAGAATGATCAAAGAACAAAAAGGAAGAGCATAGCCAATAACCACAATCATGGAAATTAGGACAACTTTTAGTGCTGACAAACTTGATAAAACATTCAACAGTGTCAGTATCAACACATGAAGTACACAACCAGTCTTTGAACAAACACAAAACCATTAAGATGTAAGGTTCTGTGTACTATTAGTTGTATTGTCATATTGATTTTGTTAATAGCTTTCAGGGATTATATATATTATAGAGTGTTCAAATATGAGTATGTTGGCTATTTATGTAAAATGTAGAAACAACAATTATTGATAATTGAGCAAAAACAACAAAAAAGAATTAGTAGTAAGAGGTCATTGGTAATTTTTAAGAGAGCACTTTCAGTAAAGTGGTAGTGATCAGAAGACAGCTTGCAAGAAGTAGAAAATAATAATAACAATAAAGTAATAGTTAAGGTTTATATAACTTTACTGTGTGCTGGGAATTATGCTAAATGCTTTGCAAATATCACTGGCTCAATTGATAGATAAATGATATTATTATCCCTATTTTATTGATGAGAAAACTGAGGCAATTAAAGATTGTGATCTGCCCAGGACCACAAAGCTAGTAAGAATCTGAGACCAGATTTGAACTGAAGTCTTCCTGACTACAGGCCCACTTTTCCACCTATTAGGGAGAAGATGGAGATCATGAATATAGCCTTTTTCTGGTCTTTCTAGAATATTGTGAATAAAAGGGAGGAGAATTATAAATAAGTTGCTGGGTCAGGAGAAGGATGATGAATCTTTAGCATATTTGTCAGGATAAGGAAATTCTATTTTTTTTTCCAAAATTCATAGTCATTGAAGTTTTGTGAGCATGGGAATGGCATCAGCAGACCTGTGCATTAGAATGATTATTTAATAAGGTGTGGAAAGAATAGTTTGAAAAGGGGACGAGATGAAACAAAGTTGCAGGAAGCACAGGATAGAAAAAAGAAATCAAATCTAGAACATGGACCATAGGGTATTAAGTAGAGATAATAAACAAAAATGTGCTCATTATCTTTCCAGCCAAAGTAAGTCTTGTCCAATTTCCCTTTTCACTGTCAATGGGAACATGATTCTTTAATTGGTTATGCTTGAAAGTCTAGGATCATCTTCCATCAGCTATATAACTTATCACTAGTTCCTTCTGCCTTTTCTACCCAATGTTTGTCTCAGTCATTATTTGAGTAGAAGTGGAGATCTGGTAGAATAGTAGAATTTAGAGACTCCCTAGTTCAAATCCACATCCTTAGCAGAAAAGAGGGATTACCTTAACTTTCACTGGGAAAATGCTTGAATGTAGCCTGTGACAACTAATCAGTCATTCTTCCCTTCAGAGTTCCTCTCCCACTTCTCCCTTCTGCAAATAATTCTCCTGGCTTGTATTCCCCAGCTAGTGCTTTCCACAACCTTTACTACAGATCTGGTGAAAAAACAAACTGTATTTTTATTATATGTGGGTGGCAGCAAGTATATTGTCTTATGCTCAACAACTTCATCATATTTCCATTATTACCTGTTCTGCTCTGTGCTGTATTAAGAAACAAAGTAAACAATGGTGTGAGCAACAGACCAGGTTCCATCTGCCCCTGTTCAGCTGCTGCATGCTCATTATGCATTCTCCTCACTCCCTTGCCACTAACTGCGTAGAGCAGAGATTCCCTCTTCAAAAACTTTTCATGTCACCATGCACACAAGAGAAATGTTTTGATTTATCAGGGCAGGCTTATGTTGCATCTGGCTCAGCTAGGAAAATGCTACTCATGCTGCTGAGTACCCATTAGGCATTCTCATCACACCGATGACTCTTGGAATCTGTGTTTCCCTGCACAGGTCAGGTCTCTTTTGCAGTGATGTGCAAAGATGCTAGTGCTAATGAAGGAGATAGGCACTAAAAATGGGATTTCATTGAAAACCTTTATGGATAGACACACCTTTGTGGGGGTGGATGTCATTGCAACCCTTCATCTTGGCAGCTGCTAGGTTCCATAAGATCTTGATAGAGGAAAAAAGATTTATGTATTTTTAAACCTCAATCTTCCATAAAATACCCAAGAGACATCCAAGCTCTGAATTTTTACCTTAAGGAGGAGGGGGAAATCTAACAAAATTGTACTCTTTTAAATGCAAATACAGTAAAAACCTCTTGAGAAAATTAAGATTATAAGGCAGTAGAGATATTAAAAAAAACAATTAAATGATGCTGCACTAATGTTAACAAGAAAAACCTCAAACATCTAAAATCTCTCATGTCTCTTTAATATCCTTTTGGAACCTTTTTTTTTTTTTTTTTAATGTGCTATGCATGTTTAACATATATTGGATTACTTGCCATCTAGGTGTCTTGAGACATCTTGCAACACTGGTATGGAACCTCAAAATTTTGGGGTCCCCCCTTTCCCAACCTTAACATAGGGGAAGAGGTGGGGGAAGGGAGAGAAAAAATTTAGCACACAAGATTTTGTAAGAATGAATGTTGAAAATTATCCATGTATATATTTTGAAAATAAAAAACTTTAATTTAAAAAAAAAAAAAAATATATATATATATATATATATATATATATCATGGATAATTTACCTGAAAATCTGGAGACTTTTTGCCTATAAATGCTTCTCTGACACACTTAGTTTTCATAAAAATCTACCCTCCTTGATGACAAAAGAAGCTGTACTCTTCCCTGTCCATGTTATCAGACTAGAGTCAAGGAAGATGAATTAATAAATTTCTTCCCTCAGAATGAGAATAAAAACAGCAACAACCATTGCATGGATTCCTGTTCTCTGCTGCAAATCCGGTCAATATTGTTTTCAGCTAAGGAGACTAAATAACAATGCCCCCCTTTCAAAACAATAAACCACAAACAAATATTTGGTAACAGTTATCCAATATGCATTTCCCCTCTAGGAGTTATATTTATATGAAATGAAAAACTATGCTGGAGGTAGTCATTTTTGTTTTATATATATGACACAATCTTGTGAGCCTATATGGAATTCTGTTTAAATGAAGATATATAGGCTCCTGCAAAAAATTCTTTTCAAAAGAGCTCTGCCTTAGAGTTCCTATAGATCTGTGTCAGTTTGATGCTTGACAGTCTCTTTTTGTGATTCAAACGGGCTTTTCAGTTCATGGAGCAAATGAATCTAAAGGAGCACAAAAGCTAAGCCCCAGCAGATAAGGCTGCTGGGTTATCTTTCTTGTCCAGTCACATACCTGACCTTTCATATACATATGTATATCTGAAAGTCTAAAGTTTTTTCAGGTTTTTAACCTCCATTACAGGTCCAAATAACTAGATGATTAACTCATTTAGAGGTTTGTTTGTTTGTTTGTTTGTTTTTTCCTTTCACTTGTAGAACTTAACTGAATGTCATATAGTCAGTACTTATAAAAGATTTTTGAACTATGCAGAGCTGAAATAGTACCATGGTCACCATTCCTGCCACCACCACTCACTTTCTTCTTTCTTAATTTATCAGCTAAGAAAAAAATCCATGCATCAATTCCTTTCACTATGTTTGGTATCTGGGGAAGCAAGTGAGAGGAAGGAGTCCAAACTATATAGAGATGAAATTTTCATTATGTGTTCAGCATGAACCAAATGAAACATGTGGTTTATTAGGCAGTCCTTCCTGATCCAATAGTTTTTATTTTCCTGTGTCCCATTAGGAGGAATTGGAATGAGTTTTGAGTTATATCTTCAATATAAAACATTGAAGTTCTGTCAACTAAAAAAATTAGCTTCCAAATAAAATGAATATGTCCAGCTCTCCCTTCTCCATTAGTACAGGCCAAAAACCATCTTTACTGAAGAAGTTGAAAAATATGTATAATTGTGTCAAGTGAGCCCTGTCTGACACCTGACACTAAGGAGTAAGATTCTAGTCTTATCATAGGATTATGGATTTATAGGGACCTTCGGAGGCATCTAATTTATCCAATTGTTTTACAAATGAGGAAATAGAAGAAACCCAAAGATTTTAAGCACCTTGCCTAAGGGAATTTAGGGAGTAAGAAACAAAACTGAGATTTAAATTGGGTCTTGTGTCTCTACATTCAACAGTCATTCTACCTTAGCATATTGCAACTTAATCTGCTGGGATTCCTCACATTCTTGGTTTATTCTTCAGCCTGGCTTTTCCTTGTAGTACTATCATATGTTGACTCATGACCTGCCTTGAAAATTTTGTAACTCCCCAATAATTTGCACAATTGTCTTCCTAAAAAATTTTAGACCCCATGCTCAATTTCTTATTCAGATGACCCTTCTATTCCTTGGAGGTAGAAAGTCTCTAAATTAGGATTTCTTCAGATATACTACCAAGTAAGTTCATTCTAGCCTCAGTACACTTTGTTGGCACTGTCTTTATACACTAATACACTGCTATAGGGAAATTATAACCAAGAGATTCTTGTCTGAACTTCAGAGCATTTCTTATGCTTCTCTAATTTGCTAATAAAAGTTAGGTCATACCAAGGATGTGGTTTCTAACTTCTTTCTGTGACTTTGGAAAAATTTTAAAAATATTATGATATAACTGTGTTATGAATGGTACTCTTTCAGTTCAGAATTGTCCAGTCCTTTTTTTTTTTTTTTTTTTTTACACTGTGGAAATATGTATGTGTATATATGTATTAATGTATATATAAAAAAACATAGCTATAATATATGTATATGCAGATACACAAGCATATACATGTATATATGTATATACATACAATATACATATACTTTCTCAGTTAGAAGGTGATTTTAACTTAGGATCAATTATTCAGCCAAGAAGAGTAGTCTATGTCTTGAGAGAAATGATACTTTCTTTTTTATATTAATAATAAATTTTTGAATTTTGAGTAGGATTTTTTCAGAAGCTTATAGAATGTCCAGTCTCTGAAGAATATCATAGATAGATAAGATTATCCAAATATGGATAATCTTTAGATCCTGGATGAGAGACCTTATCCAACTAGAGAACCTTACAATGAACTTAATCTAAGGTGAATTCTAACTCATGGTGCTCTACTCTGTTAGTTCAGAGCAGAAATAGACTCCTTTTTGTCTAGATTGACATAGGGAGAGTTGTTTGGATAAGAGATAAATCTTTTTGCCTAGGGGTAGTCTGGATAAAAGAGAAGTTTCTTTGACCTAGACTGAGTAATCAGAATCATGTCACCCCCACACTCTCATTAGAATAGGTCCACATCTCATTATAATATTCATTCTTGTCATTAATTGCTAACTAATCATTGTTGATTGCCACCTTTAGGAATACCCACTCAAGGACATATAAGGATTGAGTGGATTCCATAAGGATCTTCGTTATTTGAGAATGTCACTGGTCCCTTTTTATTAATTGTTGCTGGAATGATTAATAAAATGATTATCCAGAAGCTATGTCTCTTGAACTTTTTACATGTCAGAATTCAACCACTTTAGGCGTGTTCTTCCAATACCATTCCTAAAATGGGTATACTTGATCTTTGAATCTGAACTAAATTGTCTTTTTTGGGGGGAAGATTAAATAGACATCATGACAAACAGAAGGTCTCATTCAAACTTCTTTAGTGAACTCTGTGAGAAACAAGATAGCTTCTGTTTTGGTTTTGGTGACCAATACTTAAAAGAGGCACTTCTGACCATTATTTTTGTTCAAACATCTATTATTCTTCTACCTCCCCTTTCTTCTGGAGCAGTTCAGCATAGAAAAAGACCTGTTTGTACTACAGAAGAAGCTATAGTTACAATAGGAGGGTTTGTTTTTGTTTTTTTGTTGTTGTTCTTTAGACTTCCTTTTACCATGTGGATCAACTTAATTTGTTTCATAAACTCCACAATTACTGCACCTTTGATCACTGTCCTATATAATAAACTTTGCAACTTTGCACAAATCAAGAGACCTCTCCCTCCTCTTAGAAAGTCGTTGAGAATTTAATCTAAACACTCTTTGTACTTTCTGTACTGCCAAGTTGTCTTGTCAGAGATAGTAAATTTTCAGGCATTCCATCTTTAAGGTTCTAAGAACAACTAAAGCTGTCCTCTAGAAATTACATGTAATTGCCTATGTTTCTATGTATCAAGCACCTACTTTCTTGTATTATGCTTTTGGCATGACCTTCCTAGGATTCAAAGACTGCCCCTCTGAATTGATGAATATTCAATAGCCAGTAAACACTTAATAAGCTCACTATATGACAGGCACTATGCTGGGAGCTGGGGATACAGAAATAAACAAAAATACCTGTCTGTGCTCAGTAAGTTCAAAACAAATAGAGATAACAAACAAACACATATGTACAAATAAACTATAGTCAGTATAAAGAGGAAATGATTAAAAGATAGAAGTTATTAGTGTTCAGAAGGATAGGGAAAGATTTCATGTAGAACATGAGGTTTTAGTTAGAACATGAAGGAAGCAAGTAGGCAAAGGTGAGAGAACATTCTAGGCATGAGATATAGCCAGATAAAATTCCCAGAACATTACTATTAAAAATAGCTTATATATTTTAACTCATTTAATATATCTGATTTATGCAAACCTATTGTTGTGGTCTGTACATAAAAGGATCACTTCTGATCACTCCCTTTAGCCATATATCTTTTTTCAACCTTGCTGATATATTGGATCAGTTCAGTATTAACTGAGAGGCTATTCCCAATAATTTGTGGTAGATTCTCTCTGGTCATACTTATCAACTGATATCCTGTTCCATAATCTAGCCCATGTTTCTTTTGGCACTGAGTCACTGGCTAAATATAAAAGTTTCTCATTTTTACACAGTTCTTTGCATCTTCTATAGCACATCTCTCTCTTATTTGGAAACTTCAATGTATATTTCAAACTTTGGTTCAGAGTTTAGAAAAAATAAATTTCCAAGTAGCTACCTTTCTGAGTATTTCTAGGAATCAAGGAAGCCTAATAGATTATCCAATATAATAGTTGAATATCCTCCTTCTTAAATATCTTTCCTAACATCTTCATATCTTTCTAAAAAAGTGTGTAATTCTCCTCATAATCCATAGGCAATACTCAAATCAATAGATGTTTGATCTATACTAACCTCCCACTAACTGAAGAATCACAATGTCACTGATTTCAATCCATGATTGTATACTATAAACATAGCTTCATGTCTTCTTTGATACTTACATTGAAAATATTTCAACTTAGCCATTGTTAGTACAGAAATTCAGGTTTCAAAAAAATAACAATCCCAGATATTTCCTAAACTCCAGCTTAAATGAAATTTATGTGTCAATTAGGTCCTAGCCTGAAATAATAAGGTACAATCTGGGATTGAAGGTGATTCTCTCATAAATTCCCTTTGTCTCATGGTCCCTACTCAGTGTTTCCCCCAGGAACATAAGAATTTGGCTTACAGGCCTTAATCTCTTTATAAACACTCAAGCTTACCAAGACATAAAATGTAAGAAATGTTTAATTTAAATTTACAGAAAACAAAAATAAATCAACTTATACTTGATAATCAAGAAACCGCTATCCCTTTCCAAAAGATAACAAAAAGGTGTTGGGTTCCACCTTCTCTTAGAATTTAAGTCTAAAATACCATTGAAAGGATATATTTAGACTATCTCTCATGAAAGACAATTTTTTGCTATACCCACCCTTCCTTCCATTCAGTGCTATACCAGTGGTATGATTTATAGGCCTTTCTCTAGATCTGGATAAAGGTAGACCTTTGTTTGCCTCTCACTTTCTTTTTTCAAAGTTTTGCCTCTCTTCATGTTTCTATTTAGCATAAAATGTATTTTTTCACCATCTAAATATTTTGTTTTATTTTTTCTGATTACAAGTAAATGTTTAAGCTTTTTTAAAAAAGTTTGAGTTCCAAATTCTTCATCTCACTCTTCTCCCTCACTGAGAAGTCATGTAGTTTAATATAGTTTATACATGTGCAGTGATGATAAAAATTCTATATTAGTCATATTGTAAAAGAAAACACAGACATGCACCCCATTCCACCCTTCATCAAAAGAAAGAAGGGAAATAAAGTAAGAAATGCTTTAATTTGAATTCAGACTCCATCAATTCTTTCTCTGGAAGTACATGCCATTTTTCATCATAAGTCCTTCAGAGTTGTTTCAGATCCTTGTAGTACTGAAAATACCTAATTCTTTCACAGCTGATCATTATATAATACTGATCATTATATAATATTATATTATAATATATAATACAATGCTATGTAATATATAATAATTATATAATAATGCTATATACTTGTTCTCCTAGATATGCTTACTTAACTTTGAATAAGTTCATGAAAGTCTTATCAGATTTTCTGAAAGCATCCTGCTTGTTATAGCATATTAGTATCTCATCACAATTTTGTACATTTTGTACATTTAGGTTCTTTTCCTTTTTTAATTTCTTGGAATGCAGACCTAGTATTGGTATTTCAGATTCAAAGAATATGCAGAGTTATATAGTCCTTTGGACATAGTTCCAAACTGCTTTTTAGAATGACTGGATCAGTTCACAATTCCACTGACAATGCTTTAGTGTCTCAATGTCTCCATAACTGCTCCAATATTTGTCATTTTTCTTTTCTGTCAAGGAGTGAAGTGGTATTATTTTAATTTACATTTCTCTAAGTAATAGTCATTTAGAGCTTATTTTAATATACATAGTTTTTGTTTCTTTATCTGAAGTCTTTCTGTTCATATCTTTTTACAATTTATCAATTGGAGAATGACTCATATTGTTATAAATTTGACTCATTTTGCTGCCTAGGAATGAGGAGAGAGAAGAGGGAGGGAGATACCTTTAATAAATGAGACCTTTATCAGATCTTTTACTTTAAACTTCATCCACCCACCCACCCCACACAAGTTTTTGTTTGCTTTCTAATCTTTCTGCATTGATTTGTTTGGGCAAACCCTTTTTTAATTTAAGTAATCAAAATTATCCATTAATAAAGTTTGTACCAGCAACTTATTTCAAATTTTTAAGACTCGAAGTCAAGGTCCATTACACTTTAGGCTCAACTTACCTTTCCAGTCTTATTTTATACTCGAGTAAGACTGGATTGTTTATACTTGCTTGTCAATTCTAACTGCTACCTAAATGTCATTGTCCCATTTTTTTTTCTATTTCTATAATGGCTTCCATATTCTCTCATTTTAAAATTCCCACCTATCCTTCAAAGTCCAACTGAAATATTGCCCATCCAGAAATACTTTTTTAATTACCCTAAGAATGAATGACTTCTTCCTCTTTTATATCATCATTAACATTAAGCCTCACACAGAACTTTTTCATAGCTCTCATTTATTTTCTTATCAGAAAGCTGGATAAGTCTTTATTTTTTTTAAATAATAGCTTTTTATTTTTCCAAATACAGGAAAAAGTAGTTTTCAACATTCACTTTTGCAAAACTATGTTCCAAATTTTTCTCATCCCTTATCCCCTCCTCCCATTCCTAGGCAGCAAGCAATCCATTATAGGTTAATTATATCTAATTCTTCTAAGCACATTTCCATATTTGATATACTGCACAAGAAAAATGTCATGAATAACTGTGAATGGATCCAATCATTCTGGAGAGCAATTTGGAACTATGCTCAAGAAGTTATCAAACTGTTCATACTCTTTGACTGAGCAGTGTTTCTGTTGGACTTATATTTCTCTCAAAAAGATTTTAAAGGAGGGAAAAGGATCCACATGTGCAAAAATGTTTGTGGCAGCCCTTTTTGTAGTGGCAAGAAAATGGAAACTGAATGGATATCCATTAATTGGAAAATGGCTGAATAAATTATGGTATATGAATGTTATGGAATATTATTTTTCTGTAAGAAACAACCAGCAGGATGATTTCAGAGAGGTCTGGAGAGACTTACAGGAACTATTGCTAAGTGAAATGAGCAGAACCAGGAGATCATTATACATGGCAACAAAAGCGCTATATGATGATCAGTTTCTGATGGATGTGATTCTTTTCAACAATGAGATAATTTGAACCAGTTCTAATTGTTCAGTGATGAAGAGAGCCATCTATACCCAGAAAGAGTACCGTGGGAATTGAGTGTGGACCACAACAGGACATTTTTACTCTTTCTGCTCTTGTTTGCTTGCATTTTATTTTCTTTCTCAGTTTTCTTTCCTTCTTGATCTGATTTTTATTTGCAAGATAACTATAAATATGGATACATATATTGGATTTAATTTATATATTTTAACATATTTAACATGTATTGGACTACCTGCCATGTAGGGGAGGGGACTGAGGGGAAGGAAGGGAAAACTTGGAACAGAAGGTTTTGCAAAGGTCTATGTTGAAAAATTCCCCATATATGTGTTTTATAAACAAAAAAAGCTTTAATAAAATTTAAAAAGAAAAAGAAAAATCATATGAAAAGGGGAAAAACCCATGAAAAAGAAAAAAAAAAACAAAATCAAAATGGGTGAAAATAATGTGTTTTGATACACATTCAGTCTCAATAGTTCTCTATCTGGATGCAGTAACTCTTTCCATCACAAATCTATTAAAATTGAGCTGAATCAGCTCATTGTTGAAAAGAACCAAGACTATCACTGTTGATCATTATATAATGTTGTTGTTGCTGTGTACAATGCTTTCTTGGTTCTACTAACTTTGCTTAGTTGATGCCAAATAACCGATATTCATATATATCTTTCCAAGTTTTCTGAGACCAGCCTCCTCTCCATTTCTTATGGAACAATAAATCCCATTCCATTCACATACCCTAACTTATTCAGCCACTCCCCAATTGATTCCCCAAATCCACTCAATTTCTGGTTCTTTACTACTACAAACATTTTTTGTACATATGCATCCTTTTTTCCTTTTTTATGGAACTATTTGGAATACAGTCTGAAAAGAGACACTGATAAATCAAAGAGTATGAATAGTTTTATATTCCTTTGGGCACAATTCCAAATTGCTCTCCAGAATGGTTGGATCAGCTCATGACTCCACCAACAATGCATCAGTGTCCCAGCTTTCCCACATCCCCTTCAACATTCATTATTATCTTTTCCTGTCATTTTTGCCAATCTGAAAGTCAGGAAGTGTCTTTTAAGGCTTGGTTTCATTTGTTGTCTTAATGTGCATCTTTCTAACCAATAGTGACTTAGAGCATTTTTTTCATATGACTAGAAATAGCTTTAATTTCTTCATCTGAAAATTGCCTATTCTTATACTTTGACCCATTATCAATTGGTGAATGGCTTATATATTCATAAATTTAGATCAATATTCTCTCTCTCTCTTTCTCTCTGTATATATATATATATTTATATACATATACATATACATACATATGTATGTATATATATATATATATATATATATATATATATATATATATATATATAAAGGCTCCATAAAACCTTTGTAATTTAATGTAATCAAAATTATCCATTTTGCATTTCATAATGTATTCTTCCCTTCCAATAGACCTGAGAGGTAGATTTTTTTTTGTTCTAGTTTGGGTCAAAACTATTTTCCAGTTTTCTTGGCAATTTTTGTCAAATAGTGAGTTCTTATCCAGAAGCAGGAGTCATTGGGTTTATCAAACACTAGATTACTATAGTCACTGATTATTGTGTTTTATGAATCTAACCTATTCTACTGATCCACTATTCTATTTGTTAGCCAGTACCAAGTGGTTTTGATGATTGCTGCTTTATAATTGAGTATTAGGTCTGATATAACTAAGCTACCTTCATTTGCATTATTTTCATTAATTCCCTTGAAAGTCTTAACTTTTTTTTGTTCCAGATGAATTTTGTTATTATTTTTCCATCTCTATAAAGTAGTTTGATTGGCAGTTTGATTGGTATAGCACTAAATAAGTAGATTAATTTACATAAAACTATAATTTTTATTATTATATTAGCTTAGTCTACCCATGAATACTTGATATTCTTCCAATCAATCAGATCTAATTTTATTTATATGAAGGGTTTTGTAATTGTGTTCATATAATTCTTGATTTTGTTTTAAAATGTAGAATCCCAAATATTTTATATTATCTACAATTATTTTAAAGGGATTTCTCTTTCTATCTCTTCCTGCTGGACTTTGTTGATAACGTATAGAAATGCCTATCATTTATGTGAGTTTATTTTATATCCTGCAACTTTGCTAAAATTGTTCATTGTTTCAGGTAGTTTTTAGCCAACTCTCTAGGATTCTCTAAATATACCTCATATCATCTGCGAAGAATAATAATTTCATTTTCTCATTACCTAATTTAATTCCTTTAATTTATTTCTTCTCTTATTGCTAACGCTCACATTCTAGCTCCATATTGAATAGTAGTGATGATAATAGGCAACTTAGTTTCCTCCCATTTTATTTGGAATGCTTCTATTTTATCCACATTACATACAATGTTTGCTGATGGTTTTATATAGATGCTACTGATCACTTTAAGGAAAACTCCATTTATTCCTCTGCTTTCTGATGTTTTTAATAGGAATGGGTGTTGTATTTTGTCAAATGCTATTTCGGCATCTATTGATATAATCCTATGATTTCTGTTAGTTTGGTTATTGATATAGTCAATTATGCTGATAGTTTTCCTATTAAAGAATCAGCCCTATATTCTTGATCTAAATCCTACTTTGTCATAGTGTGTTTTTCTGGTGATAAATTGCTGTAATCTCTTTTCTAATATTTTATTTAAGATTTTTGCATCAATATTCACTAGGGAAATTGGTCTATAATTTTCTTTCTCTGTTAGGCCCTTTCCTGGTTTAGGTATCAGTATTATATCTGTGATATAAAAGGAATTTGGTAGGACTTCTTCCTCTATTTTCCCAAATGCTTTATATAATATTGGAATTAATGGTTCTTTAAATGTTTGGTAGAATTCATTTGTAAAAACTTCTGGATTTTTTTTTTTTTTTTTTTTTTTTTTAGGGAGTTTATTAGTGACTTGTTCAACTCCTTTTTTTTTTCTAAAATGGAACTACTTAAGTAATCTATTTCCTCCTTTCTTAATCTGGCAAGTAAGTATTTTTGTAAGTATCCATTCATTTCACTTAGATGATCAGATTCATTGGCATACAACTGGGCAAAATAGTTCCTAATTAATGCTTTCATTTCTTCTTTGATAATGTATTGACCTTTTTCATTTTTGATACTGCTAATTTGGTTTTCTTCTTACCTTTTTCTAATCAAATTATCCAATGGTTTATCTGTTTTATTATTTTTCCCCCACAAAGCCAATTCTTAGTTTTGTTTATTAGTTAAGTAGTTTTCTTACTTTCAATTTTACTAATCACCTTTTATTTTCAGATTTTTAAATTTGATATTTAATTGGGGCATTTCAGTTTATTGTTTTTCTAGGTTTTTTTATTTTCATAACCAATTTATTGATCTTCTATTTTTCTATCTCATTCATATAAGCATGTAGAGATATAAAATTTCCTCTAAAAACTGGTTTGATCATATCCCTTAAATTCTGGTTATATTGTCTCAGTATCCTTATTTTCTTGGATGAAATTAGCAATTGTTTCTATGATTTGCTTAATTTCCAACTGGCTTCTAGTTTATTTTTCCCTGGCCTTTAATTGAATGTAATTTTTATTGCATCATGATCTGAAAGAGATGCATTTACTCTTTCTGTCTTTTTGCCTTTTTATGCACTAATGCTTGGTTAATTTTTTGTGCAGGTGCCTTGTACCATTGAGAAGAGTATTCCTTTCTATCCCTAGTTCTGATAGACTTCACTAATAAGGTTTTGATATCTATTTTTGCAACATATGTAACAATTCCTCTAAGAATTTGGATGTTATACCATTTGCTACATACATATTTAGTATTGATACTTTGTTATCTATGATACCCTCTAGCAAGAATTAGTTACTTTATCTCTTTTAATTAGATCTACTTTTGCTTTTGCTTGATCTGAGATTAGGATCACCACTACTGTTTTGTTTTTTTTTAAGCTTTTTATTTTCAAAACAATGCACAGATAATTTTTCAGCATTGATTATTACATAACCCTGTGTTTCAGATTTTCCCATTCTTTCCTTCATCCTCTCCCCTACATGGCAAGCAATTCAATATGTGTTATACATGTTAAAATATATGTTAAAAATCCAATATGGACAAACATATTCATATAACGCACAAGAAAAATCAGATCAAAAAGGAAAGAAAACGAGTAAGAAAACAAAATGCAAGTGAACAACATCAAATAGAGTGATAATGTTATGTTGTGATCCATATTCAGTTCCCACAGTCCTCTCTTTGGGTGTAAATGGTTCTCTTCATCACAGAATCATTGGAGCTGGTATTTTTTTTTTTTTTTTTTTTTACTTCAGCTGAAGCACAATAAATTCTGCTCCAGCCTTTTACCTTTGTTCTGTATTTATCTCTCTGTTTCAAATGTGTTTCTTGCAAGCAACATATTGTAGGATCCTGGCTTTTAATCCACTCTGCTATCTACTGTTTTATGGGAGTGTTCATCCCATTCATATTTGAATTATTAACTACATTTCCCATCATTCTGTTTTCCCCTAGTTTTATTTTTTTTCTCTCCTTTCACCTTTTCCCTCCTCATTACTGTTTTGCTTTTAACTACTACCTCCCTCAATTTGCCTTCTCTTTTTTCAGCTATACCTTTCTTATCTTTTCCCTCTACTACTACTGCCCTCCCTTCTTTTATCCTCCCCCTTTCCTTTCCAATTTCTCCTACTTCCCTATAGAGTGAGACAAATTTGTATACAATCTAAATATGTATATTACTCTTTCTTTGAGCCAAATCTGACAAGACTAAGACATTGCTCATCCATTCCCTTCTTTCCCTCATTATAATATATTTTTATGCCTTTTCATGTGGCATACTTTATCCTATTTTACTTCATTTTTCTTTTTCTCCCAGTAAAATGCCTTTTCCACCTCTAGAATCAACTTATACCTACACTCTTTAAGAATACCCTTTCTAGCTATCCTGACAAAGATATATTTCTCAAGAGTTACATGTGTCATCTTCTCATGTAAGGTTGTAACACATTTTCACCCTTAAAAACAGTTTTTTTCTTCCCTTTTAAACATATGTTTCTCTTCAGTTTTGTACTTGAAGATCAAATTTTCTGTTCTGCTCTAATGTTTTCATCAAAAATGATTGAAAAATCCTTTTTTCACTGAATATTCATCTTTACCCCTGAAAGATAATGCTTAGTTTTGCTAGTTATAATCCAAGCTCCTTTACCTTCTAGAATATCATATTCCAGGTCCTTCAGTCCTTTAAAGTGAGAGCTGCTAGGTCCTGGGTAATCTGGCTTAGGGCTCCTAGATGTTTGAATTGTTTCTTTCTGGCTACTTGAATTGTTTCCCTGATTTAATAATTCCAGAAGCTAGCTACAACGTTTTTTGGAGTTTTCATTTTTAGGATTTCTTGAAAGATATCTAGGCTCTCTTTTTAAAAATATATTTTTTTATTTTTCAAAACATATGCAAAGATAGATTTCAACTTTCACCTTTGCAAAACCTTGTGTACCTAATTTTTCTCTCTCCATCCTCAACAGCATTTCAAGACAACAAGTAATCGAATGTAAGTTAAACATGCACAAATCTTAAGTATATTTCCATATTTATTATGCTGCACAAGAAAAATCATATCCACAAGGGAAAAACGAAAAAGAAAAAGAAAAGCAAGCAAACACCACCAAAAAAGGTGAAAATGCTCTGTTTTAATCCACATTCAGTCCCCATAGTCCTCTCTCTCTGGATGCTGATGGGTCTCCATTATGTCTATTGGAATTGGCCTGAGTCACCTCATTGTATAAAAGCAGGCTCTTTTTTTCAACACAACTTTCAGGTAGCCCAATAATTTTTAGATTATCTCCTTGGATCAATTTTACAAGTCTTTTATTTTTGAAATTGTATGTTTTCTACTATTTTTTCATTTTGTTTGATTTTTGATGTCTCATTGAGTCATTGACTTCCATTTGTCCAATTCTAATTCTTAATGAATTTATTTTCTTTAGCTTTTTCCCCTCTTTTTGCATTGTATTTTTAAAAGAATTACTTTGTTCAGTGGATTTTTTCTCTCATTTTTCCAATTTTATTTTTAAGGAATTGTTCTCTTTTTCCATTTGTATTGTTTAAACGGTTGTTTACATCAGTAAATTTTAGTGTTCTTTCCAAGCTGTTGGCTCTTTCCCCAACCTTTTGTACATCTGTATAGAACTCATTTCTTTTCCCCATTTTTCTTCTATTTCTCTTTTAAGATCTTTTTTTTTTTTTAACTCTTTCAAGAGAGCATTTTGAGCTAGAGACCAGTTAATATTTCCTTTTGAAGTTTCATCTGAAGGCATTTTGCCTTTGCTGTCCTCTTCAGAGTTTGTGTTCTCATCTTCCCTGTTTTCATAATGGGTCAGGGCTTTTGCTTTCTTACTTGTTTTCAAAAAATTAGACTTTGCTACTAAGGACAGGAGCAACTGTCCCAATATCTTTTTCAGGGGGTCAGAGCCCTTGTACTGCCTGCCCTGGTCCAGGACTGGTGGTGCTGCAGACTTTCCCACTTTGCAGGGTGAGTCTGGCCAAGTCTTGCTTGTTATGCTGAGGTATAGAGGCTCATGATTTGCTTTTGTAATTGCATTGGACATCTCACATCTGGTATGCTGATTCCCCTAGCCTTCTGAACCAAGAAAAAGTAACCAACATTGCTGTTGGTTAAGAGCCTTCTGATAGATTTCTTGGGTCAGACCTCTCCCTCCATTGGGCATCTCTGTTCCAGCGTATCCATACTGCCTGTTCCAGGCCATGCCCCTAAGTGCTTTACTTTTAACCAAATTAGTAAAATTTTAGTAATCAGAGTAAGTAGATGGGTTTGAGAAAGAGCAATAGAGTAATGAAACGAAACAAGAAATACAAAAAACATTATTTTTGAAAATAGAGGTCATCTTTGTATTTTATAAAGTATATTCAATTGAGTGCTATATTATGAAGATATTTTGAACAGAAAGATGCTCTGAGGGTATGGTGATAGATTTCTCCAACCAAGGATATTAAATTAAATAAAATTTTCAAGTTTAATATATAATCAGGAACAGAAATGAATTTGTTCTGAATTTTTGTAGCTGTCATTAATCTACAGGGAAAAGTAATTGAAAGCTAGATATAAATTTAAAGTCTGATTAAAATAAATGATCAATTGTATTTATTTAGAAGATCTTTATCTAGTGTCTAACTTCCCTTAGTTCTCGTCTTTCCTTGATTCCTGATATCTAATTTTATGAACACTAATACCCCCATCATTGTGATTTGAAAGCAAAAAGAAGAGAAATTGCAAAGAACTTACTTATTAATCCTTTATTGTTGTCTCATTGTAGTATTAGAGCTCTTTAAGGTTATATGAACAGAAGTCAAGTGGGTCTATCATTTTGTCTTTCTCATTTTATCTCCCCAACCTTCACATAAAGGTGTGAAATTTAGCTAGGAAGGGGAAGAAGGAGGAAGTGACTCCATATATTTTCATAAATAGGATGTCATGCAAATAATGAAATAGAAATACTTCCTTTCTCCAGATTTGATTGTTGAGTTCACTTTTCTTGCTTTGTGACAGACCAATGATATAATTAAATGACATCAGAAGTTCCTACCAATAAAAATCTAGCAGCAATGAGAAAAACATTAGCCCTGGGAAGTTTCTGTCCTATTCCAAATTACTTAGATACTGAGCCTGTACCCTCATGTGGGAGAAGAAGCCACAGGTCCTAGAGACATACTTTCTATCTCTGGAAATGTGGATCAAACATCAAGTGAAAACTCTATTGGACAATTCAAACCTATTTTCGGGCTTGCTTGGAATATCCATGAGCAACTAAATAAAATCACATTGTTAAATTTCTAGAATTTCTCAGTTTTATTCAGTTCTCTATTCTGTGGACTACTGGGCTCTGGAAGAAGCTTAGTAGGAGTTTCAGTATTCATTGTTTTTATGTGATTATACCAGTAAGCCACTGAAGGATATTGGATCTAAAGTACAGAATAATTAATAATAACAAGGATAATAATATCTAATATGTATGTAGTAGTTACCAAATGTTTTACATTTATTATCTCATTTAATTTTTGTAACTTTGGGGTAGGTAGTGTTATTATTCTGATTTTACAGATGAGGAAACTGAGGCAAATAGAAATTATTTAACTTGGGCATAATCACAGAAATAGTAAGTGTCTTAGACTGGATTTGACCTTAGGTTTTTTTTACTTGATGACCAATACCTTAACCACCATACTACATTTTTCTCACATATATAATAAACACTTGAATCTAATATAATTCATTGTTTTATAAAGACTTTTAAAAACATACCTACCCCATATAAAAAGAAAGTCATTTAATTTTTATAGTAGAAAAATACCGGGGGCGGAGCCAAGATGGCGGAGAAGATACACTCCACTGTGTAAGCTCCTTTCTTCCCTCACAACCAACTAGATTTAATCAGCCTCAGAAATAGCGTTGGACTGATAGAATCCACAAGGACTGGAAGCACGACTTACCAGCTGAAGAGAATCTGGAGTTTCAGCAGGAAAGGGACAGACCCCAAAAGATTTTTTAAGTATGAGCAAGAAGCCCAAAAAAACCATAGATTCTTTCTACACAGAGAAAGAGCGGGTATCCAACCCCGAGGAAGTTAATAGCAGAGAGTCAGCAGATAACAACCTAAAGGGGAACGATTCCTGCCCCCCATCACATAACTCTCTCCTTGAAGAGACTATTAAAAAGTTAAGAGAGTTTGAAGAAAAATGGGGGAAGGAAAGAGAAGCTATGAAATTGGAGTTGGAAAAAATAAAGAATTCACAGGAGATGCAGGGAAACAAGTTTAGTGAATTAGAAAAGGTAAAAAAATCACAGGAAAGTAGGATTTCTGAATTGGAGAAGATAAAAAAGTCTCAAGAAAATAGGATTTCTGAATTGGAGAAGATAAAAAAGTCCCAAGAAAATAGGATTTCTGAATTGGAAAAAGAAAATAATTCTCCAAAAAAAAAAAAAAAAAAAAATTAGGGAAATGGAAAAAAATTCAATAGAGCAAAATAACTCATTTAAAAATGAAATTGGGCATTTACAAAAAGAACTAAAAACTGTGAATGAAGAAAATAACTCCTTAAAAGTCAGGATGGAACAAATAGAAATGAATGATTCATTGAGAACCCAAGAATCAGTCAAACAAAACAAAAACAATGAAAAGCTGGAGAATAACGTCAAATACTGACTGGGAAAATCTATAGACCTGGAAAATAGATCTAGGAGAGATAATCTGCGGATCATTGGACTTCCCAAAAACTATGACCAAAAAAAGAGCCTAGATTCTATTTTACAGGAAATTATCAAAGAGAACTGTCCAGAGATAATAGAAACAGAGGGGAAAGTAGATGTTGAAAGAATTCATCGAACTCCTTCTGAAATAGACCCTAAAAAAAGAACACCACGGAATATTGTGGCTAAGCTGCAGAATTACCACACAAAGGAGAAAATCCTGCAAGCAGCTAGAAAAAAACCAAGGTGCCACAATAAGGGTCACACAAGATCTGGCTGCCTCCACATTAAAAGATAGAAGGGCCTGGAACCTGATATTCCGAAAGGCAAAAGATCAAGGATTGCAACCAAGAATAAACTACCCAGCTAAGTTTAGCATCTTTTTCCATGGAAGAAGATGGTCATTCAATGAAATAGAGGAATTCCATATGTTTCTAAGAAAAAAACCAGACTTAAACAAAAAATTTGATCTACATCCACAAGACTAAAAAGAAACAGAAAAAGGTACACAGAACCCTTGAGAACTATATCTCTGTTGTGGGTATATAGAAAGTACGCATGGATAATTTGATTTTACTGATATAAAAGAAAAAAAAGGAGGGGGTGTAGTAAAGGGAAGGGGGTAGTATCAGAAAAAGGGGAGGGAGTGATAAAAAGAGGGAAACTACATCCCAGGAAGAGGCATAGAAAATACACCATATCTGAGGGAATTTAGAGAGGGGGAGAATCATTGTGTAAATCTTACTCTCATCAGAAGAGGCTCAAAGAGTAAATAATTGTCATATTTGTTTTTCAGAGAATTCTCTCTCACCTCATTAAAAGGGGGGAGAGGAAAAGGGAAAAGGAAAAGAAGAATAAGGGAAGGGACGTGGAGGGAGGGGGGAGGGATACTAAAAGTAAAAGGAGGGCTGTGTGTCACAAAGGGGGGTCTATAAATTAAATACTGGGAAAGGGGTTCAGGGGGTCAAGGGAAAAAGCATAATCTGGGGATAATATGATGGCAGGAAATACAGAATTAGTAATTTTAACTGTAAATGTGAATGGGATGAACGCTCCCATCAAACGGAGATGGATAGCAGAGCGGATCAAAAATCAGAACCCTACAATATGTTGTTTACAGGAAACACACTTAAAGCAGGGAGATACATATAGAGTAAAGGTAAAAGGTTGGAGCAGAATCTATTATGCTTCAGGTAAAGCCAAAAAAGCAGGGGTAGCTATCCTTATCTTAGATCAAGCAAAAGCAGAACTTGATCTAATTAAAAGAGATAAGGAAGGAAACTATATCCTGCTGAAAGGTAGCATAAATAATGAAGCCATATCGATACTAAACATATATGCACCAAGTGGTATAGCATCTAACTTTCTAAAGGAAAAGTTAAGAGAGTTGCAAGAAGAAATAGACAGTAAAACTATAATAGTGGGAGATCTCAACCTTGCACTCTCAGATTTAGACAAATCAAACCACAAAACAAACAAGAAAGAAATTTAAAAAGTAAATAGAACATTAGAAAAACTAGGTATGATAGACCTTTGGAGAAAACTGAATGGCAATAGAAAGGAATATACTTTCTTCTCAGCAGTTCATGGATCCTATACAAAAATTGACCATATATTAGGACATAAAGATCTCAAAATTAAATGTAGGAAGGCGGAAATAATAAATGCCTTCTTCTCAGACCACAATGAAATAAAAGCTACATTCAGTAAAAAGTTAGGGATAAATAGACCAAAAAGTAATTGGAAACTGAATAATCTCATCTTAAAGAATGACTGGGTGAAAGAGCAAATTATAGAAACAATTAATAATTTCACCCAAGATAATGATAATGATGAGACATCATACCAAAATCTGTGGGATGCAGCTAAAGCAGTAATAAGGGGAAATTTTATATCTTTAGAGGCTTATTTGAAGAAAATAGAGAAAGAGAAGATTAACGAATTGGGCTTGCAACTTAAAAGGCTAGAAAAAGACCAAATTAAAAACCTCCAACCAAAAATTAAACTTGAAATACAAAAATTAAAAGGAGAAATCAATAATATTGAAAGTAAAAAACTATTGAATTAATAAATAAAACCAAGAGTTGGTTTTATGAAAAAGCCAATAAAATAGATAAACCTTTGGTAAATCTGATCAGAAAAAAGAAAGAGGAAAATCAAATTGTTAGTCTTACAAATGAAAAGGGGGATCTTTCCACCAATGAAGAGGAAATTAGAGAAATAATAAGGGGTTACTTTGCCCAACTTTATGCCAATAAATTTGATAATTTAAGTGAAATGGATGACTTCCTCCAAAAATATAGGCTTCCTAGATTAACAGAGGAGAAGATAAATTGCTTAAATAGTCCCATTTCAGAAGAAGAAATAGAACAAGCTATTAATCAACTCCCCAGGAAAAAATCCCCAGGACCAGATGGATTTACATGTGAATTCTACCAAACATTTAAAGAACAATTAGCCCCAATGTTATATAAACTATTTGAAAAAATAGGGGATGAAGGAGTCCTACCAAACTCCTTTTATGACACAGACATGGTACTGATACCTAAACCAGGTCGATCGAAAACTGAGAAAGAAAATTATAGACCAATTTCCTTAATGAATATTGATGCTAAAATCTTAAATAAGATATTAGCAAAAAGACTTCAGAAAATCATCCCCAGGATAATACACTATGATCAAGTAGGATTCATACCAGGAATGCAGGGCTGGTTTAATATTAGGAAAACTATTAGTATAATTGACCATATTAATAATCAAATTAAGAAAAACCATATGATCATCTCAATAGATGCAGAAAAAGCATTTGACAAAATCCAACATCCATTCCTACTAAAAACTCTTGAGAGTATAGGAATAAATGGATTATTCCTTAGAATAATCAGGAGCATATATTTAAGACCGTCAGTAAGCATAATATGCAATAGAAATAAACTGCAACCTTTCCCAGTAAGATCAGGAGTGAAACAAGGTTGCCCACTATCACCATTACTATTCAACATAGTACTAGAAATGCTAGCCTCGGCAATAAGAGCCAAGAAAGAGATTCAAGGAATTAGAGTAGGAAATGAGGAAATCAAACAATCACTCTTTGCAGATGACATGATGGTATACTTAGAGAACCCCAAAGACTGCTAAAAAGCTATTAGAAATAATTCAGAATTTTAGCAAAGTTGCAGGATACAAAATAAATCCACATAAATCCTCAGCATTCTTATATATCACCAACAAAATGCAACAGCAAGAGATACAAAGAGAAATTCCATTCCAAACAAATGTTGAGAGTATAAAGTATTTGGGAATCCATCTACCAAAGAATAGTCAGGAATTATATGAGAAAAATTACAAAACACTTGCCACAAAAATAAAGTCAGATTTAAATAATTGGAAAGACATTCAGTGCTCTTGGATAGGCCGAGCGAATATAATAAAGATGACAATACTCCCCAAACTAATCTATTTATTTAGTGCTTTACCAATCAGACTCCCAAGAAACTATTTTAATGACCTAGAAAAAATAACAACAAAATTCATATGGAAGAATAAAAGGTCGAGAATTGCAAGGGAACTAATGAAAAAAAAGTCAGAGGAAGGTGGTCTAAGTTTACCTGATCTAAAGCTATATTATATAGCAGCAGTCACCAAAACCATTTGGTACTGGCTAAGAAATAGAACAGTAGATCAGTGGAACAGATTAGATACAAAGGACAAAAAAGGGTACATCTATAGCAATCTAATCTTTGACAAACCCAAAGATATCAACATTAGGGACAAAAATTCATTATTCGGAAGAAACTGTTGGGAAAACTGGAAATTAGTATGGCAGAAACTAGGCATGGACCCACACTTAACACCATATACCAAGATAAGATCAAAATGGGTCGATGATTTAGGCATAAAGAATGAGATCATAAATAGATTAGAGGAACAGGGAATAGTCTACCTCTCAGACTTGTGGAGGAGGAAGGAATTTATGACCAGAGGAGAATTAGAGATCATTATTGATCACAAAATAGAAGATTTTGATTACATCAAACTAAAAAGTTTCTGTACAAACAATACTAATGCAAACAAGATTAGAAGGGAAGTAACAAGTTGGGAAAATATTTTTAAAAGGAAAGGTTCTGACAAAGGTCTCATTTCCAAAATATATAGAGAACTGACCCTGATTTATAGGAAACCAAACCATTCTCCCAATTGATAAATGGTCAAGGGATATGAACAGACAGTTCTCAGATGATGAAATTGAAACTATTTCCACTCATATGAAAGAGTGTTCCAAATCACTACTGATCAGAGAAATGCAAATTAAGACAACTCTGAGATACCACTACACACCTGTCAGATTGGCTAAGATGACAGGAACAAATAATGATGAATGTTGGAGGGGATGTGGGAAAACTGGGACACTGACACATTGTTGGTGGAGTTGTGAAAGAATCCAGCCATTCTGGAGAGCAATTTGGAACTATGCCCAAAAAGTTGTCAAACTGTGCATACCCTTTGACCCAGCATTGCTGTTATTGGGATTATATCCCAAAGAAATACTAAAGAGTGGAAAGGGACCTGTATGTGCCAAAATGTTTGTGGCAGCTCTTTTTGTTGTAGCTAGAAACTGGAAGTTGAATGGATGTCCATCAATTGGAGAATGGTTGGGTAAATTGTGGTATATGAAGGTTATGGAATATTATTGCTCTGTAAGAAATGACCAGCAGGAGGAATACAGAGAGGCTTGGAGAGACTTACATCAACTGTTGCTGAGTGAAATGAGCAGAACCAGAAGATCACTATATACTTCAACAACAATACTGTATGAGGATGTATTCTGATGGAAGTGGAAATCTTCAACATAAAGAAGATCCAACTCACTTCCAGTTGATCAATGATGGACAGAAATAACTCTACCCAGAGAAGGAACACTGGGAAGCGAATGTAAATTGTTAGCACTGTCTATCTACCCAGGTTACTTATACCTTCGGAAGCTAATAATTAATGTGCAACAAGAAAATGGTATTTACACACATATATTGTATCTAGGTTATATTGTAACACATGTAAAATGTATGGGATTACCTGCCATCGGGGGGAGGGAGTGGAGGGAGGGAGGGGATAATTTGGAAAAATGAATAAAAAAATAAAATAAAATAAAATGCAACTCAAAAAAAAAAGTTGATGTTTGATAAATTTATAAAATTTAAACAGGTTTCTTGTCACGAAAAAAAAAAAAAGAAAAAAAAAAAGTACCAAAATTGGTGTCAAGAAATCTTTGTTAAAATCAAACTCCTGTATTTCCTAGCTATATGATTGTGAGAAAGTCACTTTTTTCCTCTCTTATCTGCAAAACTGGGTCATTATTAGTTGTACTATCTAATCAACAATTTGTTGTGAGCAAAACCTTTTATGAACCTTAAAGCACTAAATAAATGCAAATTCTTTTTATAATTACTACCACCACCAACAGCATCATTAATAATAATAATAATAATAATTCAACCTCCTCATAAGTTGTAATGAGTGCGATAATTATTTGAGCTTCCAAATAGTGACTTATTTCTTTGCTTGTGGGGAATAATGAATATGCCCAATATATAGAGGAAAGAAACATGCCCCTCTCATGCATTTTTCTTTCCAGAATCTCCTAGTGAACAGATGGTCAAGTCTATTTAAATAAACAAATGAAAAAGATAGAATGGTTAATTTCCCATATTTACTTTTAAGATTGTCACAAATTAAATGGATTGGCAAATAAACCAGGCTTTTTATTCAAGGAGCTCTGAGCATTGTGTTAGACAGTTTCCCTAAGAAATCTATTTATTGAATTATCAAGAAATGAAACAGAGTAAATCAGTTAATATTGAGTTTCCAGTAAATACTCTGTGTAGAGTGAAAGTGGGTAGGGCAAGAAGAGAGAAATATTCCCCATGAGAATTACAAGTTATTCAAGTTGAATCAACTTTCAACTTGTCTAATCGAAGATTTTTCTTGTGTTAAAAAGATGTGTATATTATTGCTTCTTTCAGTCTATTATAATAAGAGGAAGATTTGAGTATTGTCAATAACTCCTCTTATCTTCCCCTCCACTATAAAAGCTCTTTTGTTTTTCTTTTATATGAGACAATTTACCTCTTTCTTTCCTTTTCTTCCAGCGCATTCCTCTTTCTTACCCCCCTATTCTTATTTTTTGCTTATCCTCCCATCATAGTCAATTCACACCATTTGCAATATAGATATATACTCCTTCTAACTGTGTTGATACTGTGAAAGTTCTTAGGAATTAAGAGTTTTCATATAGGAACATAAACAGTTTTAACCTTATTGAATCTCTTATAATATCTCTTTCCTGTTTACATTTTTATACTTTTACTGAGGTTTTAATTTAAAAGTCAATTTTCTATTCACCTACAGTATTTTCATCAGGAATACTTGAAAATACTCTATTTCATTGAAAATTTACTTTTCCCCTGATGGACTGTGTTCAGTTTAGCATTTTGGTAGTCCAATAATTCTTAAACTATCTCTCCTGAATCTATTTTCTATGTCAATTATCTTTTTTTCTCATGAGATATTTAATATTTTAATTTTTCATTCTTTTGCTTTTGTTTTATTGTTTCTTGATATCTCATGGAGTCATTAACTTCCAATTTCTCAATTTGGATTTTTAAGGAATAATTTTCTTCAATTAGTTAGATTTCTTTTTTCACTTCTTTTCTTTTGTTTTTCCTCTTCTCTTTTATTTTTTTCCCTTCCAGAGTATTTTGTGTCTTTTAAACTCCACTCTTGGTGTGGAAGGGTCACTATTGCAAGCTTCTTGTGCTGGAGACCCAAGGCTTGGCTGCTAGTATATTATACGTGCTGTGCCAAGACTATCAGATGTTGCCACTGAGTTACACTAAGGCTTAAGTTTGCTGGGGTATAGCCTGCTTGGCAGACCTTGCTTGGCAAAATATTGTCTGCACTGGACTGTGCTCCCTTTTTATCTGAGTGAAACAGATGAGCTGGAAAATTGGTTTACCCAATTTTTTTGTTGATTTTGCCACTATAGATCCATTTTGAGAGATTATTTTATAGTTGTTTGGAGATGAATTTAGAACTCATCAGGAAACTTTTTACCTTATCTCTCCATCTTGTTTCTACTCCTTTAAAAGATTTTTCTTGCAATTACTCTTTAAGTAGTGCAATTTATCTTTTTCACTTTACAAACAAAAATAGGAAGACTCACTGTGAGTAATTTATCCATGACAACACAACTGGTGATTTTAAAATCCAGTGTTTCAACTCCAGATTTAAAATTTTTCTTACTATTCTTCCTACTATGTGATAGTCAAAAAACATTATCTTAGTTTCCCATTCTGTGCATGTTAGGGTAGAAGAGAATTTTGTGTGACAAATATGATTATTAGTTATTGTCAGTAATCTTTGAAAAATCATGGAGAATGGACAAAAAGCCACAGAATACTATTTTAATCTACATTTATAGAAGGAAAGAGGGAATTAGAGAGAAGGGGGAAGGAAGGAGAAGAAAGGGAAAAGAAAAAAGGAAAGTGAAAACGTTTTCACATTAAAGACTGGTGGATTTTATTTAAATTCCTGTCAAAATTGAAGATTATCTTAAAAGAATAGTTTGTGACCATTTAGAAATGGAAGGATTGACCATTAAGGACATGATTCTATCATTTTCATTTCCTTTATTTTAAAATTAGGGTTACTGTTAGATTATAGAAATGTTATACATGTAATATACCTAAATGTCAGCAATCCATTTAGCAAAATTTCTCTTATTATTCTAGGGATATGGAGAAAATAAGGTCAGCTGATAGGAGGCAGGTGGATTTGGAGTTGATTGATAGATTCAGAATTTGAACAGTTGTCTTGATTTTAACTCAGAAGGAGGACTTTAATGGAGAATTCTAGGTATCTACCTTTTGCATCATTTGGCTTGGTATAGAAAAAAGTGAAGGTATAATATGCTTATCAAGTTTGCAGATTACAAAGAAGCTTAGAAAGATAGCTAATATGCTGGATGAACGAGTTATATTCCATAAAGATGTCAAATTTAAAATGATGGACTGAATCTTATAATACTAATTTAACAGAGATAAATATAAAGACCGATTCCATTATTTCAGCAATCTTTAATTTACTACCAAGCATGAAATCAATTGCCTAAGAACACAAAGTGGTAGACAAAAATTCATATTATAAATACATATTTAGTGGATTGCCACAGCCCAGGTTAGCCCAGCAAACATTGTACCCTGCAAAACTAATGATATCATAGGTTTCATTAAGATAGGGTGTTCAGAACAAGGAAGTTCAGAACTACTCTATTCTGTCTCATTAAAATTATATCTAAAATATTGTGTTGATTTCTGGAAACTACCTTTTAGGAATGACATTGATAAGGTGGAAGAAATAAAGAGCATAATGACCAAGATAGAGAACTAAAGACCATACTGTGTGAAAAAAAATAGTTGTGAGAACTGATTATGTTTAGTCTACTGAAGAAAATTGAAGGGATCCACAATTGTATTCTTCAAGCATTTAAATGACTATCATTTTGAAAAAGGACAAGGATTATTAAATTATTATACTAGGCCTTAGAGAACAAGACTAGAAGTTTTATGTAGTTGTTGAAGAGGTGAATTTTTATTTTATCTAAGAAAAAAAAAGCCATTGAATGATTAGAGCTATTGAATAGTGGAATAAGCCATTTTAGAAGATAACCAAGTTCCTTTCTGTGGAGGTTATAAAGTGTAGGCCTGAGAATGACAAGTTGGTGATGCTATGAGAGGATTTTTGTGTTGTTATTGGTCTGATTAGAAGGTGTCTGAGATCATTTTTGATTTGGGGAAGGAAGAGGAAAAAAGGAAGATGGTGGAGTCTTCAAATTAAAGACAAGTGAATTTTATTTAAATTCCTAATAAAATTGCAAATTATCTTAAAAGGATAGTTTATGAACATTTAGAATTTTTTTTGATACATATCTTGACCTATGTGTGGAAATGTAGCCCTGCACACATACTGTGGACATTTCCATAGTAATTTGCATTTTCTTGTATTGATCCCAGTTGCATAATTTTAGAGCATAATCCTAGCTATATTTGAAATTCATATCAGTATTGGGAAGGATTGAAGAAAGAAGTGTTCATCAAATCTCCAATTCTAATAAACATACTGATTTATTATTCTAAAGCAGAAAGTAAAAGAACTAAGTAAAGAAAATAATTCACTAAACATTAAAATTCACTAAAAATTTAAAAAAGGCATCAAGAGTCAGTCAAACAAAATTGAAAAAATGAAAAAAATAGAAGAAAATATAAAATACCTCATCAAAAAAACAACTTACCTGGACAATAGATCCAGGACAGACTATCTAAAAATTACTGGACTTCATGAAAATCATGATGTAAAAAAAAGAGTCTAGACAACATATTTCAAGAAATTATCAAGGAAAACTGCCCTAATGTCCTAAAACAAAAGGATAAAATAGCCATTGATCAAATCCTAAAAGAGACCCTAATATGAAAACTCCAAGGAATATTGTAGCTAAATCTCAAAATTATCAGATCAAGGAGAAAATACTGTTAGCAGCCAAAAAGATACAAATCAAATACTGAGGAGCCACAATTAGAATTACCCTGGACCTAGCAACTTCCACTTTAAAGAATCGATTGGCCTAGAGTGTGATATTCTGGAGAGCAAAGGAACTTGGACTGCAACCAAGAATTGTTGCAGGCGTCTTGATTGAGAGTTAAAAGTATATGAGCCCTTTGATCTCAGGGGCTAGATGAATGAGATAGGAGACTAACAGAGTATGAAAAGAGTTCCAATTTATTATGCTGCACAGCCTTGTTGATATACATTTTTGCAAGTGCGATCAGCACTTGAACTATACACAATCCCCACTCACCATTTAGTGAAGCAGCTCATGGGCTTTGCATACCTGCCAATGGGAGGAGAGCCAATCCAACTATTCCAGCAACCTGCTCACAGGTGAGAGGCCTTGTCAAGGCATCCTGCTTATGAGCAATTGCACTTTCAGACCAAACCCTTTCCCATGTCACACATCATTGTTCCTTGCTCAAAAAGAGTGTTTCTGTAACATGACAGAAAACTTATTGTGCACCAAAGGCCAAAGTGGCCTCTGTACTCTCTCTGTACTCTCATACCCTAACAAAGAATCAACTATCCAATGAAATAAAGTTTTAACTTTCAGAAAAAAGATGAATCTTCAATGAAATAGGGGATTTTCATTTTTTGTTGTTGTTGTTTTTGATGAAAAGATCAGAGTGGAACAGAAAATTTGATCCTCAAATACAGAATTCAAGAGAAGCATAAAAAGGTAAAAAGGGAAGGAAAAAACATATTTTTAAAGCTTAAAATTTTTATATCCTTATATGGGAAGGTGATATATTTAACTCTTGAGAACTGTATCTTTGTTGGAAATATACTTAGAGAACGTAGGTATAATTTAACTTTTTTTGTGATGATATAAAAAAGAAAATGAGTGTAGAAAAGGGGAATGAGGAAGAGGAAAGAGGAGATAAAATGGGGTAAATTACATCACATGAAAATCCAAAAAAAAGACCTATTACAATTGAGGGAAAAAAGAGAGCAGATGAGTATTGTGTGAATCTTAATTAGCCCAAAGAGGGAATGTCATATGTATTTAGTTTGATATAGAAACTTGTCTTTCCCTATAGGAAAGTAGGAGGGGAAAAGAGAAAGGAAAGAGAGAGGCTAATAGAAGGATAAACAGAAGGAGAAGGAGAAAGGAATAAGAAAGGGGGAAAGAATTGCAAAAGGGGAGGGCAGATTGAGGGAGGTGGTGGTCAGAAGCAAAATACTGGTTAGGAGGGAAAGGGGAATAGGGAAGAGAAAAGTATAAGTTGGGAAAAATAATATGGTGGAAAAATACAAAATTGGTAATTTTAACTGTGAATGTGTGTAATGTTCTCTAAAATGTATGTTCTCTGGGAGTAGATTTCTTGGGGGGCTTCAGAAGGCAGCCTTCCTTTCAGTTCAGTGTAATAATCACCCCAAATGCAGCCAGGAGTTAAAGTCCAAATCCTTTATTGTCTCCTTCAAAATAGCCCAGTTAATTTTCTTAGAGGCCTATCTCTCTCCTTGGCTCAGAGAGCTCTTGCTGCTTAGTCCTTTGTCTCTTCCAACTTCTGCCTCCAGCTCCCTCTGAATCCAAAGCCTCCAACCAGCACAGATCTATGGAGATAGAAGGAGTTTATGACCAAAGAACTATGCAAAATGGATGATTTTGAGTATATTAAATTGAAAAGGTTTTGTACAACCAGAACCAATGTAAACAAGATTAGAAGGGAAGCAGAGAACTGGGGGGAAATTACATCCAATGATTCTGATTATTGCCTAACTTCTAAAATATCTAGAGTATTGACTCACATCTATAAGAATACAAGCTTTTTTCCAGTTGATAAATGGTCTAAGGATATGAATAGAAAATTTTTAGATGAAGAAATTAAAGTCATTTTTAGTCATATGAAAAATGCTCTAAATCATTATTGAGTAGAGAAATTAAAATGAAGAAAACTATGAGGCAAAATCCTCCTAAAAATGGATACCCGTTAGTTGAAGAATGGTCGAATAAGTTATCATATAAGAATTAGAATATTATTGTTCTATAAGAAATCATCAGCAGGATGATTTCAGAATGATCTGGAGAGATTTATATGAACTGATTCTAAGTGAAGTGAGTACATTGTAGATAGCAACAAGAAAATTATGAGATGATCAATTATGATAAACTTAACTCTTTTCAACAATGAGGTGATTCAGGCCAATCCAGTAGATTTTTGATTCAGATAACCAACTGAATCCAGATAGAGAACTGTGGGGACTGAATGTGGATTACAATATATTTTCACCTTTTTTGTTCTTGCTTCCTTTTTGTTTTCTTTCTCATGTTTTTGAGAAAATGGACTGGGGACAGATAGGAACATACTTTTTGGTCTGGGGTTTTTTTTTGTGCATGATAAATCTGGAAATATGTATAGAAGAATTGTACATGTTTAATATATATTGGATTACTTGCCGTGTAGGGCAGGAGATGGGGGAAGGGAGGGATAAGAATTTGGAACATAAGGTTTTGCAAGGGTGAATGTTGAAAACTATTTTTGCATATATTTTAAAAATAAAAAGTTATTATCTTTTTAAAATATCCAGCAAGCAGTTGATGATGTTGTGGAACTATAGTCAGGAGTATAATTTGAAATGGAATAGGGGGTGGAAAGGGAGAAAATGAGATGGATAAAGTTGAAAACTTGGGAGTCATTTTCCTGGAGCTGACACTCTAAGCATTGGGGATGATGGCAGGGGGCTGATGGGAGAGGGATGATGGGAGGAGGTGAAAAGAGAAAGAAAGAGAGGGGGGAGGGAGAGGGAAAGAAAGAAAAGGGGAAAGAGGGGAAAGGGGAAAGAGGGGAAAGGGGAAAAGGGGAAGGAATGGAGGGAGGAAAGAAAGAAATCAGAAAGAAATAGACCCAAAATGGAATCTTGGCTTAGAAAATAATAAGAAGACTATTATACAGCTTACAAGACTAAGGAAAAGTTAACAGTAAAAGAAGAAACAGGAGAAAATAGTAGCATGAAAGTAAATGAAGAGAATGTCCATGAGGAAGGAATGATCCAAATAATAATAATAAAAAAAAACTACAAAGAGGTCAGGTAGAATGAGGACTGACAAAGACAGTTGGATTTAGAATTTAAAGAAATTGGCTATGATTTACAAGCAGGCCATATGCCCTTCCTAATTCTCAGTTTCCCTACCAGTAAAAAGTTGATAATATTGCCTGTGTTACTATGTATCCAATGAAATAATGCTTAGAAAACACTTTGCAAATCTTAAAGTGCTATATAAATGTCAACTATTGTATGAAAAAAGGATGAACTAGAGCATTTTTTTTTTTTTTTTTGTGACAAGTATATATCCTGGATAGGTCACTTAGTCTCTGGGAACTTCATTTTTCTTTTTTATAAAATGAGATCATTGGACTAGAGAATCTATAAATCCTCTTCAAAATCTAAATCTGGCATTATGATATACATAGATAAGTATCATTTAACCTACTTTTTAAATTTTATGTTTAACAGTAATAATATGACAAATGGTCAAATCTTTGCCCCAAACAAGGCATACATCTACAGCATACCTCTTATCTAGTAACCTGTCAAAAAATGAAGGGAAATTAGTCTGGAATGATAAGTCCTTCATGAATCTGTACAGGCTTTTTATAATTATCACTTTCTTTCCTAAATATTGATTAACCATTCTTTCAATAATGTATTGAAGAATTTTGCTAATGATCAAAGTTATGCTCATTAGTCTATAGCTTACAGAATATATTCTCCCACTCCCCTCCTTTGACAATTAGAATGAACATTTGCCCATTTACAATGCTTAATTATGTCTTCTTTACCTTGTTGGTAATCCATACTGAGCCATAGTTCTATTCATTCTCTGATCCTTCTCTTTTGGCCAAATATGGCTATTGAAAAGTAAACCAACTAACATTTTGTTATTCCTATCATTAGTATTGCTTAGCAGCCTAAGCTCATCTAAGTTTTCAGTTTTTATGCTGTTCTTATAATAATATTTTATGCTTATTTTACCTGTCTTTATATATTCTATATATGTATTTTAAAAAAAATTTATTTTAAAAAATTCATTGATGAGTTCTTTAAACACCTGCAATCATCCCTTTAGATAACTCCTCATTTTTTTCTCTCTATTAGAATTACTCCTCCTTGTTTCTTAAGAATTTAAATTTGAAGTGCTTCCCATTAATTTTGGACTTACTTTAGAATTCAATCTAATAGTTCCTATCTATCATTTCTCTATTTTCCAAAAAATCTAAGAGGTAGGTAAAATTAGTTCCAGCTTTTCTCTCATTTTTAAATACAAATTTGAAGATGGAGTTGTCACTTCTACTGAAAGTTAAAAGCATTTCCACTTTAGCAACTATTTCTTCATTTTTTTTATTTCTCCTGGTTTATTCTTCCACACTTATCTGCCATATCTTAGTCTGGGAAAGAGCTCCAATAGTTATTCAGATAATTTAAATCTCCCATCAATATTAGAGCAAGCTTCTGTACCAGTCTTGTGATCTATTTCCTGAACTCATCCATTCAGGTTTTTTTTTTTTTTTGTTTTGGTTTTTTTTTTTCTGTCCAGAAGATCTATAGTGGAATTTTTTTCTGCCTTCATTGACCTTCACCCAAATTCTTTCAACTATGCTTTCCCTCACTGGCTCCTGGATTTCCTGGCAGGACTATATCTTAATGTTAAATTACGTATCAAAATAAGATGGCCTCTAACATCCTTCACTCTGATTCAATAAAGTAAAAGAATGATATATATTTGGAAGGTTTTTTTTATCTTTTTCTTATTCTATATGGTCTTGCATATTAATGTTTCAAAGTAAAGTCAACTAATTCCTTTCTATTAATATTTGGTTTGTTACTATATAGATTGGACTAGCCAGCTGCTTAGATAACATATAACTCTAAAATTCTGTATCTGTTAGTAAATATAATTTGTTTATATCATAATGACCTTTGATCTAAAATATTCAGGCATATCTCTGCTATTCATAGCTTTTCTTTCTCAGAGAAAGACTCTGTGCCTTAGTAACACCTAGAAAAGGCATCATTAATCACCTGATGCAGTGACCAAGACTTATAGCTGAGTCCTGAGGGGAGTTAAAAAGCTTTTTGAGGACACATTCTAAATTCAAAGACTTTATATTGAAGGGAAAAAATATCACATAATCAATGAGTAAATTGTCGATAAAATCTCTTTATTAGAACTGGGTATATGTGCATATTAGAGCTTTTTATCCTTAGGTGAACTGTAAAATTTATGTTTCCAGCTTACCATTTTTCTCCCAATGTAGTGGTTGATTTTAATGAGGTAATATTGGGTGATAGCTCATCTGCAGCAGGAAGGGTGGTGCTCCAAGCCTGAGGGGCTTAATTGATACTATTTGATGGCTTACTAAATCTTCTGGGTCTTTTCAAAATAGAGATTCATATGCTTTTTTTTAAAAAAGAACTTCATTTTTTTCTAGGGTTTTAATTACAATGCATTTTAAATGATGAATTGCTTTTGTAAGCCTAAATGTTACTCACTTCAGAATAAATGATTTAAAGAAGACCAGGAAACTAGAATGGTTATTGTCTCACATATGGTAATGACTATTTCTATTTTAAAACATCTTATGGAGTTAGGGGCACTGTTTCTAGAGTATAAGCTTATTCAAGGAGAAGAGATTATACTTTGCTTTTTATTCCCCATAACATCTCACCTATCAATTTGTTAATATTGAGCAAATATCTGATGACTTATCAGGGTTTTAAAAATTCCAAAGTTGGAGACATTTTTCCTGCAAATATTATAAGATATTTTATTTTTCCTAAAAGTTTTTCAATCATGAAATCATCTGTTTAAGTATGAATAGAAAAAGGATGTAATACTACACACCTTTCAGATTGACTAGAATGACAGGGAAAGATAATGTGCAATGTTGAAGGGGATGTGGGAAAACTAGGACACTGATACATTGTTGGTGGAATTGTGAATATATCCAGCCATTCTGGAGAGGAATTTGGAACTATGCTCAAAAAGTAATCAAACTATTCATACCTTTTGATCCAGCAGTGTTACTACTGGGCTTATATCCCAAAGAGATTTTAAAGAAGGGAAAGGGACCTCTATGTGCAAGAATATTTGTGGCAGCCCTCTTTGTAGTGGCCAGAAACTGGAAACTGAGCCCATCAATTGAAGAATGGCTGAATAAATTGTGGTATATGAATATTATGGAATATTATTGTTCTGTAAGAAATGACCAGCAGGATGATTTCAGAGAGGCCTGGAAAGACTTACATGAACTGATGCTGAGTGAAATGAGCAGGACTAGGAGATCATTATATATTTCAACAACAATACTAAATGATAATCAATTCTGATGGATGAGGCCCTCTTCAACAATGAGATGAACCAAATTAGTTCCAATAGAGCAGTAATGAGTTGAACCAGCTACACCCAGCAAAAGGACTCTGGGATATGACTATGAACCACTACATAGAATTTCCAATCTCTCTATTTTTGTCCACCTGCATTTTTGATTTCCTTCACAGACTAAGAGTACACTATTTCAAAGTCCGATTTTTTTTTGTACAGCAAAATAACTGTATGGACATGTATACATATATTGTATTTAACTTATACTTTAACATATTTAACATGTATTGGTCAACCTGCCAACTGGAGAAAGGGGTGAGGGAAAGGAGGGGAAAAGTTGGAACAAAAGGCTTTGCAACTATCAATGCTGAAAAATTACCTATGCATATATCTTGTAAAATAAAAAAAAACTATAATAAAAAATTTTAAAAAGAAAAGAAAAAGGGTGCAACAGTGTGAAGAGCATTGAATCTGTATTCAAAGATTTCTGTGTTCAAATCCAAGTTCTTTTACTTACTATGTTGCTTTGGACAAATAACTTAATCTCTATTGAACTTGGCTTAATCATCTGTCAAGTCATAGTTAATAATAGACTACCTATTCTTCCACAGTGAGTAACTTCAAAGAATACACTTTTGGCAACTGAAAGCTTTGACTTGTGCTCTCAATGGAAGATTGAATTTTATAAATGAAAAAAAACTGAGTTCTACTTCTTCTGAACTGACCATTCTCATCAAACCTATCCCTGCCAAACAAACAAACAAACAAACAAAAAACAAGTTTGTTCATAAAGTTGTTAAAAGGTTTATATATAATTCAGCTATTTTTTGCCAAGGCAATTGGGGTTAAGTGACTTGCCCAGAGTTATACAGCTAGGAAGTATTAAGTGTCTGAGGCAAGATTTGAACTCAGATCCTCCTGATTTCAAGCTGGTACTCTATCCACTGTGCCACCTAGCTGCTCCAATCCAGTTAATTTTTAATCAAGAACTAAACTAACATATATCATTGAGCTCTTCAAAAAGAAAGTGGGCCCAGGGTGATATTGAATGTGGTGGACATACAAAAAATAAAATAGACTATTTTAACAGAATTGATATGATCAGTTATTGGCATAGTAGTTATTTCAGAATCAACTGATTGTATGCAGTTGGATCACCAGCTGGTTAGAGAAGATGTCAAAATCAATACCACCTTATAAGAAAAGATAAACATGCAAAGATCTGATGCTATTAAAATAGCTTCATCTTAACTTGCTTGAACAAACTGATGAATATATAAGAAAAAGGAAATAGACAAAAATAAACATCTATATCTATTTCTTAGAGATTTTTAATGAATGGAAAATCATCATTAAAGAAAGAATCAAACGATCACGAAAGTTTACTAGCCAGTAAGCATGCCATCACCATGCTAGTTATAGAGACTTTGCAATCAAGGTCAGTTTTCATTTAAGAGTACAAAATCATTTGTGAAATATCATGTAGGAGAATAAGAGGATATATAAGAAATATAATCTCACAAATCAGATGAAAACTAAATAAACTTGCAGAAATCTTGATGTGAAGCCCAGTTAAGTTAGGTGCCAAGGGCATGTGCAGATGAAACTGAAGGGTGGAAAACAAATTATTATGAAACGAAAACAATTGAATGTAATTTCTATGATAATCTCTTCTCAAGAGCATCAATAGTGGTACAAGCACACATGAATGCAATCTCCTTCATGCCAGATGTACTACTTTATGAAGTAGGAATGATACTTAATCTGGAATCAGGAAGAGTGATGGACATAAATAAAACATACATGGAAGAATTCACTATAGAGGCAAAATTTTAAAAATATTCAAGGATTGGCTTTCAAGATTTCACAAACATAACATTTCAAAAGAATGAAGTACTTTTTCTGGTACTTTCAAAGGTGGATAACTAGATGGCACAGCAGATATTCCACTGGGACTGAAGTTTGGAATACCTGAATTCAAATATGACCTCAAACACTTACTAATTATATGACCCTGGTAAGTCACTTACTCTATTTGCTTCAATTTATTCAGCTGTAAAATGAGATCAACAGCATCTACTTATAAGGATTTTCATGAAGATTAAGTAAAATAATAATTGTAAAAAGTGCTTAGCATAGTGCCTGATACATATTTATTAGCTATTTTTATTTTATAAAAAATATGGTAGAAAAGATATCAGGAACTACTAACCTATATCTGTTTTAGTTCTATAAACTCACACACACACACACACACACACACACACACACACACACACACACACACACATATATATGAGTAATCTTTATACTCATTGACAATATCCTTAATTAAAATATAAAAAGGAAATATACTTTCACAGATATCTTTTTAACAATTCACATCTTTAATTATAAATATAATATCCCACTGTATCTATTGTTTACCGATTTTAAGAAAGCTTTAAGGTAAGAAAAAGATAGTCTTCAAGGATCTTTTTCAATAAGATATCTCCTATAAATATTTAAAATCTTACAAAACAGAAGTAATCCTGAAGATGGAGTGGAAGGGAAAGAGAGTTACTGTGTTCTTATCAGAACATCTAGGCCTAAATGCTTTTGGAAAAATCTTATTAGGACACACATTTTTTCCCCAGATTAGTTCCATGTTCTAGTACTTTCTTCTTATTCCCAATAATGATCCACTAAGATAATGGTGAGGAGATAACCTACCAAGTACCAACTATATATCAAATGTATAAAAAGATATGTTCATTTGAGGTATTCACCATTAGTTTCTTCATAGGGAGATCAAATATTTATATTTTAAAATTTTCAGAGAACTTTATGTTGGTTATCATTTTTGATCATTATCAGGCTGTCCTATACAAAATCCAAATAGCAGAATTATTGATAGTAGAACCCTCACACACTTAGATTCAAAAACTCTAACATTCTGCATCTTTTAGAGTCTGAGCTGATTTGTGCAAACATAAACATCTGAATCAACATCTCATCATATCCCACATATAGCTGAATCTCTCAGTGGGGAATCAGCCTAAGAATACAGCATGAACTCACACCCACTCCAACAGCCTGCCATTTCTCATATTGACTTAAAAAACCACAACTTATTATATATTTCCAAGGATCCACACTCCTTTTTGAAGTGTAGGGCTTCAATAAATGCTAGGATCCATATTGGCAACTTCTCTGCAGTACCCTTTGACAAAAATTTAGTTATTAATTCAAAGCTAAAGCTAATAGGCACCCAAAATCTCAACCAGCACTTTAACTCCCACTTCACTCTCTCTTCATTTCTCTTCTCTGTTTAGATTTTCTTTCCCATTATAATATTCTTTTATTCTTTCACTAATTCTATTTTTCCACAACTCCACCAGAAATAGGGCTGACCCCTCCAGTGTATGCTGCCATTTAGGAGAATCAACAATCAGGGATAGATCCTACTGGCATCTTTAGAATACAGGGGAGATAGTTTGTACTTCTGTAGAATATTCTCACCTACCTGCCCATTGCTTCATAATAAAAATTGTATTGTGCTGACTGCAATTACTATTACTACTACTATTACTACTAGTACTACTCCTCCTCCTCCTACTGCTACTGCTACTATTACTACTACTACTACTACAACAACTAAGAACTAACATTTATATAATGCCTACTATATACCAGGTACTATGCCAGGAATTTTACAAATATTATCTCAGTTGATTCTCACAAATTTAAAGATTAAG